>NW_017728886.1:49229307-49249898 GCF_001723895.1 Crocodylus porosus
CACACACACACACACACACACACACACACACACATATATATAGTGGTCTTTTGTTTTAATCATGGAGGAACATGGATTTTTGGGTATTTTACAGAGTCACTTTGGGATTTTTTTAAATCAGGGAATTTTTCAGTTTTCCACTAGAGAACACCAGAATTCCTGCAAGGGAGGCCAGTGGCAGGACCCTGCCTACTCAGAGCTGGCATCTTCAACTGAGCTGAAGGTGGCTGACCTGCTAGTCAGTTGGAGCCAGGAGAACATGCTTTGACAGTTCACAGCAGGCTACCATACTGGGAACATCTTGTGGGCGACAGCTACTCAGATGGCTGGGCAGGGGCACATATGGCAGTAATGCTGCACAAAGGCCAACCCTGCAGCCACAGTCCACTGGCAGCTGGTCCAAAGAGGCAGATGCCTCTACTGGCTCTGCAATACCAGTTTGGGTCTGGGAAGTGTGCAGCAGGTCACAGCCAAGCAGCAGCACCCCACTGCCAGACTGCTGCAGTGGGTAAAGGGTGCAGGGAACGCTCAGGGCTGCTTCAACAGTCCAGCTGGCGCAAGGGGTAGTGTCCCCAGGTACCAATTGGATGGGCCCCAGAAGCTCCTGAGAACAAGCAGGCCTGAGCTATTTGTCAGGGCAGCTTTTTGTACTGATGGGGACAGCACAGGTGCTGTCCCCAGGCTCTAGCTCCCCCTGGCTGCAGATCTGGGAGGAGCCAGGCAAGATTATTTTGCCCCAAGTGGCACAATTTTCTCCACAATAAAATGCATGTTCGAACATGTGCACTAAGGCAAAAAGCCCTGGCTCAAATTTGCACTGCTTCTACTTGAGCTGCTGCAAGCACACTTGCTTGCATGTCTGGACATACCCCAAGAGGTTAAATTGCAGCCCCAGTGTTCTTACCCAGCCACAACTGCTGTTATTGCTCCAGCTGCCCCTTCCCTTGCAGAGCAATACAGCCAGAGCAATGAGAAGAGTGGTGCTCTAGTTCATACATCTCATCCTTTCTATTCTTCTCACTTATCCTGAATAGTCTGCAGAGGTCTATTATCATATATTGTCTCAACTTATTTTCCTACATATACACTATATCAATATTTTGGTTTTTTATTGGGATGATTTCATTTTGATTTGATTTTATGAAGATACATTTCTCCACCACAGGAATTATTTGAATTTTCATCTTGTTACTATAGACCATGTTATTTATTGCAAATGATATAACCCTTACTTCTTTTTTGAGAAGTTTTCCAACAGGATTAAGTTGCTGAACATATCAATGATGCCTTGTGTATGGAGATCTGTTTTTTCCAAACAAACGCTTTAGCAGGAAACAAACTCCTCAATTACTGCATTTATCTGGATATCACACTCCCCCCTAAATAAGACACATTCCTGGTTTGGGAAAGGCAGAATGAAGAAAATGTATTTTCTGAGTCTTACCCACGAGGTCACTGGCTCATCCAGGGGAGAACCCACCAGCAACAAGAGGTACAGGTGGAGTCCTATCATCAGCATCACTTCTCTCCCTTTGCTGCGTGGCTAGCAATCACTGCCAATTTAATAGCAGCTGTGACAGGATTGGCCCTTAAGCAAGGGGAAGGGGAAGTGTTGCTGATGCAGACTGTGCCCCTTCTATACACAGCTAAGTGAGCTCTATGCAATCCTGGGTGAGCCTACTGATGAGCTCCTTGAATCTATTCCAACATTCCCCAGACTCCATTCTAGCACAGAGGAAATCAGTTTGCTTGCTTAAAAAGCCCCTCTACATATGCAGGTAAAGGCACAATGGGATCTAATGCATGATCCACACAGTTGCACCTCCTGTTATGCCACATGTGTACGGCAGGAAGCATGCTGCCCCCTGCTGTGAGCCTTGTGAGGAGTGGGGCTCATAGCGGGGGCAGTGGAAAGAATGCTGCTGCCACTGCAAGCCTTGAGGTGCAGGGCTCGCAGAGGCGGCTGTGTTCCCTGGACTGCCCCGCCTCGTGGGCATTAGCAGTGGAGTTTGTAGCAATAGGAGCATGGGGAAGGCTGCTGCAAGCCCCACACCTCAGGAGGCTTGCAGCAGGGAGAATACTGCCTCCACTGTGAGTCCCACACCCCACAAGGCTCACAGCAGTGGCAGCATTCTCCCATCTGTCCCTGCTGTGAACCCTGTGGCCAATGATGCTGCTCCCACTGCCTGCTCCACAGCCAATGAGGCTCACAAGGCAGGCTGCATTCTCCCCCTGCAAGCCCCACAGCAGATAATGCTGACACCACTGCAAGCCTTGTCAGCTGCAGGCCGGCAGTGGGTGGTACACCCCTCTGGCTGGGAGTCCCTCTATTGATGGGACAATAATGCATCAGTTGCAGGAGAGCACCTGGCCACACATTCAATTAATTGTGTGATTAGATCAAGCTACAAAGTTATTCCACAAAAATGCAACATTTAGCTTATCGCTTGTTTTATCATGCCATTAATTAGTTGAACTTGTATCTGGGTCACAACTTAAGTCATGATTATCTGCTTAATCATGCCTTAAGTGTAATGTGTAAAGTGGACCTAATACTAGGGTTTCCATATTTCCAATTCCAAAAAAGAGGACACCTGTTGGGGGGACACCTCGCTCACAACCTGCAGCCCCCGGTCCCTACTACTGCCCTTCACTCCTGATTTGTGGACCCCTGGCCCTGCTGGTGCCCCTCACTCCTGACCCACTGTCTCTAACTCCCCCAGACTATGCTGGCTCCCCATCCTCCCAATCTGCAGCCCCCTGGTGCCCACAGCCCCCCACCTTCCCAATGCCCCTCACTCCCAACTCACAGCCCCCTACTCCCCCCAGCCCTGCCAGAGGACTGTAAAAGAGTACAGTGACTCCTATTAATGGGGATGGGGGGGTGGAGTTAGTCTGGCCCTTGCACAGGCTTCTAGAAACAGGAGGAAAGTCCTGTGGCACCCCTCTCCCTTGGCTGAGGCTCGTGCATAGCACCAGTTGGCCCAGCTATGCCTCCCCCCAGGCAGTGTCTCCAGATTGCCTTGCCCCTGCAAGCATGGACACTAGCCCCAGTGCTGCCAGTCTGGCCATAGAGGTCCCCATTTCCATCAAAGAGCCCCCCACCCCCTTCCACCACAGGAGGGGCAGGTGTCTCCCCCTCCACACTGCTGCAGCCCCAGTGTCTGGGCAGTTTCACCCAGCACTGGCAGGTACCCACCTCCCCTCATACACCCATCCCTTCCACATAACGCTACCACATGCACACACACACAACCTGGACAGTCCCCAAGCCTTGGCCCTCCAACCCCTGCTCCCCACAGACTTACCTGAATCCAGCTGCCAAGGCTGCTCCCACCACCCTGCCTGGCTGAATGCCAGCCACATACATGTGCACTCACATGCACGTGGTGCCCCCTACCTCCACCTGCCCACCACCTGCTACTACCAGTGGAGCAGAGCTAAATCCCAGACATCTGTTCCGATTTCAAAAAATTGCCTAGACAAAGATCGGAGGACCCCAAAAGAGGACATGTCTGGGAAAACCTGGACATATGGTAGCTCTGCCTAAGAAATACACCCCAATTTGGGATGGCTAATGTTCAAGAAAAGGGTCTTGTATCTCGTGTGCAAATAAACACAGTAAATTAAAACAAACTATTCCTTCAATTTTGTCAAATTGATAGACTTCTTAAAAGCAGCTGCAAGATATTAATTCCTCTGTAAAAATAGTGTAAATAACACTGTATATAATCAGTTTGTTTTTTCTATCAATAAAGGATATATTGCCAACTACAACATGACGCTACTGGGTAAAGTTTCATTTGTTTTATTCTACTGTTCTGTCACTTAAAATTTGTCGTTCCAAGACTTTCCCTTAGGAATCTCTCAAACATCCATACGGCTGCATGCTGTAGCCTCTTACAAGAACAATACGCTTTACGTTTTCTAAGGAATCATCTTTATTAAGAGGCATATTTTTTACCAGAAATCAGAGATGTGTATTGTATCAAACAAGCCAAATTATCATTCATTGTTATTTTTAAATTTTATCTGATTCTTAATTCAGCTTAAGTAACTGCCTTTCAAATCTTGATCAGCTTATCTAGTCACAGCTGTATATAGGACTCCTTGTCTAGTAAATATTTGCAATACATTATATTCTCTGCTTTGGTGATTAACAATCCATAAAGAGATTTTAAGCAAAGCTATCAGTTTAATCTAGCAAGGCTTTCCATCTAGTACATCAGGCTGAATCAGACAGTAACAGTAGCAAAGCAATGATGCAGCCACAATTTCTGGACTAAGACAGTGAATTTTTAAAAACCCAAGGGAGTTACAGCCTCATTTCCTCCATCTGTGATATACTATGAAGGGGAGAGAAACAAGAACATGGTTTTGTACAAATTCATCTACAAAAATGTAATGCTGCTTTTGCAAACTTAAAAAAAAAAATCACAGAATACAACAGTTCCTATTTTGGAATATATGATTCTCAACTTAAAAATTATATTTTGAATACTCATAAAGCCATTTCATTTATTCTGACACAGTCCACATTTTGTTTCTAAACACTCTACAGAGCTATTTTAAAAATTAATCAACCATTTCATTAGCAGCTAGTTAAATATTTCTTCTGCATTACACACAAAAGCCTAATATTCTCTTATCAGTAAATCTAATCAGAATGATTCAATAGCACTTAGGCCCTGATCTTAGATTCCCAGGGCTGTCAAGATCCAGTCTGGCTCAAGGCACATGTTAGAGTAGCCTCAGGTCTCCTCTAAAATTTCACCATCTGGTACTGTCCCCAAAGGGGACATAATGCCAAACTGGAAACGAAACATGCAGTCTAGGAGTATATCTTCTTTCCCAAGCATGAATTCAAAATGCTCTGTACACTTTAGGGTTGATGGAACCCAAGTTTGTTAATCCAGGTTTCCTTCGTTGTGATGATCTTCAGTTGACCAAGTAGAGCTCCTATTTACCTATTTATATTGATCTCATTTCTACAACAAAAGGGCTGAAAAGGGGCAGTTACCCAGGCAAGAGATCTTACTGTTATGACTTTAAAAACAGCAGAAACTCAGGGCTATGCACAAAGATGCGAGTATAGCTTCGTGGCTAATTTTTGCATACAACTGTCAAAGTGACAAAATGCGGAATTTGTACACGCAGATTGTCAGCAGGAGATCTAAACTCTTGTACTCTTTAGGTTTTCAGTGTTAGAGCCTCAACATACAGTTACAGTAAATATAAAACATTCCAATTTATTTACACATAGCATTTACTTTTTCCCTCCTTTTTAAATGTAAATTATTTGAAATTTCAAAGGATCCAAAAAAGTTCAAGGACAACCCCCACTTTTTTCCCCTGTACTAATCTGGTCAGCCAAAGGCCATAGGTTTCAGGAACTTGGGACAAGTTTCAGGTCAATACTGGTTGATTTTTTAAAATTTGCTATGGAAAAAGGGAAGGCATTTTCAATAGCAACCACCTGAAAGTTCTTTTCTTGTTTCAACTCAAATACAGGCAAACTACACATCTTCCTTTGCAGAGCTAAAGCAAGCTCAAGTAGCTATGAAGCCATAATGGACAAAACAGGATGAGGAGGTTTGTACAACTGAGATGACATGATCAGATTACACATGGCTTGCCTAAAATCAAGTTGTCAGGACTCCTGGAACTAAAGGATGACAGTACTTCCAAACTATAAGTGAAGCTATAGAAAATCTGAAAAAAAAACCATGGGTAGAGAGACCCTTTCTTTGGTGAAACACTTTTAAAAAGTAGGTTGACAAAAGGGTGATAACTTTCCAGTGATTTTGATTGGTGAAAGAGACATTTATAAATGCATCTAATTTCAGACATCAAAATTACAGAGATGCTCGGAAACCTTGCAATGCCTTTCCAACATCAAGAGATTAATGAATTAATAGAGATTGACTTGGTTATACTCCAGATGTCAAAAATATAATTTTTCTTTCTGAAAATCAGGCTGCCAGAATAAAGTGCTTGTGGAATTCTTCATGATTAGCAGATAAAAACAGTACTTACAAAATCAAGAGCCAACTTTCAAGTTTGCTTGTGAACATCCAAGAATATTTCCTGGCTTTAATTACGATTATACCATGAGGAGAACATTGTTCAAAACTTGCAACATGGGACTTTGTGAATTTTAGGACAACTTGAGATCTGATGTTGTTTTTCCCCATGTTGTGTTGGCCAATAGTATTTTAGTACTCTAGCTCTTTTCCATGACCCAGATAATATTTGCACTTAAGCTCTTATATGATCAGCTCTGGTTCAGCAGATATAAAAAAAATCCCAAGTCAAAAGAATGTTAACAGTGGGCCATGTATCACCTCCCAACCTTTCCTTTCTGATTTCCCTTACAGTCCACCTTTAGTCAGCAACCTCACTTCCCCAGGGTGAGCAAAATAGAGATCAACTTCTAAGCTTTTAAAAAAGTACCTTTATGTATATTTTCAAAATTCAGAGACTGTACTTACTATCCCCCTTGCCTCCTGTTTGCTCAAGTCTATAGAAAAAAAAGCAAACAGGGAACAAACCAGTGTCCTTCTCTGCAACCAGATTCAAGGGGTAACAGTGGCTCCACAGAAGATTAGATTGAAGAGGAGAGAGAAATGTGTGCCTTGACTTGCTACCCTGTCTCTAAAGGAACAGAAAAAACTTAGGTAAACTATTACTACAAAGTTGGAAGAAAAAGTCACAATAGAGAGTTATGGAGATATATATTTCCCACACAAATGGCAAACTGTATAAAATTAAGCAAGTTTTCCCATTTTCCCTTTGCTGCTTTCAGAATTCCCAACAGGCCTCCCAAAAGTTTCCCTCCCACTGTCCCTTTGGGGAAGAGGGATATCAAAATAGATGGCAAGAGTATGCTCCTCTCCTGGGTTCTCATTCTCCCTCCTTCCAAATTGGAATATACAAATCTCCTGTTACCCCTTTTATTTGATTATTCTTTCTTTAAGGAAAGAGCTTTAAAAAGACCTGACTGACTTAACTGTGAATTTTAAAAGTGTAATTTAGACACTAAGTTTCACAGGAAATGTGTAAGCATGTAAGGGTGTTTCTTATACCATACCAGCCAGAATGAGAAGCTCTATGAATGCCTATCTCCCAAAGCAGAAACAATTTGGGTGCTGTAACACGGCACTAAAGCAACCCCCCAGTCCCTGTGTTACAATCTGCCCAGGCACCCACACTGACCTGGGAGTGCACATAATCTGCTTCTCAGAGGGTATCTGACCAGGAGCCAGGCTTAGTCAGAACTGAGAGTCCACCCGACTCCGAGTATGACTCCCTCTTTTATACCCTCCTGCAGGCCTCCTAATCATACCAGAGCAGGGTCAACACAGCCCAACAATTCTCTTTATTCCCTTCCTCTCCATGGGTTAGCCAATCCATGCCATCACAGGTACTGAAGGAAAAGAGGAAGAGACTAGTGACACCAAATGCTGCAGTAAAAGTTGTTACATTTTTTTCAGAATGAGGTATGGACAGCGTTGGCTGTTTTCAGTGGGCCTAGGCCTAGCTGCAGAAGAGTGGCTAAGCAGAAAGCCACAAAGGCATTTTTCCCCCTGCTCTCTTCCCTTTCCCCTGTCTCCTCTCTGCTTTACCTTTTGCCTCTCTAATTTCTACCTATTTACATTCTCACTGACATCCTGCCACACTTTTAGCTTCTCTCACTTCTTGGAGTCTCAGAACAGCAGAGACTCCCCATGCCTGAAGAAGGGTGACTGCACCCAAAAGCTTGCTAAGAACTATTTTCCAACTACTCAGCTAGTCTAATAAAAGATATCATATCTACTCAAAGAACCTTTCCTGCCCTTTTATAGGACTAATCATTTGTAAATATTGGGTATAGGTTGGAGGAAATTTGGAGAATGTGGCAAATTCAAGAAGACCTGCTGCCAATCTTCATGCCACCCTCCTCCTACCTCTCGAGTCTCCCCAGCCAGAGTTGGTCAGAAGCTATGTTGTGCTGTCATGCATACCCAAATAGACTTTGGGATAAATGTTTGTTATTCTGTTGTGAAGTGCAAGCAAAAAGAAGGTTGGGCTGTAGACCTGTTTCTTCTCATTTTATAAGTACCTAACCTGCAAAGGATTCCTGGATAATCTGGGTAAAAGAGGGCATGCAGAGCCCTGTGGATCACTACACAGGGCTCAACATAGGCACCTTTCAACTCCATATGGCTTTTCCTTTTTCATATTTTAGAAAACATTTATAGGCATACAGACTTCAATTCTCTCAGGGCATGGACAGGGCATTCCCACTACTGTAGCAGGAGGGACTTTCACAGTGATGCAGAATCAAGCTCAACTGTTGTCTGCCTGTTCCAAACCTACAGCATGTGATACTAGACCCCATTCATTTAGGGGTTAGTTACTGCTGTTTACTTTCACTTACTGGTGGTTAAGAGTTACCAGATAAAAATAGTTTCACTGAAATCAAGCGACACACTCCTGAGTGGTCCCTCTACCACTTCAATATTAATATCTGTCTATCTGTATCTGTTCATGCCCTCCTACTACAGCTGTGGAACTGTTCATATACAATAGGGATCCTTATCTCTTTACAAGGACTTAACATTGTTTCTAAGGACCAAGTGGACCCCAGTAACTTAAAGATTTTTTTCCCTATCTTCAAATCAATTCTTAAGAGTCACTATCTACAAAAACACCCAAGAAAAAGAAGGAAAGAGAAAAGAAGAAGAAATTACATCATCTCAAAGTGGCAAAAAAAATAAACAAGGCTCAGCAGAAGTGTAATCATTTTCTTGATTACATTTGTCCAAAACCTACAAGTTATAGCTGTGGCTCTGACGTGCATCATTAAGATTAGGCTGATAGAAATCTTTTTTCAAGCTAAAATGTAAGCATAAGAAAAGAAATCTGCAAAGCTATGCATATCTATTATTATCTACCATCACACTTTAATGTGCTGTAAAAACTTAATTTTGTGACTCCAAATGTGGAAAGAACAAAAACTATATTGCTGCAGTAGGATGTAGCACACCATATTTTCTTGCATACTACATGTACCTTTTTGCCCGAAAGTCACTCTGCTCCACAGCCCCTCCCAAATTGATGTGCATGTCTTAAGCAGGGAAACTGATTTTTCTACCCAGAAGGGAAGCACCCATTTTAATTCCTGCTCCAAAACCAACTGCTCAGCAGTAGCAGTGATATTTCCCTTCAGGCAACTGAGGGGCTAGGAACAGACATTACACACAAACCCGTTTAAGTGATCAGAAACTGGTTTAAACCTGTAACAGAACAGATATTCACTGCACATAAACCAGTTTCAAAATGGCCAAAACTAGTTTGAGATAAACCTGGTTGAACACTGCATCAGACTTAACTGATTTGGCTCAAACTGGTTTATGCAATGTCTGTCCCAGACCCCTTCCTGGTTTAAGTTAAACCAGAGTCCCCCAGCATGTGCTCTGGGCTGAGCTCTCTGATCCAGCAAAGCAAGGCTACACCTGCCACTGTGCTCTCCAGCCAGACTAGGGACAGGCCAGGATCAGGCAGGGGTTAAGGTCTGGCCAGACACTGTCCCAGGAAGGGAGCAGGGAAGAAGTTTATTTTCCCCCCTCCCCTTTCCTACCAGCACATACCTGCACTTCTCTGTGCTGGCTGCTCCAGTGGCAGCGGCATGGCCAGCCCCAGCAGTAGCCTTGACTGAACTGGCCAGAGGGGTTTAATTCCTCACTCCCTGTGCCATTGGCAGGGACCCGAGCCAGGTCTGCCGGATGCTCCCCCCATCACTGCTATAGCGGTGGGGCCAGACATAGCCAAATGCCAACCAGCATGTCCCCGGAGGCAGAGGGGGCAGGGAGGGGAGTTATTCCCTCCTCCTCCCCCAGGAGATCACAGTGAAGTCTGCCTGCCTTGACAGCCACCACCGCTCACTCTGTGCCTGGGGCAAGTGGCAAAATAAGCCCCCTAAGCCTGAGGGAGAGGACTTGCAGGTATGCGGTGCCAGTGTTAGGGTAGCTTGTCACATTTTATGCTTTAAAAAGTTGCACCAGTTTATGGAGTGGTGAATTCTAGTATTGTTCAAATTTTTATTTTACATTCAGCCTAAAGTTCTGCATAGCCTCGTTGTTATCTGAAATTTTCATTTTGCTGGTGTTTACAATTTCAGCGGGCCTTGCCTCTTGCAAGCGGCTTATGGCCTTGAGTTTCCTCGTATGTTTCTTTCCTTTTCTATCACTGTGAGAAGTTTTTCTAACACAGCATAGTAATAGTTTTGTTACTAGCTCAAATTAACTGAACTTGGCACTAACAAGCTGAATCAGAGGGATGAAATGATTGGATATGTTAAATGAAAGATGATAAAGGAAACCAATGGACAATGGACAAAGACACCGGAAAAAGGCCAAATTAAGAGGTGTGTTCATGATAGGTCTGTTAAACAAGGAATACACTGACTGCAGAGAGACCAATCTGAAAGCAAGGAGTCATCAAAGGAGTCAAGTTAAAGAAAAGCATAAAAAGGGGGAGCAAGAAAGTTAAGTGCGTGTCATTGTCATCATAAATTCAGCTTTCAACACCTGACTGGACTGTCCCAGCCAAACAACGCATCCTTTGCTTCAGGAACTGAGTGGCCCTCTTTTCTGTGAAGCAAAGTAACATCTGGGATTGGGTGAGAACACTGTACTAAGTGCTTTTCTCTCTCTAAATATAGAAACTACTAAGATAATAGTTCTTGTACTAATAAAGTTAGACTTCAATTTTAGGACACTGAGTTGTCTATGTTCATATTTCACATCCCATTTAAGGGTTAATTGTGCTTTAATGATCCCTAAGCACTGTCTGGTGGACTGTGGTGCTAACACCAGGGTCCTTTTTGCTCTCATGGGAACTCTCTCTGGTCCTACGACTCTCATTGATATCTGCCAAGTGGCCAGTTACAACAGAAAAATGGAAGACTCCTGCCCTGCCTAGCTTATGGCCTAGTGGCTACAGTTGTTTTATGAGGATAGGACATATGGGTTTGAGTCCCTTTGCGCTAAGCAGAGCCTAGAATTCAGGTGTCTTAGTTGCTGGGCAAATGTTTTCAGGCTATTATGTAAAAAGTGGCACCATCTCCACTCTCATTTTTGAATGATGGTGGCCAGAAGGACTGCACAAATTCAAGGGCTATCAATATGATGCTCTGAGCACAAATAACAGATCAAGACTCTCTGGGAATGTATGTAGAATTTAGGAACCACCCTGGTTTCATTCTGGATTGCAATAAAGCTTAGGTTGGAATTAGCAGCAGGGATGTTTCTTCATATGCTTAGAAATTCACATTTATTCACATAGAGATTTTTTCAAAACAAAATACAGACATCAAATATAGGCCAGTGGACTGGAAGTATCATGGGTCACTGCCTGTTTCCCAAATTCCCCCTAGTATGACATTTTGTTATTGCATGAGTTCTTAAGAAAACTTACAAGACTTTTATTTATTAGTCATTTCCAGGGTTCCTAGTTTTCTCAGTTTAAAATTTGCAGTTTATCTATCTGATTAAAACTCTCCAAATCCACCCTTTTCAATTATTAAAATGAAATGCTACTGTATACATAGGTATAAATTGAACACAATGTTTTATTGATATATTTACAATTTTAAAGCAATTTAGAAGCCTACCAGTGCCTCAATCGCTATAATAAAATAAATTTTAGTGTTTGATTTTGGTTTATCACAGAAAACCAGAGCTCCTCCTACCCCTTTGCTCACCAAGATGCAGGTCCAGCTCCAGCTGTCCTCTCTCACTGCTTTGTGGTGCTGAGCAGCCTTGATATGCCAGTGCCCTGCCCATGCCATTGCCCCTCACTCCCAGCCCCCAGCTGTCCCAGCCCTGCTGGTGCCCCTCACTCCTGACTCCCCCCCACCCACCCTCCAGCACCCAGCTGCTAGGGGTATGGGCCAGGGACGTGGTTCTACAGCCCCTGCCCCCCACCGAAGCACCTGAACTCCAGCTGCTGCCCATGGGAGGCAGTGACTGCTGCGGTAGAGTGGAGTGCAAAACTCAGTTCCTCCTTCCCCACGGGCAATACAGCCAGAGCAGAGCAGAGCCCAGCTCCCCACCCTGTTACCCTTGCCCTGGGGGTGCCAGAGCAAAGTGGGTGGAACCCAGTGTGGTAGGGCAAAGTGGGGCAGGATAGGGAAGCTGCAAGGAGCACTGCTGCTAGGTGGGCAGGGATCACTTCACTTTGGTGATGCGAAGCTTGCACCAGTGGCACCGAGCTTCCCCATCCTGCCTCACTCTGCTCTGCCACACTGGGTCTCACCCACTGGGCCATAGAGGTCATGGGTGGAAGGCAACATGGTGGGGAGCCCTGAATCTGCAGTGGGAAGCCTGCCCTCACTCTGTGCACAAATCTGGTGGAGAATGTGCCCACCATGCCCCGCCAGGAGTGCATGAAGCAGCAGGAAGCCAGCCCTTCCCCTGCTGCCCCTGGATGGGCTTCCTGTGGCCCCATTCTGCTCCCCACCCAGGTCCTGTGGCTGCGCATTCTGGGCCTCAAGTCCCATGCACTGCTTGGCTGGCCAGCAGCCCCAGCTCCAGCTCTGCCCACCTTCCTCCCTCCTTCAATATGGGGGCCTCAATCCTCCCCCCACACCTTAGCTGTAGGAGTTGCTCTTCAGGCTGCCTGGTGGTACTGTGGGGGTACAGCTGTGCTCACTGTGTGCTCTACCTCAGCTGCTGCTGATATCAGTGATTGGTGAGCAGCAGTGACAGCCTGCCCAGTCCAATTTCCTTAGCACTTTCATAGTTTCATAATGCTTAGGGTTGGAAGGGACCTACACAGATCATCAGGTCCAAGCCCCTGCCCTGGGCAGGAACTAGTGTGGGATTATAACACCCAAGCCAAATATCTGTCCATCCTCCTCTTGAAGACCCCCACGGTAGGAGAGAGCACCACCTCTCTTGAGAGCCCATTCCAGAGCCTGGCAGCCCTAACTGTAAAGTAATGTCTCCTCATGTCCAGCCTGAGCCTTCTCTCTAACAATTTGTGGCCGTTATTCCTAATAACCCCCAGTAGTGCCCGGGGGAACAGAGCCTCACCCAATTTCCACGGGTCCCCCCTGGTGAGTTTGTAAACAGCAACCAGATCCCCTCTCAGCCTTCTCTTGTGGAGGCTGAATAGATTCAGGCCCTTCAGCCTCTCTTCATAGGGCCTGATCTGCTGCCCCTTGACCATGTGAGTGGCCCTCCTCTGGACCCTCTCAATGCTAGCCACATCCCTCTTGAAGTGAGGTGCCCAGAACTGGATGCAGTACTCTAACTGTGGCCCAGCCAATGCCACATAGAGGGGAAGGATCACCTCCCTGGACCTGCTTGTCATGCATCTGTAGATGCATGACAAGGTGTGGCTAGCCTTACTGACCGCTTTCTCGCATTGGTGGCTCATGTTCATCCTGGAGTCAGCAATGACTCCAAGATCCCTTTCTGCCACCATGTTGACAAGAAGGGTGTTCCCCACCCTGTGGGTATGTTGCTGGTTCCTTCTCCCTAGAGGCAGTAACCTGCACTTGTCTGCATTGAATTCAATCCTATTCTCATCCAGCCACCTCTGTAACCTGTGTAGATCTAGCTGTATTCTGTCCCTCCCCTGCAACGTGCCCACCTTGCCCCACATCTTGGTGTTGTCAGCGAATTTGGACAGTGTGTTTTCCACACCCACATCCAGATCACTGATAAATACTTTGTAATACTACAAGTGAACATGTAGGCACAGCTAAAACAAATTGTCCATCTAAAACCCAAACTTCACTCCTGTGTTCTGACCATCTTTGGCAAGTGTCAGAACTATCACAGGAAGTCTTTTAAGATCATTCAGGCAAGTACTGAAAGCTACCCAGGTCCCTCAAAATACAGTAAATTCTCTGTGATTTGAACATAAACCTGGGGTTATATGCAAGTATATGCTAAAAATAACCTAAGCAGCAATAATTTTATGGTGGAATTTAGAATTGTGGATCAAATGCATTTACTCGCAACACATATTTCCTAGCAGAAGAACAAAGAACAAGGTAACATATGTACAAGATGAGCACAAGATGAACTGAAGCATTCATCCCTGTAACTACAGTACACAAAACTTGCTATCATAATTATTAATACCTTATGAGATGCCTAATTTTTCAAAAGTGTGCTCCTTTTGGACGTAAAACAAAGCCACAAAAATTGGTAGAGTGTGCAGAAAACAAGGACATAGTAAAAAGTCATGGGGATTGCAGTGAAACACTAATCTCTTCATTTACATTTAACTATCAACCAGGCAAAAAATGAGATCCAAAGTAATGTTTGCCAGCAGTTGAGGACAATAGGTCATGGCAGAAGTTAATTGAAAGTCAAAAATCATACATGAATGTAAATTAATCATTCGTGAGTTAAAATAAATATGCAGACTTAAGCATCCAGCAGATGACATAGTGCCTAATTCTGCTCCACCAAAATCAGTTTTAGACTAACGTAGTTTTATTTACTGTAATTAAGTTACTCTAATAAAGCAATTTACCCTGAGGGAAGTGTTTAAGGAAACAGACTCCATTTCAAAATAAATGCAAAATCTGTGATAAATTCAGTCACAATGAAAATCATTAAAGCTCATTTGACTTGGGTAGAGTTAGGTATATGTAAAACAGGGTATGACTCAGATCACCTCATTTGGAAAAAGCATGTTTCGTCTTTCTTTTTTTGTATAAAAAACGTATTTTTGACTGTGCCATTAAATATCACCACATCCTTTGGTAAACTATACATTTTTTATTCAAGCCACCAGAAAACGATGGTAAGTCTTTATCTCTTTCATTGCTACAAGGAAGGGCCCCATAACTACCAGACTACACTTCTAGTATTGCTGGAATTTATACCAGATATATCATTACTCCTTACTCATTTCAATAAATTATCAACAGACTGCAGCACCATGTACTCAAGTAAACAATCAAGATCAAAGCAGCGAATGATTAAAACAACAAACCATTTATTTAATAAAGTTATAAATTCTTATGACATACACAAGCAGTTTGCGTTACCAAAGTTCCCAAACACCATAATTCACAATGGGAATGGAAAGCTCAGGAAGTGAACAACACAGGAAGCTGCATTTCAATTAAGAGCAAAGGTAAGCATTATTTTCTATAGTTTGTGGTCACACTAGTATTTCAAGGTTTGGACCCCTTAGCCTTTTAACCTATTTAAGCTGTGTTGTTTCCTCAGTAGCATATGATTATATTTTACCCCAAAACTCTGAAATACAGAACATATTACAAGCATGGTACCATGTCATAGTTTCCTTAAGGAATGCGAAATGCAGCAGCTGTTTTTTCATCATGCCTTGAGACCATGATAACCAATACATTAAGCAAGAACACATTCAACAGACACATGAAATAGAAGTATTTTTTTAAAGCACATTTTAATGTCTGAACACTATTACCTTGATGTGGGAGTGCAAACCAAGTAATACTTGTTCCCGGATTTTGGTGAGATAAGTGATTATTTTGCTTAAATTATTCTGTATTAACACAAACTTGCCATCTTAGGAATCAAAAGCTTCCTTAGAATACACAGTACTCAGAAATAGCTAATCTTTGTATGAAGACCTGGAAGGCCATGTGTATAAGGACTAAAACAGTAGTCATTAAATCAATCTAAAACCCAAATGTTTCTTTGATTGGCAAAAGGACAAGATTCCCACTGACCTGAAAATGGGATATTTAACAAGTGACACATTTATCATTGATAATTTAAAGATAATTATTCTGGTCTCAGTTTTAAGATATAATTTTACAATGCGTGGATACATTAAATGACTGATTGAGTGATACTGATGAATTTAAGTGGAACTTCTCTTTGACTTCTACAGGGAGCAACCTTTTAAAATTCATGGTATGTTAAAATGCATTTAAAATCTCCTTCACTCTTAGACACAAACCCTGAAAATTATTTGTAACCTTAACCTAATTATTGCATCTTCTATTACAGCAAATGGAACTGTGTGGTATTGTAAGAAGTACCTTGTAAGTTCACAGAGGTAAAATAACCAATTCAATTAGTGCCAAATCATCTGGGATTCCAGTTCTTTTAACCTGATCAGCAAATACTCAGGAAAAGAAAAAAATAGGATCTTTGAATTGTGTAAAGTTCTTTGTTTTACCATCTGGTCTGGAAAATTTGGAGTCACTGATTCCTGGAAAAGGTTCAAAAAATAGCTCCCATAGGTGGAATCCTAGTACATTAAGAGAACTTAATAATTCACAGCACCAACCAGTCTGTCAGTGTTATGTCTTTTAATGAATAAACCATCACATTCTGTCAACTGATTCATTCCAATTTTTAAAAAAATTCATCTCTAATTTACTCCATGGCTTTAAAAATGGCCAGTATACAGAGATCCAAATAGTCTGGCATGACTGCAAAGAAAAATCCTTTACATAGCTAGGACTAAAAACAGAAAGCCTCTCTCCTTAAAACCATTTTTTTAACTTCTTGAATTTAAAAATCAATGTATCAGCGTTGGGTAAAAACGCTTTAAATTATAGAGATGTGTAGCAACTGTGCTGCAAAAAGAAGATATTTTCCAGTTATCAAAATTCTATAATTTACTGTACATTTCCTACTGCTCCAACACCTTATGCTGATAAACTTACTATTCAAGCTAATACAAGGTCATACAAACACTGAATATATATATTCATTCATATGCATGTGAATTAAAATTCCCTAAATTTCAATATCCTGTTTGTGTTCAAAGTAATGAAAAAAATAACTGGCTTAAGTTACCCAGTGTCTTAAATTATCAACAAAAAAAACACCCTTTAAACAACCCATATTATAAAAGAAGAACAATGCATCTTAACTGTTCCAGGAAATGTTAGAATAAGCTAATTAGCAATGAAAAATAATAGCACAGAAGGCTCCTTTAAAACTTTCTCTAAAGATAAGTAGCAAACAATACCTTAATAAATATTGAGGATTAACACACACACCTAGGAAATTCACTTGTGTTAAAAGGATGCTGCCTATATAAATGAGGTCACTAACTTATTAATACTATTCTCCCTCTAGCTAAACTGCAGCTGGGGGTTAGTACTTTCTGTTGCTATATATGAGAACTTGAGACAAATCTGATCAATTGTCTCCAGGATAAACAGTAGGACTGGGGACAAAAGTTGTATATAAATGGTTTAAATAAACAGAAACTGGTTTAAACCTGTAACAGAACAGAAATTTAACCACATAAACCATTTTCAAAATAAACTGGTTTAAAGATAAACGTAGTTGAATGCAGTATCAGACTTAACTGGTTTGGATCAAACCAGTTTATGGAACTTCTGTCCCAGACTCTTTCCTGGTTTCAAGTTAAATCACAGACCTCCAGCATCCCAGCATGCTTTCCAGCCCTGAGCTCAGCTGTGCTCTCTGCTCCAGCAGAGAAGGGTTGGGAGAAGTGGGAGGCAGGGACTATACTCACCCTACCCCCCGACAAACCCCAGCTGAGACCTGGAGACAGGGAGGGGGCATTAAACTACCCTTCCCCCAAGTACAGAGCTGCCCTGCCCTGCCCTGCTAAATCTTACTGATAGCTTCAACTGTGGGCTACAAATCCCAGGGGCACCTGGAAGCAGAAAGAGGAAGCGATGAGCAACCCTGCTGAGTCTTGCTGCTATAAATTCTGGACTGCAAATCCCAGAAACCTTTTGGGGGTGAGCAGGAAGAGGAAGTAAACACACAGCCCATGCTGGCTACATGCTAGAGAGCTGTGTTCTAGTACCCCCTGGCTTCTGGCCTGAGCCTGTGTAGGCATGTGGCTACATTTCCTGAAACAAAATTGAATGTCTGTCTAGTTGTTTCTCAGTTTAATCTCTAAAGTTTAAACCAACCTGCAGAGACTGAATCCATTCAGCCTCAGGCTTTCTGACTGTCTGTACTTAGCCCAGCTGGACAGACTGAAGGATACACCTCAGCTTACAAGAAGAAACACTTCCTGCAAATTTCCATTTTATTGACTTGTTCTTTTAATTGTTTCAGAAGGAATTTTTACTCATCCCATTCTGACCAGCAGTCAGAGACATGAAACATAAGAGCACTTCTCAGTATGAATCAGTTATAAAACGCATTGAAACTAAATTTTTCATTGATAAAGTGATTGTTTCTCAAACAATTTCAAGAGCACTAGGCTGAGAAAAATAGTTTTAAAAAAAAGTATACCCTTTTCCAGAACTGCACACATTGTGATAGAACTTTACACCACTATATAGCATGTGGCAGATCTTTAGTGAAGTATCTTATAGCCTTGGTACATGGTAACTTTGAGTAGCTTCTGGAGCTCTTAACACCTGGATTGTCTGCACATGGACACCTGAAACTGATTTTAAGCACTCATTATGTAGCTGAAAGTTACACCACTCCAGGGCAGGATTCTCTCCGATTCATTGTTATCCAGTTCATGTTACATTAAGGTGTAGCCACTGTAGGCTACACCTTAACGCAGGGACAGGCAAAATGCAGCCCATGGCCCAGATCCAGCCCACCAGGCCATTCTATCTGGACTGCAGGGCCCCTAATGTATTTAGAAAATTAATATTTCTCTGCTCCTGGCTGCCTGTCAAAGATGACAGGAGCCAGGGCAGGAGGACCCAGGGGGAGCTGGCAGCAGGATGTAGCAGCCTAGCCCTGCCCCGCCCCACCCCCAGCAATTTCCCTGCTTTTGTGGCCGCGGACTGCTCCAGCACTACATGGCTCCTGGCTGAATTGCCAATTGGGAGGACAGGGCCCACACAGGTACCCCAGGTTGTGCATGTGTGGGAGAGGGGAGGTAAGGGAGAAGGAGCAAGAGTGTGTGTATTCGTAGGGCGAGTCCCACATGTGCACCCCACCATACACATGCACCCACACTCCCTTGAACTGTCTTATACACAGACCTTACATCCACACCCCATCACACACTCCAGCCAACCTTCCCCACACAGTCTCCCACAAACCCCATACACACCCACACCCCACATATGCACACATATACCCACATGCTCCCTCACTCCACATACACACAAACCCACAAACCCCCAACCCCATAGGCACCCCCCCCACATCTATCCACCCCCACAAATCCCCCCACACCCCACATATCTATACAGCCCCCACAAACCTATACCCACCCCCCTGGAGTGTGTGTAATCCAGGGGGATGGGTATAGATGTGTGTACACATCTGGAGTGTGTGCACTCCAGATGTACCCTAGAAAGAAACCGTGTCCTAATTAGCTCCCCAATCACAACTACAACTGGGTGTTCTTGTCACAAGTCCTGTGACCCTCCAAAAATGTATATGCAGATGAGACACAGGGCTGTCTGGTCTGCATCTACCCTATAGAAGTTGGAGCCACATTAATCACATGCGACAGGCTGAAAGAGGGAGCACCAGAGCCTCAGAGCTACGCAGAAGTTTGGTGATGCTTGCCAGAAATTTAAGACTTGTGAAGAAACAGGAATCATTGGAAATGGAGAAAAAGGCACAGGTCAGCTGTGACAGTGAAGAGGAAATCAAAACATATTTGATGCAGTGGTTCACTGTGACTTGAATTAGAGCTGGTGCTGAGGGGAACCGATGACCATGGTCACTCTATCTTACTCAAATGGGCTTTACTAACCTAGCCTTATGGTAGGTTCCCATCAGTGTGTTTTATGGGCATGCTTAGTAGGAGCTGCGTTCAACTGGTTGGTTTCCATGACTGAGCATATGCTGCTTCTAGCAGCACCTTAATGATAGCCAGTGTATTTAATTGGGAGAGTTTGTGATGAATATAAAATAAGAGACTTTTTCCCCATGCTGATTGGGCAGGGGGGGAAGGGGGGAAACCTCATGCATCTTTGCAGTGGTGTACCTACCATAATTTCATAGTTTCTAGGGTCAGAAGGGACCTGAACAGGTCAAGTCCAACCTCCAGCCCTAGGCAGAAATGAGTGCTGGGAAGATAATACCTCAGCCAGATATCTATCCAACCTCCTCTTGAAGAACCTTTATGGTAGGGGAGAGCACCACCTCCCTTCGGAACCCATTCCAGAGCCTGGTAGCCCTCAGGAGCTAGGAGCAGCGGGGAGAGGAAGGACACAGGCACACGTGTGTCTTACACACGTGTGCCCCCTTCCCTGACCCGGAGCGGAGGCGAGAGCAGCAGAAGCAAATGGAGCAGCAGTGGGGGCAACAGCAGCTGATCCCCCTAAGGTAAGTGGGGCAGAGGGACCAAGGCAGCTAAGCCGGATCCGGAGGGGAAGCCCCCCGGATCCCTCTTAGCTGAGCCAGTAGGGAGCCGCACTCCCAAGCCGCATGAACAGAGCGCGCCGGCGTTTGTGTCAGAGAAGGAGCAGGAGGGGCCCAGAGGCTGACTCATGTTAGCGCGGGCCAGAGGACCCGATCTCAGCTGGAAACTCAGCGACTCCTACAATGGTGTTGACACGGAGTGCTACCAGGGCCCCTGCCCAGGAGGCGCGGCCTTCCCGGGGCTTGTCTGAGGCCTCCACCCAGACAGAGCCCACAGGGGGGTTGGCATCCCCCAACCCCCTGGCCTGC
>NW_017728886.1:49250731-49276128 GCF_001723895.1 Crocodylus porosus
GAGGAGAGGCTACGGGACTTGAACCTGTTCAGCCTCCAAAAGAGAAGGCTGAGGGGGGAATCTTGTGGCCTGTTATAAACTAGTCAGGGGGATCAGCAGGCACTGGGGAGTCACTGTTCCCCCGAGCACTGCCAGGAGTTAGTGCCAGTTAGGGGGCATGAGTTGAGGCCCTAGTGAGAGGGGCATGCGGCTAAGGCAAGTTTTCAAACACCTGCAGCCAAGTTTGGACCAGAGGCTGACTGCAGCCCAGCAATGGGGCCAGGGAGTTAGGAGTAATTTGGATGCCATCTGTGAGGCATGGGACATGGTAAAGGGGAGGTTGGAACCATGAATTATGCCCTGGCATTAGGCATTAAATGGGAAACCTTCCACCTTAGAAACAACTTGTTAATTCCATCAAAGGCATGACAGGTGAGTCAGGTGGGCAGACTACCCTAGACAGGTTGGCAGGCTGACATTTTGAAAGGCCCCTGAGACGACCCACTGTCAATGTCTTATACCTAAGTAAATATAGTAAGCTATATTCTTTCCCTGCAGCTTCCCAGTATCACACACAAGGAGCCCATGTTGAGCTGCCTGTCCATTAGAACCCCTACATCCTTTTCAGAACCACTGCTTTCCAGGACGCAATTCCGTTCCATAAATATAAAATGAACAATCTCTGTTCCTATAACTTTGCATTTGGCTTCATCAAAAACATATTAATTGTGTGGCCCCAGTTTAAAAAGTGATTCACACTATTCTGTATGGATGCCCTAACCTCAGTACTCTTTACCTGCATCAACCTGCAAGTCATCTTCAAATTTTAATATCAGTGATATTATATTTACTTCCAAAGTACTGACAAAAATGTAGAATAGCATTTGGTTTAGTATCCATCTCTGCTGAATGCCTTTAGAAAAACACTTCTATTCAAAGAACATTCCTGACAGCCTACTGGTAGAGCAAAAGCAAAGGAATAAAGGTACAGAATAAAAATAAAGACAGGCCTATGGTGCATGTACAGTTTACCCTAAACATTTCTCAGAGCCAAAGAATGCAAACCACACTTGGTGTCAGATAAAGAGGAGGCTGATGGAACAATTTATTTTATTTCATAGAGCCACCAAATTATTTCTTTCAAAACAGCCTCTAATGCTTAAGAATATGTAGGGAACTCAAAGGAAGTCTTTAGTATAAAATGATAGTATTTGAATGCCATATGCATTTTTTTGCAGAATAGACCCTATCTGAAAATAGATGGCACCTTATGCAAAGAACTGAAACAGAAGCTTTGTTCCTTGAAAGCCAAAAGAGAAGTAAAAAAACCCAACAGGAAGTATACTTGTTGCAGTGCACTCAGGTGCCCTGCGCCTGAGAGCGGAGACTGCTCTGGGGAGACCCCTAGTGGCAGAAAGGGGGAGGCTCAGCTGCCAGTCACCAGGGCTGCACAGGTGCTGGTTGCCAGTGCAACTGGTAAAACCAGCTGACCAGGAAGGGGCAGGGCTTATCCCTTCTTAAGCCCAGGTAGGACCCAGGAGGGCAGTCCCTCTCCAGCAGCCAGGGGAGTAGGGACTCAGCTCTTACAGAGGGGAGGACTTCGGCAGTGAGAACATCCCCTGGTTGCTGCTGAGGTTGGGGAGCCCTCCTTCCCCCCCGCTCCCTCACTCTCTAGTAGGGAGTAGATTTTTGTTTGACCGGACAGTCTAGTTTTTATGTTGTAGCCCAGGGGCTTTATGTTTTATGTTTACTGTTTTGACTGGAGGACCGGGCGAAGTTATTAGGGGTGGAGGAGGCCTCATAACAGCTCCACGGTAGCATGGGGTCTCCTGGCACCGGAGAGGGCGCAGCTTTGTTTGGGGGCACATTGGCCCCAGCCCCAGAGCTAGGGGGTGGCGAGGAGCCCTACAGCGAGAGATGAGGGGGGCAGTGAGGAGCCCAAGGAGTAAAGAGGAGGGCCAGAACATAACAAGGCCCAGGTCAAGCCATGTCAACTCCATCTGCGAGGCTTGGGCTGCAGTGTAGGGGAGGAAAAGGAGCCGCAGGTAGCGCCCCCTGTCACTGGGGTGCAGAAAAAATGAGCAGCCTCCCACTGATTACAACCATCTTCTAATCAAATAAGATCAAGGCGTGGCAGAAGAGTAGGCAGGCGGTTGGCCCATTACAAGAGGGCGGAGCCACTCCCAGAAAGGCTCCGATATTAATACTCCTGTCACAATACTTCATAACCAGTCTGGAAAAAAAGAACCAAGTATAAGGCTATTTTTGTAATACAATACTTCAAAAGCAGTCTTATGTATGTATGTATGTATGTATGTATGTATGTATGTATTTAAATATTTTAAAGTAAAAGTGTATTTATGTTTTAGATTTTGAATTAGAAAACCACATTTTGACTATAACCAATGAGGTTTTAATTGCAAGATATTAATGCAATTACAATTCAAATATAATTACAGTGCACCATTCTGCATTTAAGTAAAGTCTGAACATAAGTACTATTTTGAGACTTAGAGGCAGTCTCAGTATTAACTGGCACATTTTAGAAGTCTGTATGGATCATTATCAATGGGAAAAGAGATCTCTCTCAATGTTACTACTGGTGTTTTTTCAACATTATATCTAAAATTTGAAATAAAAATGAAGAAAATAATTTTAAGAACAGGTCTTAGTACTACATATGGAGCAGGAAGAACTGTAGGTACAAATTCCAGAAAAATGAGTAAAATTATGTGAGGGGTCAGAAATATCTAACGAGCACACTGTTTAACATAATATTTTAAGGATGTTGTATTGTAACAAAAACAAGTAAATAAATATTTCAAGCCCAAAAGATCCTTGAAAGAAATGCTAAAATGTTTAAGAGATACGAAAGAGCATTTATATACAAAGAGCAAGAGATTATTTTTAAAACAGTATTTCTTAGCCTCAGCTTTCATAAAACAGGACAGGTAAAAGAAGCCAGGAGCAACATAAAATTTCCCAGGGAAATGAAAAGAAAATACTAAAGGGAAATGAAGAAGAAAATAAGTGATTAAAAGTCAGAGTTGTCCCAAGACTGACAAAGACTGAATGAATATACAGGATGCATTTGGGACTTGAAAATAATGCCAAAAGAAACAAACAGTATCTTTCAAAACTATGTGAAACCACTTAGGGGAAAAAAATAGAAAAACAGAGATCTGAAAAAATAACATGGTACAATTTTGCCTCTGGAGACGGTTGACAATGTATTATAGGTGGTACACATTTATAAAAAGTCTAACTATGAGATGGTTTATTTTCTAGGTATATTATAAGTGTGGTTCCTGGAGGTAATAACTATGCTTAAGATTAATAAATACTTTTGATTTCAGAGCAAGTGCTTACAACTGTCAATTCTAAATCATCTCAGGCTGTAATTTTTCCTCAGTAAGTGTCTGCCTGAGGGTCTTTTTATTTTTATTTAATTCAGCTATTTATAAAAATGAATCCAAAGAGAAAATAAAATGTTTTGCCCAATTGTTGAGACTTCCTTCCGTTACATGTTATCCTCCCATGTGTTAAGGGCTCTTAAAACTGGTGTATCCAAATGTTAAGGCAGGAAAGGACAAGCTAAGTGGTCTCTGAGCATCTCAGAGAGGATTTTCTTCCGGGGTAAGGGTGTAGTTACATATTAAAATTAGCATGTGCTAACTCTAAAGAACGTTATGGTGTATTCAAGTTAACAGAGACTTTTTTTTGCAAAAATCGTGTTGGTCTAATAAAAGATATCACTTCTACTGTGAGTCCTAATTGCTTTTCCTCTAGACCAACATGGCTACAACCTGGATACCGGACCATTTTCCTTGTGAATGTTAGCACAGCACATGCTAACTTATCAATGTGAATAACTTGTAAATGTACCTTGTGAATAACTTGGTTACATTCAAGCAAACGAAATAGGGTTGTACAGGTATAATTTTGGCCATAACTTATGTAGATATCATAGTTTAATAAGTGGACCTACAAAATGAATGTAGTTGATTATTTACCTGATGATGCATGAGTTCAGTTCACACTCTCTCAACTGTCTGAGGATCCCAAGGCTAGACGTAGTAAAAGTAACACAATTCCCCAACCAAACCAAACAAGTAGACATAATCCTATATTATAAAAGAAAGGAAGGGGACATCCTTATATAGGTACTCAGGGGGGAGAAACAATTCCTAACTTTAACAGATCTTTTTGGCATGTCTTTAATTTGCTTTAGTCTTGATCAGAATCTTTTATATAACTTTCTTGGTTGGTCTCTACTATTTTTTTTTTTTTTAATTACCCTATTAAGTGAGTTAGTATTTTGCATTTGCACTAATAGCAGCTGTACCAGAGCTGCAGGGTGAAAGAATAAAAGCCAACAAAAAAAAAAAAAAAAAAAATTAATAAAACATTATCTTTTCCATTTAACAAGCCTCCTTTCTTTTTTGATGGAAACATTTTATTAGTGGATATTATTTCTGCATGTTATAGTAATAAGTCACATAAAACCTTCTATTATTCAAGTTGACTGAGCTGCCAGAAAGAAGTATCATCAGTCACTAATGCACCGACTTGCCCTTGAGCTTTTCTAGTTTTATGATATTTCTAGGAGAGTCAGTTTATATCTGAAAATACTATTCAACTTGTTAAAAGTCCTGCAAGTGATCAGGAAACTATTCTCCCTGTAACCATTTTAAACAGGAAATGTTTTAATGCATCTAAACTGCTAACTCACTTCACACACACATCTGAAGATGAGAGTTCAATTAATTTAAAAAGGAAGATGGGGATTCAATTGGTGTTTTTTAATGTAAGCCATTACATATACTCCAGAAAACAGTTGCTGAGTTTTAAATACATGTTATACAACTTTGATACCATTCCTTTAACACAATTTGTCGTGCCATCTGGGTACAGACTATATAGCTGGGTTATAGTATTTCTCTGCAAAATATTAAAGTAATTCAGTAAGCTAGTGTTAACTTTGAGCTTGTTTTCCAAACAGTATACAATAATAATGAAAAACAGAGAAAATTCCTAAGTAAACAAAAAACCACAACTGGATTCAGCTTTATGGCATTAAAATTGAACAAGCAGGTCACATAATCATTGCCTAATTGTTGACTGCTGGGTCAATATAACACTAACCTAATATTGTACCACAAGACATTGATGGGTCCTACCATCCTTTCAGAATAGTTAGTGTGGCAGAATGCCATCTATGTCTCTCCCCCAAACTCTGCTATCAGGCAGATGCCTATTCTGACAATTTGGTTACCATGGTCACCGCAGAGAGCAGACACCCCTACCCCATCAGCTTCAGATCACCCTGAGTTGTTACCACAGCTGGATACATTCCTGAGGGAGGTGGAACCTGCTCCCTCTGCCTATGCAACTGGCCTCACACACCTGGGTGGGGGCTTAAACTCCTTATTGTTCTAAGTAATGTCATCATGACTGGTAGGGGGCTAGAGATCCTGCCAGTCTACCTGGCAACAAGTGGTGCATTTCAAATTGCTTAGCTGGCAGCCAACAGCTGCTGGCCTTCACTGGGTCAGGTAAAGGAGGTCATAAGGTCTATATAAGTTAAGTTAAGGACTGCCCAGGAGGTAGGGCAGCAGCCATGATGATAACTCCCAGAGAAGCTAAACTAACTCAAAACTCATGTTCAATGAACTGCTGCTTCCAGAGGGAATCTCTGCCTGCCTCTGGATAATACTTGTGAGTAAGCTTCTTGAGATCTAACTAAATATATAACTTGCAGTAACTCAGATGCGTTATCAAAGGCTACCATGCCACAGTTTTCTCCAAGGAATCTAGAAGGTGGTCAGGCACAGTGAAGTGGATGGTTCAATGCAGGAACACCCCCTACTGGCCCACCGCATAGAGTACATTAGGAAACTTGAGTGCCATTCCCTGGCAACAGGAAAGGCTTGATTTGGCTTATGCTCTTCACCCAGTGGAGTCAGAGTTCAAATAAACTGTACCTTTCTGTCTGGATATATTTTAGAGGCTTTAGGCCAAAGCCTACAAACTGCAATTTGTTTTGGCAGTGGCTCCCCATGTACCTTCCATTATGTAACTTTTGTTTGGCAAGGACAACCCACTGCAGAGAGAAAATAGACTTTAACTTTGTTTCAGAGATCCAGAAGACAACTTATTAAAACAGACTGAAAAGGAACCTCAAGATGTATAACAAAATAGAAAAAGTACCGTGCAAAGTTCCTGTGTTAAAATTAGTTTCAACTCATTTGAACATTCCTGCCCCCCTTAAAAAAAAATTCTAACCATTTACAAGCAAATTCTTAAATTACTTATATAAAGAGTGAAAACTCTTTAACAGAAAACTAATGAAATAGGAAATGTTTGAAACCAAGAATCCCCCTCTCCCCCATATTAAGTACAATAGTATAAAGAATAGTATAAAGTTATTTAATTGTCATTATCTGCTTATGTTGTGAGGAGTCTATATCTATCGGAAATCCTCTGCCTAGAGTTTGCTGTCTCCTGGATATTTTAAATGTTTATTTTTGTCACAAAACAACCTGAACATTTGACTTTTCCATTTATTGAAAAAAATTGAAATCACAAAAAATATTAAGAAACATCGTAAAATTTCACTATAGCATTTTTCCTATCACTAATGGAATCATTAGCATGTTTAATATGTTTTGTTCTATTGTGCAGCACAGAGCCCAAAATTATTTCAAGTCAGATCAAAATTAAACTACAGTTCTCTGGTTTCATGAGATTTGCAGTCCAAGCCCCACACCTAAGCAACAGAGGAGATGCAATCCAGTTTGAATGTGGTTTAAACCTCAAGTGTCCAGATGTAAGAGTCCATTAAGAATGGTTTAAGCCTCCTAAACTGTTTAAAAATGTACCTGAAAAATCAAGTACTCTGATTACTATTTTTCACTGGTTCAGTGTTATGTGTGGACATCAAGATTTCTGTGACTAGTTTCTTGTCAGTCCTTCAGGCATGCCACACTACACTGCTACTCACCCCCTGACCACAAACCTGGACAGCAAATGCCTGTCTGGTAAACAGTCCAAACTCTATTGCCCTGACCCATGTTGCCTACACTTGACTGTAGTGTCCCCTGGCTGGGGACTTTGGCAGCAGCTCTCCACTGATTTTAAAGAGCTGGTCAATATCCTTTCATTGGTAGTAACTGACCAGGGCTTGGTGCATCCCATGCTTATCTGGGGAGGGAAATCATGCATTTTAGACTTACTGGGGATGGGAGGTGGCCAGGTGTGAGGCAGAGAGAAGGATCCCTGTTTCTGTAGGCCTTGGGCTCTCAGGGGCAGCCCAATGACTTCACTTTAAACACCAAAAAGCTATAGACATAAACTGTAAATAGTAGACAAAGATTTAAATGGTAATCAATACCCACAGGAAACATGAACATCTTTAAAAAGGACAGTCAGATTGCCATTCTTTCTGTGACTCATGAAGACCTTAAACAACAACAGTTGGATTCCAAAATCCACTAACTGTTGCAAATTTCAGTTTTGTGATACTTATTCAGGATATCAATTATCATGCTATGCAACTGTTTGCATTTGGATTTCCTATTTATCCAATATCGTGCAAACTGTAGCAGGCCTGGAAGTGTCTGGGATGGCCTGCCACCCCTGAAGGACAATCCTTGTTTGCAGGTCCTCTACTACATCTCAAATTCCTAATTGCTTCTCACCTGCCATGAGTTGATGGTGTTTATAATGAGGGAGTAGGTCCTCAGTTCTGCCACCTTGGATGCCTCTCCCTGGGTGCATCTATATATGCGCTTTACTGCAGAGTAGACTAATTAGCTCCACAGTAAAGCATAACAGTCCATACATGTGCCAGTATTAGGGTACAGTAGATTAATTAGCTCTGATGTAAGATAGTACTGTCAGGGACCAAATTGTTTACGTGTGATCAAATGCATGAGTAAACTGTAACAGGGGCTGGCTGGGGCACAAGAGTGCTAAAGTGAGGAGGACTGCCTGCCACCTAGCCTTGCACCATAGGGAGGGCTAGGCAGGAGAGAGGCTGCAACTACGTTTAGACAGACTACAAAAGTGGGCAGACAAGAATAGGATGGGGTTCACCACAAACAAATGCAGGGTGCTGCACCTTGGGAGAAGGAATCCACAGCATATGTACAGGCTGGGGAGTTCCCCTCTTGAAAGCACCGAGGAAGAAAGGGATCTTGGAGTCATTATTGACTCCAAGATGAACATGAGCTGCCAATGCCAGACTGCAGCCAGCAAGGCCAGCCATACCTTGTTATGCATCCAAAAAGGTGCATCTCAAGCCAGTCCAGAGAGGTGATACTCCCCCTCTATGTGACTTTGGTCAGGCCACAGTTGGAGTACTGTGTCCAGTACTGGGCACCACACTTCAAGAGGAATGTGGCCAGCCTGGAGAGAGTTCAGAGGAGGGCCACCCACTCGGTGAGAGGGGAGCAGGACAGGCCTATGAGGAGAGACTGAGGGACCTGAACCTGTTCAGCCTCAGCAAGAGGATGCTGAGGGGGGGTCTGGTGGCTGCCTACAAACTCATCAGGGGAGATTAACAGCAAATAGGTAGAGCCCTTTTCTCCCCAGCACCACCTGGGGTGACAAGGAACAATGGTAATAAGCTGATGGAGAACAGGTTTAGGTTAGAGATCAGGAGGCAACACTTTACAGTTAGGGTGGCCAGAATCTGAAACCAACTTCCCAGGGAAGTGGTCCTTGCCCCTACCTTGGGCAAATTCAAGAGGAGGTTGGATGATCACCTGTCTGGTATCTTGTAAACCCAGCATTCATTCCTGCTTGTGGCATGGGGTCAGGCTAGATGATCTGTTCAGGTCCCTCCTGACCCTCACTGCTATGAAACTACTATAGCACCCTCATGCCCCAACCAGCCACTTCATGACTTGATCCTACCACCTGGAGCCTGGGGCTGATCCTCCAGGCCCCTGCTAGCCCAGGGCTGCTCCACCCCAACTCAACATGGTGTGGGCCCAGGCACATGTGTAAACACTGAACCTAGGAGCAGCTGACTCCAGCGTGAACTGCAATGAAGTTTACTGAATCACACTAATTGCACGTGTAGCACCAAATGCACATGCAGATGCAACCTCTGTGTTGACATCACTGGGCCACTCCTGCTCAAGCTCAAACAACATTTAGTCTTAGGGGACCTTGCCCCATCCACTATCAGTCCTACAAGCTTTCATCCAATCAGCCTTTTCAAGCTCATCAGTGTCTCATTAGTCTCACTCAGGTCTAGCTCAGCCCCCTAAGCAGTTTCATCAGGTGCCTTTTCCCCACCTCTCTCCTGGCTCTTCATCAGTTTTGCGGAGGCTTTTCCCCCACTGTGAAGCTCCTAGGCTTACTCACTGCTACCATCTCCAGTTCTGCTTTTCCAAGTCTGCAACAGAGACCTCCCTCCCCTAAAAAGGCCAGGGCCTAAATGACTGCTCTGTCTCCATGCTAAATTTGTGTATCTCCAGGGCATGCCCTTCCAGAATCTGCCTTAAGGTGCATATCAAAAAAAAAAAAAAAAAAAAAAACTTTACACATCAATACAAGAAAAAAAAATTCCTTTCAGCGTGTCTCTATTTTCAAGGACCCAAGGAAAACTTGGTGTGTAAAAAATTGTTTAGTGAAAAAAACATTTTTAAAAATTGAAATATTTATGCAAAGTCAAACTCAGACTGATGCAGAAAATATCTGCAAAAAATGATGAAAGACTTCAGCTGCATGCTCCCCAAAAGCGGTCAAACTTTAATCTTAGTATAAAGTTTTAGAGACTTTTCTTATGTTGTAAATCTTTCAACAATTCATTTTGAAAGAACATTTCAAAAGTAAATGCTTAAGTATTTGGAGAAAAAACAAAGAAGAATAAAACTATAGTGTACATTCTTCTCATCCCTAATTCTTGACTGAATTTAATGCCTTAAAACAGATGTCAAGATACATAAGCAATAGCAGAGGTCTGCTGGGTTTAATATTAAGCTGTTTCTTTTCTTCACATGTCATGTTTATGAGTACCATAAAACATACTAGAAGCTCATGTTTCTTCAATTAATGCCAGTCAGCTTTTGTAACTGGATGCTCCCATACTCTGATTAGGATTGTTTTTGACCTTCGTATCATGGACAAGAATATTATTATGATAATGAAACCAGTATTTTATACAATATAGCAATGAAATAGACTACCATTTCCTCCTTTTTTCATGATAATAAGTAAGCATTCTTCTTTTATTCCATTGCCAATTGCTCCTATATAATCAGTATTAAAATTTTACTATGCATTTTGTCTAATTCTAAAATAAAATTAAAATGGAGGGCAAAAAAGCATTAAAGCTCTAAGTCAGAGTGTTCATAGGAGCATTTGGTACTTGTGATTTTTGTCAAGGTTATTAATTTATATATATTGGGGGTGCACCAATAGAGCATTTTTGGGCCAGTACCAATGGCCAATTTTCTTTAATGAGCCATATTGGCCAATACTTATCCAATTCTGATCTGTAACCAGGCAGCATGGAGAGTGGCATCTGGCTGGTAAGTCTGTTGTGGGGGAAATGGTGAGGGGGGAAGGAAAGGGTGTAGGGGAAGATTGGGGTCCCCATGGTGAGGGATGGAGTGGGGCTGGGGCATGTGCTGTACAGCCAGGGCAGAGTGGGGGAGAGAGACATGAGTGGCTTGTCCAGAGGACACAGAAAGGGGGTGGTATCTCCCACCACTGCATGCACCCTGCGAGGGCATGGGGGCATGTGCCCCTGGATCCATGTGCAGGGTGAGGGTGGGCTACTGCTGTGGGTAGGGGCCAGGGTGGCACCGAGCTCTTCCCAGTGGGGTGCTAAGCTAGGCTGCACTTGGGGTAGATATAGAGGCAGCGCTGGAAGGAGAGAGTTACGGGGGGACTTCAGCCACCCCAAAATTTACCATAGCCCCCCCCAGTGCCACTACTGCCTACCCCAAGTGCAGCCCCAGACCAACCCCCCACCAGGAAGATCCAGGCACTGGCCCTAGCCCCAGCCCACAGCAGCTGCCTGCCCTTGCCCCATGTACAGATCTGGGGGGCACCCCCCCCATGCCCTCCTGGGGTGTGTGCAGCAGTGGAAGCCACTCCCCCATAACCCCCCAATAAACCACATGTGGCTCTGTCCCACACACTGCCCCAACTGTGCAGCACTTGCTTCTGCCCCAGCCTTACTTACTCCCTTACCATGGGGGCCTCGATCTGTCCCTCCCCCCACACAAGACTTACCAACCAGACCCGGCTGCTCTCTACGCTGCTGGGCTGCACTCCTGACCACCTGCATGCACAATGCATTTATCAGTGGCATTATCAGCCATGTCAGTCAAAGAAGGCCGATTGTAATACAATCAATTTTTTCTTATATCAATGATGATACAGTATGGGACCAATGTATCAGTGCACCTCTAATAAATAAATAGATATATATTCACCAAAATATAGAATACATGATAACATGGTATGAATTTGAAGTAGCTGCATATATGCTTATTATTTCAGGCAAATGCCAGTGATATCATGCTACCACCATACTCTATTGCATACTTTACAGACAGAAGGCAGCACAGAGATGCATAACTTTCATGAGCAAGAGTTTACTTCATCACACGCTGACATCCACTTTCTGCCTCACATGACTGACTACCTCTCCCATACCTTACAGCAGTGGCCTCCCAGCTTTTCAAGTAGGAAATCACCTTTGGCATTTAAAAGCAACCCAAGATCTACTGTGCACTGCCATTAGCACTGCCCCCCCACCCCCTAGCCCAGTAGGTAAGTCTGTGAGGAGGGAAGTGGGAGTGGGCAGATCAAGGCAGAGGGAGAAAAAAATTATTTGGGGATCCCCAGCAGATAAGTCCCACCTGACCAGGGCCCCACTCAACTTACCCCTGCTCCTGCCTCCAAGGCACTGTCCCTCACTGCAGGGGCCTCAGTCTAGCCCCTGCCCTTTCCCTCCCCAACAGACTGACCGTCTGGGCTGGGGCATGCACACAGGCAGTCAGCCCCCCACCCCAGCTTTGTGTTGACTTCAGGAGGCTCCAAGATCTACCAGTAGATCAAGATCCACTGGTTGGTGACCACTGCCTTAGAGAAATGCATTTTTTAAAAAACAAATTAGTTTTTTTTAAAAGAAATCAGAAAAGACAGTTGTGATCTTTTCCATGATAAACCCAGTCCAGTCAATAGTTTCTGCATCAAGCCTGTTCTTTCACAACTGAAGGATTAGAATTTAGAGATGGTCCCATCTCAATTTAGACTTGGTTTTCTCCCTCAAGTCACATAATCATAATACTATACAAGATACAGTATTGTGGTTATGCAACTTGGGGGAGAAAATCTGGGGAAAGTAAAAGCTGAAAGTTGAAGCTGTTCTCTGTGATTATTAATAAACAGTTTTGTTTCTCATTCAATGACTGTTGTTGTCTCATGAAACCCTAAAGAGTATTATAAATTCCAGTCACTTGTGTTTGGCCCTTTATTGCTGGCTTTTTTTCCCCCTCTCATAGTCTTATGCCTATAGAAACAAAGTGCCAAATCTCCTAGGCCAAGCATAACATAAAGGGATACAAACTAATAAATACTGAACACCTCTAAAATGACTTGAATAGATATCCTCGCGTTAAAAAAAAGTGTTACAATGCTGTATCTGGGGCAGAACCTGAATCTCATTGAAACATCTATTTCTAAACTTCCATACATATCCCTAAATTTTTCTGTACATAAAAATATATGTGAGACTAAAAATTAATCTCTCTCATCCAAGAAATTGAGGCAAATTCTACATGAAGGAGAAAGAGAGGAACATTTATCTGACAGTGTTGGTTTTTCTAATGGAAAGAGCTAAGGGTTTCTACTGTTAGAACTGTGATGTGGGTGTATGTATTCCTGAATTGTACATAGAAAAGATCAATTTGTGACATGAGACAACTAATGTGCAAAACAGCAAGATAGATATTCCCCAGAGAATACATAGCTTCCCTACTCAAATGCAATATTTATAATTGGAGCAAAAAGAAACTTTCTAAATCTTTCCAAGTTTAAACAAGCCATCAGGTTAAAGCTTGTCCTGGTCCATGTTTTCAACTGTTTTGAATCAAATTAAAAACAGGTTTACATAGAGTAGTCCTTATACATACAGTTACAGCCCTCTTATTTAGGAAAAGTAATTTCTTGCTACTACTGCTTAAAAGTTTTATACTTTTCAACTAAAACTACTAGTATATTAGATACAAATTAGCATTCCACATTGATCTGTTCCATTATTAAAGATAATATTTAAAAAGCCTTTCTATAATAGAAGGAATCCACCTCCAGTGCTGACCAACTGCAATAAAGATACAACTATTCCATGCACGTTGAGAAATAGTACATAAGCAAAAAGCCATGCAATTCCAGGGTAATACATTCAGCAACAACCTGAAGTGAACAAACTAAGAGACAAGACAGATTTCAAAAAGGTATCTGTGAAAGTTCCTCTAATAATTCTAGGAACTAGGGACATAAATTACACATAAACTAATATAACTGATCAGAAACCATTTCAAAACTGTAACACAACAGAAGTTCAGTGCACATGAACCACTTACAAAATGACTGAAAGACGCAAAGCGTATAAGGAAGTATATGCTAAAGATCATAAATACACATCTTGTTGTGGCTTATTTGCTTTTATTGACAAATGATAAGAGGTCAGCATAGCTATGTCAGCACATTGAGGGTTCTGAACTCTATTTTTCCAACCCCTTTACAATTCTTTGTATTGACACTTGTTATAAATTAATTTGCTATTAGCAGCCTAATTTTTCTAACAAATTACAAACAGTTTCAACACAAATTTTTTTCACTTAAGTGCAAGGGACAGACCTTGTCATTGAGATAAATACACAAACTCAAAAGATAAAATATAAGTTAAGTAAAATAACTTAAAATCTGCATGCCTTGTGGCTCAGGATCAAGTGTAGTCCTTGTATTTATCCATATTTAGCCAACAAAGGGACTTCGAGTTTGGTGGGATTCTCTTTGGATACAAGGACCTGCCCAGGCACATCTCTTTAAATAAGCAGCTCCAGTCTTGGGTGAATGACATGAGGGGCAGGAATTCCAAGAACTGGACTAGAAAAATACTAAGAAAAAGAGAACTCAGGAGAGAATGTTTCATGAAATCCTGATACTTAATCCGGAAAGTATATAAAGACATACTGTACTAGTTCTGTGCCTTACTTACGCAGGATATTTATGTGCTCAAATCAGGAGATATTATGAGGTATAGTGTCAGTGGAAGTGGGAATTTAATATATATGCTAATTCATGCATAACTGTCATGTTTGCAGAGTGCTATGTGTGACCTTTCATACAAAACCATATAATGGACTAATTTGCATATACGTGAATACACAAATCTAATGCATTTGAGACATAACTAGTTGACATTTTCCTATACAGCTAAGCTTCAGTTTATGCACCTATTGGAAAGCTTAGGGCCGAGTCAGCTGGCTGTCTCATGGCACTGGAAAACCTGACATCCACTGGGAACTTCCCCTCATTTAGTTTAGCTGCTGCTCTACCAGGATGGCTGTTTCCCACTGTGACCCAGTAGGGAGAGCAGTGAAAGAGGAAAGAGCACTGGCTGCATGCAGAGTATGCCTAACAGACATCTGAAAGACACTGACAGCAACTGCTGTCATTCCTGCAACCTGACATGTATGTGTGACCTCTCAGATAGGTGGGCTGGGGCTGCCAAATACACAAACATCAATAGACAATTCTATTTGGCAGCTGTGTTCATATGCTAGACGTGGTGGTAACATAGTATTGGTATGTGCAAAATAAAACTCCTCACAGAAAACAGAAACCAACACATTCAGCAACCACTTCTTAAATCTGAGTTATTCAGTCTTTTGGGCTAAATACAGGTAGTCAAAAAGCTCGAGGATCGAGGCTGAATCAATTCAGTCCTTACAGATTAGTCTAAAATGCACAGATTAAATTGAAACAGAAGTGAATAGACATTTACCTTTTATTCAGGAAATGTAGCCACATGCCTGCATTGGCTTAGACCAGAAGCTGGGGGGCACTAAAGCACAGCTCTCTGGCTGCGTATTCACTTCCTCTTCCTGCTGCTTCTGAGGTCTCTGGGATTTACTGTCTAGAAATCACAGAAGCAGGACTCTGCAGGTTTGCTCATCACTTCCTCTTCCTGCTTCTAGGTGTCTCTGGGATTTGTAGTCCACAATTGCAGCCAGCAGTACTTTGAGCAGGGGAAGAGGTATTTAACCCCACCCCACCCTGGCCCTAGAACCCAGCCAGGGTTTGCCGGGGGGGCAGTAGACCCTATACACTGGGCTGCATTCCCAACTGGGCTTGCCCCAACCCCCATCCCTTTGTCAGCCAGCCCTCACTGCTCCAACTAGCAAGCAGAGGGGTGGGGCCAGCCCTGATCTCTGAAGCAGAGAGCCCAACCCATGGGCTGGAAAGCATGCTGGGAGATTCTTGATTTAAACTTAAACCAAGAAGGGGTCTGGGCCAGAAGTTTCATAAACTGGTTTGAGCCAAATCAGTTCAGTCCAATGCTACATTCAAACAGGTTTATCTTAAACCAGTTTCAGCCATTTTGAAACCGGTTTAATGTGCACTGAGCTTCTGTTTTGTTACAGGTTTAAATCAGTTTCTAATCACTTAAACCAGTGTATGTGCAACTTCTGTCCCTAGCCTTGAAGGAAATATTCCTGAAAATATCAGGATGGGCAGTTTTAAATAATTATTTGTTGTATTACTACTACTAAAATTAATTACACTATTTAATAACAGGTATAGAAGAAGAAAAATTTAGTGGAGGACTGATATTTCACATGGCAGGATTCAGCAAAACACAAATGTTTTATCCCTGAAAAGTGGGGCTATAGCAAAGCATTAACAATTTTTTAACAGCGTCTTCTGGAGGGTGGATTATTATTCTTGCCACTTCAATACAAGGCTAAAAGCATGAATTAATATCTGAAAATTTAATGCAGATCATTATCAGTAATTATTACATTATATGTTTTTTCCACAGAATGGATAATATGGAACAAAAAAACAAAACCAAACCAAAGACTACACTCTTGGCCCTTCTTAGTTTGCACTGCTCCACATTTTAACAATTTGTCAAGGCCAGTTCTTCAAGAATAACTAAAAAAAAAAAGATTTTTTTTGCACGAGACAGTAACCTAAATTCTGTTTCATCATGCAACCCAGCTGCAGCATTGTGAGGTAAAACAGGTTCTATACACTTTAAGACCTGATACTCAGTCCTAAGCAGGGAAAAAAAGCTAGTTTTAAACATTTCATCAATGGTTAATCAGCCCTAACTACAGAGTACTCAACTAAAAAATTCTGAAACCTTGTCAAGTGTTACTTACTGCGATGTTACTATTTAAATACCAAATCTACACTTAGGTCGAGGTTAGACTGACAGGAACAAGAGATATAGTTGTGTGTGTCTAAATTGTGACACTAAATTGTGTCTCAGTTTAGCATTCTAACAGATGGAGGATCTCTGGGGGAAACTAAGTTGCTGAAGTAAGATCTAAAATGAACAGATGATTCTCTGACCAACATAATAACCTCAGTTGCTAACAGAGGTATCAAACTCATTTAAGACAAAACATTGTTTGAAACAGTATCATCTTTCATTGAAACAAGTGTTTTTCTATAGAGAGGATGTATTTTCTTCCCCTGGAAATGGAAGAATCCAGTCCTAAGTAACCCACCTTAGATTTATCTTTTAAGTAGAAAAAACACTAGAACATTTAAGAGATATAAAGGCAAATACTATTCTTGGATGATGCCATGCATGTATGCAACATATCCCTTCTTCCCTCTACTTCTTTGAAAGTTAATCTCTTACATTATTTCACTCTCTCACACACATGTACACACACAAGCTCTCTCTCTCAAAGGCAAATGAAAGAAGCATTACAACTGATGAACTCATGACTCCTTGAGCAAATACCTGTTTTTTGGCTTATAACCCTTACTGTGGCCAAGATCATTGTAACACACTACTTACCGTTTTTGTTCCTTTGATCATGCTAATTAATAAAAGCTAAAACTTAAGAATTTTCCATCAAAAAACAAACAGACCAAACAAAACAAAGACAAATATCATAAAAGCAAAACTTTCTTCAAAAGAAAAAGTTAATCTTTTCATAAAAGATATGATTTTTTTTTTTTGTTGGGAAAATCTGAGTTAAAGGCTGTTGGGCTCCTAAGCAGCACATTTAGAAGTCTTCCAGGAGCTTGTCAAGGTCTCTATCTACCAGACCTATCCAGCTTTGTAGCCTCCCACCCTAATGGCCACCCTATCACAAAACTGTCTTACTCATCCCCTCCAGCTAGCAACATATGATATTTAGGCTAGGGACAGACATTCAAAAAGCCTGAATTGATTCAGTCTTTGCTGGTTAGTCTAACCTGGCTTGGCTAAACCGGTTTGTAACAGTACAGACATCCCAGAAATGCAGGCACATGCCTGCAGTGGCTCAGGCTAGAAGACAGGGGTGCTAGAGCAGCCCTCCCTTCCTTTCCGCAGTGCTGAGCTGACAGGCGGTATGGCCGGGCCCTGGTAGGATGCTCTGATTAGGGAGGGGGTTCTCCCTCCCCACCCCCCCAAGCAGTCATTCAGGGAGTTGATAACACAGTGTTTATCACCCCTAACTCAGTGTTTATCAGCCCATTAAGAAAACAAAAGTTTCTCTCCATTAGTTCAAGCTCTTCTTAAACAACTTTTTTTCCAAGGAAGTAATGGAGGGACATTACCAGATACCTATTGATTAGCTCCAAAAATCTCTAAGCAGACGCAATCCTATCTGCCTTTGTCCACTCTCCCACAGCAAGGACCATGTTGTATCCTAGCTAGTGCTGAGATGCATCTGTGTAAGGCACAGAGGACAGGAGAATCCCTGCTTAGCAGTGAGTGGTGAGGGGAAGTGGGGAAGCAGGGAGTAGCCAGGCAAGCACCTGTAGTCCCTGCCAGAGCTCCAGAAATGGAGCAGAGGGGCAGGGCCAGTTCTTCTGCAGAGTAGAGAGCCCAGCCCAGAGTGTATGGCAGGATGCTGGGAAGTTTGGTTTAACTTAAACCAAGAAGGGGTCTGGGACAGACATTGCATAAACCAGTTTGAGGCAAACCAGTTAAGTCTGATACTACATTCAACCAAGTTTTTTTCAAACTAGCTTATGTGCATTGAACATGTGTTCTATTACAGGCTTAAACCAATTTCTGATCACTTAAACTGGTTTGTGTGTAATGTTTGTCCCTAGCCCTAATGGCCAGCTCAGAAATCCGATCAATTCTGGAAAACAAAATTCTGGCTTTGGTTCTCTAGAAATTTTTCTAGAAATTTATTTCTACAAAATATTTCATGTTCATTTAAACATTTTTAATTCAAATTGGGACAAAATGAATTATCTGTCTTGTTCTAAAATCCTGTAGTATATATACACAATAGAGCTGTACAAAGCTTCAGTAGCCAATTCAGTTCGGAGGATATTCAGTCCGATTCAGCAGCTGAATCTCCAAAACAAATCAGGAGACCCATTAAATGGTCCAAATCAAATTGGAAGCTCCTAAATCAATTGAGAGCGATTCAGAGACTCGGACATAGACTATATAGGCAGCAGTCCTCAATGACACTGGACACAGCTGCCTCCAGCTGGTAAGTCTGTGGTGGGTGGAGTGGGGAGGGGATGGGCATGGTGGGGGCAGAGTAATGACTCCACAGTAAGGGAGGGATTGGAGCTGGGGCTGGGACAAGCTACCCAGCTGGGGAGTGGTGGGGCACAGGACATGGGGAGGGGGGCTCCCACCCTTGCGTGCCATTGGTCCAGGAGATGCTTTTCTGGTGGATCCTCCAGTGTCTCTCACCACCAGTCTGGGAGGGCATGGGAACAAGCGTGCTCCCCCCAGATCTGCATGGGACAGGCTGCACAAGGCTGTGCTCCAGGAGGCTAGCCCTAGCCACCCACCACTGGGCTGTATTCCATGGGGTGGGTGGAACCAGGGCTGCACTCCAGGTGGCAAGCCCCACTTCTGAGTGCACTCTGTGGGACAGGCGGAGCCAGGGGTGCGCTCAGGGGGCTAGCCCCAGTTGTCCACTGCAGTGCTGCACTCCACATGACGGGCAGAGCCAGGACTATGCTCTGGGCAGCTAGCCCCAGCCACATCCCAGAGCACAGCCCTGGCTCTGCCCGCTCTGCAGAGTGCAGTGGAGTGGGGGCTATGGGGAGAGGCTGCAGCCACCCTAAAATTCCCCATAGCCCCTGCTGCCAGCCCCACTCCGATCCAAGTGCATACACCTGCTCCCATGCCATGCTACTGCTCACCCAGCCACGGCAAGGTGAAGCCGTGGCTTATCTGGGTGGTGGGGAGACTGAAGCGGTTCTGCCACTGCATACCACTTGTCCAAGGCAACACAGTGGTATCATCCTGCACCTCCCCATCCCAGCTGGCCAAGTAGCAGGAGGGCATAGCCCCCGTGCCCAACGCCTTCTGCCACCTATCTGAAGTGTAGCCCAGTGCAGGCCTCCCCATGAAGATCTGGGGGCACACACCCACTCCCATGCCCTCCTGAACTGGCAGCGAGAGCCACTGGAGGAGCCAACAGAAGAGCAGCTCCCAGACTGGTGGTGTGCAGTGGTGGGAGCCCCCCTCCATGAGTCCCACATCCTACCCCACCCCAGCTGGGCAGCTTCTCCCAACCCCAATCTCTTCTTCGCTGTGGGGATGTTGATCTGCCCCCTCATACCCTTTCCCTCCCCTCTTCACCCACCACAACAAACTTACCATCTGTGCCAGCTGTGCCTAGTGTCATCGAGGACTACTGCCTGTACAGTCCATGGCCAAATCTCCGAATCGGCGCCAAATCTCCAGATCCAAATCAGCCATATCAAGTCGGGACAGTGATTCGAATCACTGAATTGAATCATTGTCCCTCCCAATCAGCTGAATCCAAATCCAAAGAAAATATTTGCTGCCTCACACGAATCTAATATATAATACTGTTCAGTCAGAGTGCTCAATTAAATGGCATCTAATTACTGCTGACAATAGCCCTATAACAGGTAAATATTATCCACACTGATTTGCTTAAGCCAAAAAGCAAATCAGTACCAGATGGTACCCTCAAAAATCCTAACTGCTAAGCCTATAGATCCTACTGTTCTACTGGAATTGATTTCCTTTAAACCCATCATATTCAGCAATTGTTCTTTATTGGAAATTACATCCAACAGTTGATGCTCCAATAGAAGCATTAGGGCTATGTGAAGCTTTGGTTGCTGATTTGATTTGGAGAAAATTTGGCTCAATTCAGCAGCTGAATCTGGATTGAATCAGGAGACCAATTAAAAGGACTGAAATGAATCAGAAAAGATTCAGAGATTCAGGAAGTCCCCACTCACCGCCACAGGGAACTGGACCCAGGCTCTATGCTGGTAAGTAGGGGATGCGGGGGGCTGGAGGTAGGGGGAGAGGAGCATGGGGGGACCCCCACCCAGCCCCAGCCCCTGCCCACTGGCTTAAGCAAATCAGTACCCTGTCACTTTAAAAAAGCCCCACACTCACTGGCTGTTACGGCCACTGAGGTCTCATGGCAGAGCCCCCCACGCAGCATGGGGCAGGGGGGATTCCCCCCGCCCCACCTGGCAGGAGCCAAGGAGTGAGGGGTTTTTTTGTTTTTTGAAGTGCTGGGATGCTGGGGCTGGGCAGGGGAGCCTTTGGCAGGGGTAGGACAGTGGGTGGGGGAAGGGGCCTCTTTGATTCAGATGATTCAAAGGCAGCAAAATCTCTGAATCAGGTCTGGCCGAATAAATTCGGGACAGTGATTCAAAATCACCAAAGTGAATCAATGTCCCCCCAAAATCGGTTGAATCCAAATCCAAACTGAATTCTAGCTGCTTCACACAGGCCTAAGAAACATCCATTTTTGATGAATGATGGATATTTCTGTTTTCAAAGTTAATGGTTGTTACCTTTTTTCCATATTTTTGTTCTCTCTAGATTTATTTTCAGAAATGTCTTTGACATACGTATTCCAATAGCACAATAGATTACATATACTTAAATGTTTTCTGAAACTCCTACACAAAAAAAGCATTTAAAAACAACCTGTTTTCTTGTTATTGCCAGTTTGAGGTTTATCATAAAATGTGAACATTTCTAGGTTATTAAATTTAAAAATATTCTCTCCTTTTCTCAAGTGTCGTTAACTTAGAGGAATTACAGCCTTCTAATGTACATATATAATACCACAGCATTTCTGAAAATCTAGATTTTTCCTTTTTTCTGATTCTAGCTCTATAAAATAATATAGTTAGCAGCATTGTCAAAAAAATTAGGAAGGCTATATGTTGAGTTTGTAAGCATTAAACCTAATCTGTTACATGTGCTGCATAATGAAACAACAAAACATTAAATCGACCCATATTAAGCAAAGGATGATTAAACATGTGATAACAGTTAAACCTCATAAGCTCATTAGCAATAACTCTCAATGGAATTAAACCCAAATTTGAGCAGAAAATCAGATCTTGAATTCTCATTGCTTGTATTTAATCCTGTGTTACGACCAAGTGCCTCAGATATAAGTGAATAGGAACCATTAATCTTAAATCCTTTATCTTAATCTGGCTCTCATCACTATGTTATTTAAATGCCTCTAAATAATATTCTAATAGTAATGGAGAAAAACAACCACTTCAGTAAAACTACCCTTCAAATTCCTCTTTACGGAGATGTAAATTTGGAGAAACAAGAATAGGCAGTAGGAGAAGATGAAGAGGCCATTTGGGGTAAATGTTTATCATCTTAATATAGGGAATCACCACATTAACAAAGTTGCATTTTGGGAATGCACATATTACTGAAAAATCCAAAACAAAGAGCATATAATGAGATATTATTGATGTGATATATTCTGTTAAGGACTTTGGGTTTAATTTTAATTGTGGCATTTTAATTCCTGCCATCCAATCACATTCATGACTTTCTGCAGAGACTCTCAATTTATATCAATAGGCCACAGTGCGCCCTTTTACTATGCATTCAAACTAAATGCTTAGTGTGGATAGGAAATTTTTCCTAACACTCAAACCTACCACACTTGTTTCTTAGTTGGAACAGGGCTGGAGCGTTGCTTTTGGAGCCACTTACATCTAAGCAGTCAGGCAAGCACTGAGTGACACTTGTGTGAAAAATTTAGACACATCATCATAACAATTACTATAAAAGAGTCACCATAGATAAAAGGAAAAGGGCAACCATTCAGTTTCTGTTTCAACATTCACGCAGACTCTTATTATGTGCCATTGTTTTCCTTAGCCTTCATATATTTAAGCAGCATGAAGACGTGAAGTATTTAATTTTGCACCATTTTCATTTCCTCACATCCTTACAATTTCCAGATTGTTATCTGCTCTATTCTGTATCTGTTTCTGATAGCATTGAGTGATTTGCTTTAGGAAAGAGTAAAAAAAATCTCCAGAGGGAATTTAACTTATGTTTCTTTATTCTATATTGTCTGGGGGGAGGGAGGCGGGGGGGATCGGCACAAATGGAAAACGACTTGGAGATTGTCTTGTATAAGATGCCAGTCACTGCATTGCAATTTGAATGTAATTTGGCACTCACCAAGGACTGAGACCGTAATTTATTTTTTGCCAAATATATGGTAATTAATTCTAATGGCATTAAAAATAATCCCCTATTTTGGTGCCATCATGCAACAAAGTTAATAAAAGACATAGCATTCCTACTAGACTTCATATCATAACATTTATAAGGCATTAGTTGCAATTATATTTTGCAACAGAATTTCCTCAGAGAGAAAGTCAAAACAAACTCTGAAATACAACATAACAAACACTGATTCTTTTCTGATTTATAAGTCATTCCTTTTAGATACCTGAAATAGATTTGCCATAAGAGGCAGTCATCATTAGATATGGACCCACACCACAATCTGATCTTGGATTCCAGTTTCCTTTGGGTTCCAGAATAGTCAACCCGATTGCTCACTACAGTTTGTACTATTCTTCCTTAATGCTTTTAAAAATCTTATCTCTTCAGTCACATTTATATCATAAGCAATGATTTAGATCCTGAGATGTGCAAGTTAGGCAAGCATACACACGAGCAAAAAATAGCTTAGCACACACCTTTGATATCCTACTGCTACTTCTTTGGAGTACCAGAATTCCTCCTTTCCTTAGAAGAGCCCAAGGCTAGCTCTAATTGTATGTGAGCCACTTCTCCTTTCTTTGGCCAGGAGTTTTTTCTTGCACATCATTGTGAAGTGGTCAAGGAAGATGTAAGCTATACACCACAGAAAACTGCATCATCTTCCCTGGAGTCTTGAAGTAAGATATGTAAAATAAGGGATGCCACCTCAGATAACCTGGCTGACTCGCTGTGAAATACTGTTCAAGAACCAAATACCACACAGCTTACTCATACAATTAGTTTCAATTTCAAACCATATCTCTCCATTAATATTACCTAGGTGTCTCTTGGAAACACAAGCAGGGAGGCAGGCCCACTGTTCAACATGCTTCCACAATTTCCTGCTGACAGACAGTCTGTCTCCCTAGCTTCCCTTGTATGAGGCATAACAGTGTGGCTAGGCTTCCTGGGCAGGTGCCATACACAAGGGCAGCAACAACTCCTGGTTTCCACCATGCTACCAATGCAACTGCATAGCTGTGGCCGCAGCTGTTTCCCTCCCTCCTCCCACCCCATACTACACCCAGGATGGCTGCCCCAGTCATCCCACCCTTGTTATGGTACTGCTTCTAGGAATTAAACTTCCTTGGGAGGTACTTTTCCTTAGACCCAGCCAACCTCTCCCCATTGTAGCTGGCCAGCTGTAAAGGAAAAAAATTGGAACGCTGTTTTTGTTTAGAGAAAAAGAAAATTATATAGAGAGAAAACACATGCTCCTCTAACTAACAGCTGTTTATAGGACCTTGATCACTTATTGTCCCCTTCAAATACTACAAAGACCTCCAATACACAACTTCAAATTCAAATATTTCTAAATCTGAAAAAATTGAAAATGAACTGCTATTTATATGCAAACTTCAGAAAGAAACCCTTGTCCTTCCATCATTCTTGAACTCGTATTCAGACTGTCAAGACTATTCTAAAGCTGGAATGACAGAATAATTAAAACAGAGCTAACACTGTGATTATTTGACCCCTTTCTTTCACTTTAATATGATTTAAGAAAAAATGCACAACACTATCATCTTCACAATAAGATTGTATTATGATTTAAATCTCTAACACAACAGGGCTAGGGACAGACATTACATATAAACTGGTTTAAGTGATCAAAAACTGTTTAAAACCTGTAACAGAACATAAGTTCAGTGCACATAAACCAGTTTAAGAGCAACTGAAACCAGTTTGAGATAAACCTGGTTGAATGTGGTATCAGACTTAACTGATTGAGCTCAAACTGGTTTATGCAACTTCTGTCCAAGACCCCTTCCCGGTTTAAGTTAAACTAGAGTCCCCCACATCCTGGCATGCTCTCTGGGCTGTTCTTTCTGCTCCAGAAAAGGGTCAGGCAGCAGTAGGGGCCTAGCTAGATGCTGGTCCTGGAAGTGAGCAGGGAAGAGGTTCATTTCTCCCACTCCCTCCCCAGTCCCACAAGCATAGACCTGCATTTCTCCACTGGCTGCTCCAGCAGTGGGGGCATGGCCAGCCCCAGCAGTAGCCTGGAGTGAACTGGCCAGGGAAGGTGTTGAATTCCCCCTCCCTGTCCCACAGACCTGAGCTGGGGTCTGCTGGGGGCTCCCCCCTTGCTGCTAGTGGTGAGGGTGCAGCCAGATGTCAACTGGTATGGCCCATTAGGCAGAGGGGAGGGGAGGAGAGGGAGACTGACTCTCTGAACCAGTTATTCCCCCCCTCCCTCTGGTGTCTGGCAGAGAGGAGCAGAAGGGGGCTTATCCTGCTGCTTGCCCCATGCGGGGAGGGAGTGGCTGCAGTGGTTGGGGTGGGAATACTCTACTACATTCCCCCGGGGGCAAAGGTGGTGGAGGGGTACTGCAGCAGAGTATTCCCACCCCAACCACTGCAGCCACTCCCTCCCCGCATGGGGCAAGCAGCAGGATAAGCCCCCTTCTGCTCCTCTCTGCCAGACACCAGAGGGAGGGGGGGAATAACTGGTTCAGAGAGGCATTAGTTTTCATAGGCAACAACCTATTTTGTCAGATGATAGGAATCGACTGTGTATATTAAGGGCACATGTAAACATTACATTTAGATTGTTCTAGCCAAGGTAAGGGTAATTTAAATGGTCCAGCATGCTGGTCATGCAACGGTCATAAACTCCTGCAAGACCATTTCAGGCTGGACA
>NW_017728886.1:49276228-49351833 GCF_001723895.1 Crocodylus porosus
TGCCTTTGGGCAGGGGGCTGGACTCAATCTCCCGAGGTCCCTTCCAGCCCTGATGTCTATAAAATCTATGAAAACCCTGACTGAGCTGGTCCCTACCCACTTCTAACTAGCTTTCAAACTGGGCAGCCTGCCCCTCCATGGACCAGCCAACACCCTGGACCCACCAGCCCCTCCCCTCTGACTTATTTCTAGCTGCCCAGCAATGCTTGCATGTGCTGTTCCAAGCTTGGGTTTAGACAGGTTTAAACCAAGCCACCTAAACTGAGCTAGGTCCTGCAAATGTTTGTTTATATACTATGAGTAAATCAAAGTGTGTGGGGAGGGGAGAGAGTTCTAGGTCACAGTGAAAGAATCTAAAATTTGTGATAAAGTTATAAGGATTGTGTAGTTCAAAAAGAGAAGTACTGGTAGAGAATATGAAATTTCTACTGTGTTTGGGATGTGGGATTAAGGCAGGGAGATATACTAACCATGGTATTTTTCCTTGTGTGTATGGGGAGTGGGGGAATGGTACTATGATTGTGGAATTCTTAAAATGGGACAAACGGCCTTCACTAACATTTTGAATACGCTAATGATGCGAGAAGAGTGAGAAAATATGATACAATAGGATGGGTAGTGGCTCAGCAGAGACAAGAAAAATAGATCAATGAAAGTAAAACAAAATGCATTTCTGTTAGCCAACAAGTGGTTCTTCAACAAATCCAAGTAAAATCAGGTGATAGATATCAACTAGTTAGGCTATTTAAACACTTAGGACTATTAATTACTAACACCAGTTTGACAGGGGGGAAATAAAGAATAGGTACAAAGCAGCAATATGTGATAATTTTTAGCTCCAATCATCTGTTCAGAAAAGCAACGTTTCAGATATAAAATGACCATGCCTATTGATTTACATGTTCCATGACCTGGTCAATTACTAAGAAGAAAGAAAGCCAGCTAAACATTCAGTATGAAAATAAAAATTAATTTGGGGGCCGTAAGGGAAAATAATGTGTACAGAAGATCTGACAGGGATTTGTGGGAGGCATGTGAAAAATAAATTCTAATATACATAGTTGAATTCTCAATGACTTTCAGTGCACAGTGTGGTTAGGATGAACTGAAAGCAAGGCAAAGCATTTCATGGAATGCCATTCTTATTGTTTTCAACCTCATGACCAGCCCAGGGGAAAATGGAGGGGTCAATGCTAAATAGAACATAAGCACTCTTTCATGTGAATTATCAGAAGAGGGAAAAATACACTTTTGACAGAAAGAAATGAGGGCAAACTGAGATGATACTAAGGACATTTAGAGTTTAAAGCACCAGGGAAGAGGGCTAGTAATTAAAATGTCAAAAGCAGAAAAGAAATTAAGTACTAAAAATACAATTTCAAACCAACCTATTCTGGAAGAGGGAAAGAATCAACAGCCATATAGTTTCAGTCATGGTTTCAATGCATCTATTAAATGCATTTATATTTTATGAAGAACTTGGCTTAGAATAGTACTGGGCAAAATTTTCTTCATGTATACTAAATTATTTCTCAAAGGTAACCAAAATACGTACTAAACAAATAATGCCAGTTTTCATCCTAAACCTCTGAGAATGTTGTTCATACCTCTAAAAATGGGGGGGGGGGAACTAACTCAGCTAAAAGTTTTCCTTCAAGGGAGTGTAACAATAAAGGCCATTATTATTTTGTACATTGGTCTACTACTACAAACAGCTTAGGTTTTTAATAAGAATGCAAGAAGAAGAAAGTGACAAGTACTGTCAATGTGCAAATCTCCTTTTTCTATATGGCTTTGTTAATTTACAAACTCAAAAAAACCTTTCAAGGGTGTAGAACATTAAATTAATCTACACCTAAGTATTCTTTCCCTATGCATCAGTGTAATGAAGACTTGTTAGGGTTTTTTTCACGCTAACTGCACTTAATCATATGCAACACATATGGGGAAAAGACAGTAGAAGTCATTAGGATGAAAACATTTTATGTTTCTCTACCCCCTACAAAGACAGCCTCAAGGGAAATAGCATTCAAGATATGCGAACCATCGTCTCCATGAACAATATCCAGCTATCCAACTGATTGACAAGTATTTTAATCCAAGCGTTTTCATTCCCATACAGATTACTCACAAATCTACCAGACGGTCACATTAGTTTGCAAGGGACTACTTCTTTATATTACATAGCCTCCAGACTTTATCCTTTCCATCACTACAGTCTATCTTTCTTCCTCTCTCTTATTCTTTGATATCACTTACTGCATAGTTTCTTAACCCAGGGGCATGCAAACACAGGCAGGTGGTACATGGTCACCAAAAACCCCCATAGCAAGGGGACACTACCAGTCCCCCCGCTGCCACTGGGTTCACATCTAGCCACTCACCCCCCACCCCCAAGCTGGCCACAGGCTGCTGCAGGAGGGGAAGGGTAGGCACATAGTGTAGCAGCGAGTGCAATAGGAGCAGGGCACTGCCCCGCTCCCTCCTGCACTGTGGGGATTGCCCCACAACCCGGCCTGAGACCCAGTTCACCGAGCATGGGAGGGAGCAGGCTGCCACTGCCGGCTGGGGCTGGCAGCGGCACCAGGTTCTTCCCAGTGCTCAGGGTGGGCTGCAGTGATGGGAGGGGGGCTGCTACCACCCCAGTATTCACCCTAGCCCTCCCCAACATGTTCCCCCAGTGCCACCACTGAACACCAGAAAAAGCTGGGTGCCGCTGCCGGCTCCTGCCTGTAGCCAGCCTGGGCTCTGGGCAGCAGGTAGCGGGCACTCTGCAAACAGCTGCTCCGGGCTCCACAGCCCCTGCCTGGGTAGCTGCAGCAGGCAGGCTGCAAACAGCAGCACTTGGCTCTGCAGCCCCGGCATCCACTCCATGCTGGCAGCGACTGCATGTGCCTCAAAGCAGAGAGCGGAAATAGGGTCTGAGGCAACACACTCTCTGCTCAGAGGTACTTGTGCAGTCACTAGTGTGGAGCAGACGCCGGAGCTACATAGCCCAGTGCAGCTGTTTGCAGCCCGCCCTCTGCCTGCTGCAGCTACCCAGAGCCCAGGCTAGCCACAGGCAGGTGCTGGCACCAGCACCAGGCTTTTCCAGGCTGCACTGCCTCGGGGCATCCCCCACCTCCAAGGTGCGGGATGCTGGAGCCCAGAGCAGCTCTTTGCAGACAGCCCAGGTTCTGGGTAGCTGCTGCCAGCCACAGAGCCTGGGCTGCTTGCAGCAGGCCTTGCAGCCTCCCAGCCACCAGCTGGGAACAGCCTAGGCTTCACAGCTGGCAGCAGCTGCCTCCTTGTCCGTCTCTCGCTCTCTTTTCCTCTTCTCCTCCCTCCCTCAGTCAAATTTGGTGCACTACACATTGCACAGTGCTTTAATTCCCCAGTAATAATTTGGCGTGCTGTGCTTTGTGCAGCACTGGGTTCAGCTGTCCTAGCTTTGGTCAACATCACCTCTAGCCCAGGTACATACTTGAGTTGCGTACCCCTTGTATAAAAGGTGGAAACCCTACCCACATCAGATCAGACATCTCTCATATCATGGCCTTATATACACAGCCCTTCTTCCTACATATGGCACACATTAGTCTGTAAATTTAAAATCCCCTGGAAAATTAAGTGTTAGGGTACTCATTAAAATTTTCAGAAGTTAAGGGGTACCTGCTACTTAAAAGGCTGAGAAACACTGATTTACTGCAGTTCGAATCAAACCCTTTCAAAAGATTATTATATCTGGTATTTTTGGCCAAGGACATGATAGAAACTACCAACTGCTAAATTTAAAAAGCAGAACATGACCACCAACTTCTAGAGGTCCTGAAAAAAAGAGTGTCCAGACCATAAGCAGTTTTTGTAAATTTAATCACAGATCTTAAATTTCAGATAGCAATACAAGCACTTACCATACATTAAAACAGTTCTTTCTGAAATTCTTAGCACCAGTTTGCCTAACTCAGGTAATTAAGATGAACAAGTAGTTCCTCTGAGTAGGCTGCTTACATCACTCTCTCAACACAAGGGAAGCAAAAGCCAAAGATTTGCGAACAATGCCTCTCCATTGCTGTGTTGTGACTGGCTAGCAGTCAAGTGCTCCTTGGCTCCACCTCCAGGTATGCCATGCAACAGAGCTATGCCAGTACAGGTAGATCACTAAGATGCCAGAAAGAAAGCTAGTCTGACTCATTTCCCCTAGGGAACAAAGGAAAAGCATAAAGTGAATGGAGATTCCCTGCATTACCAAATCCAATTCCATAGTATTAACATACAAGTAATGTGAGGAATGTGTGTTGTGTGCATGGTGAGGTGTCTTGCCCTATAGGACATTTCTGCTTGCTCATGTTCTGTGTTTAATATGCATCTTTGTTTTGAAAAGCAGAAAAATAAATCAAAGAAATGCACCTTACATTGAGAAGAGAAAGTGGTGAGGTTTCTGATCGTCATGATTTGTAGGAATTTGTTCTCCCCCCTAGAAAACCCCACCTCCCATAGAGACAAGCTTTGCCTTTATTGTAGTAAACTTCCATTCATTATGCAAGTGAAATGTAAACTATGGTCTTCATCTGAGAAGTGTAGGAGATTTTTTTTTATATATACCTTGGGCCCTAAGGGAGAGAGAAGCCTGAAGACAATTTCCAAGACCTCGATCTCAACAAGAAACCAGCCTAAAGAATGTAAGCCAGTTTTCATGCATTATATTTTAGGACACCACTCCTACCACATTGTCTCAAATACAACACATACCTCCCCCTCCTCTCCCCCCCCCAGAAAAAAAAAAAAACGCAATTGGAAATTTTAATGCACATTATATGCACAAAATTCAGTAAGAACAGTTTCTGCCAGTTAGCAGACAAAAGCGAAAGTAAAATCTGCATGTAGTTCAGACACTGGAACAATGGGCAGGTTTGGGCTCAGCTTCCCACCTGCTGCTACTTAGTTGTTTGCTACAAGGAAAGATTATTTTTGAAAGGCAGAATGAAGGAAAAAAAGTAAGTAGAGATTTTGTTTTGGGGTGTGTTATGGGCAAGAACATGCAGCATAGGCTGTCCCCAATTCCAAATAGTAACGTGACAGTCCAGATGCTTCAGGTGTACTTGGTGGTGTCTCTGACCTCCTATCCAAATGTGTGCTGTCTGATCCACCATGAAAGTCACTTTCAGATCTTTCAGTTATTGACCATTCATTTTATTGCTGTTCTGAATTTTCCACTAGTTACTCTGGACTGCTCTTTTGACACAACTCCATGGTGTCTGTGTCAGTCAAATCTTTCCTCAGTTACAACATGCCTTTGCTTCCTCCATTCACTCCACTTTTCTCAGATACTCAACCTTGCCTTTTCTCTGGTATTCACTTTATGAAATAAGAGGGGGAATAAGAAGAGAATACTCTCTCTCAAACTAGTAGATTGAGTGAGAGACTGGGGGTTTAGAGGCTCCCACCTTGGTGGGCAGCTCCAATCCATGCCCCACCCATGCAAACTAGGCAAACCCCAGACTGGAGCTCCCTCCCCTCCCTTTCCCCCTCCCATCCTGCAAACAGCACCAGGGCGGGGGGCAGGGGGGGGGGGGGCGCTGAGCTAGGGAACAGAGGCTGCAGATGTGCAGTTCCGCCTGGATTGGCTGTAAAGTGGAGCTCAATTCCTACCTCCCCCTCCATAAACAAAAAGCAAACAGCTATTGGGGTGGGGGTTGGGGACAGTAGGAACCTGCACATCTGTCAGCACCTATGGTTACAGAACTTATGTTACAAAGTGGTAGAAAAATCTCAGTTTCTTTAATGATATAGCAGTTAGCATTTTTCATAAATAGTTCCAAAGAAAATGATACAGTCAAAAGAGCTTTTTTCTTAGAAATCAAACTTTCACAAAATGCTTACAACAAGTTCACTTTTGTGAACTTTTCTCAATATTAACACAATATTTGTGATCAACAAATTAGTGCATCTTTCTTATAAAAACTATTTTGATTGCCTAATTATTTTGTTTGAAAAAAACTCCAGTGAAAAATACACTTCAGTAAATAAAAGCTTTGAAAATGATGTTTGCAGTGCGATTGATGAATTTTGCAAAAATAAAATGCAGCAAGGAATTTTTTTTATGGGTTTTATTTTATAATGTGTGAAACATATTTACAAAGTTATTTACAGTTTTAAGCAGTTCCATTCAAAGCAAATAGTGGGGAGGAGGCACCTTGGTAGAAGGGTGCATTTAAAAGTAGCATTCGTGGATTGCAACAAATAATCTATTATATATTTGAAATGTATTGAAGGAATAGTCTACAAAAGTAGAGACAATGGTTTCCATAGAAACAAGAAGCTTTTATAGAAAGTTACTCATTGCTTCCATGTCCCAAAGCCATATGAGTTGTTATATAGAGCATGTACTCAATATAAACAAATTTTGCTCCCTACCTTTTAACACAATTGAATTAAGCTTACTAACAAGATCCCCATTGTTATTTATTCAGTTTAGTGTACATTATGGACCCATTCGTTACCAAGTAAGTGTGCAGGTATTCCATTATTTTGGCACTGATTTCTGACTCTGGAGACTAGCTGCGCAATGAATATCTAATTAAGAGAAACTGCTGTTCAGCAAAATGCTATATATAGGGTTCAGGTGAGTATAATCAGTTACAAATAATTTAAATAAGAACAAGCAGAAAACACTCTGTTTGTCCATAATTTCAGGAAGGTCTAGCATGTTTTTCCTTACTTAAGGTTGTCATTTATAACACTATTTCCAGGAAAAACAAGCACAGATTAAAATTTATAAGAATTCAAAACAGGAATATTACATTTTATGCCTTTATTTTTTCTAAATTTCATGTTCTAGACTTTCCCTCAGTAAAATTTTCATTTATCCTCCAGATTACAAATCAAGCAAGGAAAAAAAGGAAGAAAATTGTCTAACTTAGAATAATTGAATAACATTTGATCTATCATACTGCAATATCTAGAAAAAAGTATAACTTCAATTAGTTTCTAAGTATTTTAATGGCTCTCATGGTTAATGGTTCTCACTGTTCCTTAGCCTTCAAAAGCTTAATCTTGCATGTTATTTATATTTACTAGTAATGTTTCTTCCACATTATATATGTTGTGTAAAGAGCAAAAAGGGCAGTGAAACAGGCAACAGAGGCCTAGTAGATGAAAAATCTAAAAACTACAGCAATTGAGATCAAGTAAATTGCTTTTTTGAAGAAAAAAAATAAAGAAGTATTTAAGAGATTGTATTTACTCTGTAACAGGGGGCCTACCGGGCCTATCTCTGCATGGCCCACCCACCTGTTCTTGGGCTAAATGCCCGTCTTCTCGTCCACCACACCTTCGTCTTAATTGATTAATTAATAGATGTAATTAGGCAGGAGGCTGCCCATTTACTGCCCTGCTGCTAGGGGGTGCTATCTGCGGCTCCATTCCTCCCCTACACCGCAGCCCAAGCCTCACTGATGACATCAATGTTCTCATACGCACCAGTACCCCACAATGGGGCCCAGAATCCTGCTGTAGGACCCCCCAACTGAGTTCCTTCCTTCAGGCGGACTCTGCCACCATCATACCGGGCCATACATCTTCCTGCCACATGCAGCCCCTGCTCACATTGGGGGGGGTCAGGCCCCCCCGCTCACACACTGCCCCCCCCTCACACTGGGGGCTCCACACTGCTCATAACGCCCCCTTTACTCAGGGTCTCAGAGCTTCCCTCCACAGGTGGTCTCAGGTGGCCATAGCCATGCCTGGCCCCAACTCTCCTCCTTGGGGTCTCGAACCCCCACAGGGCTCAGGTGGCCTTAGCCACACCTGGCCTCCAACTCTCCTCCTCGGGGCTTGTACCCCCACAACTACCTCTGGTGTACCACCACCCACCCAAAGTTGAGGGCTAGGGGTTAAGGCACCCTGACCTGCCTCTCACCAGGGTGCTCACTGGTCTGGCATTTCCTGGGGGCTCCCACGCCATTGGGAGCCCCACCAGGCCACCCACTCCTGACAGGGTGTAGTTTCTGGTTGTACTCAGGACCAGGAGCCTCCTACCATCCCCTACAACTCCTCCCTTACCTCCAGATGAAACTCAGCAGCCCTCACGCCAGGCAATGTTGTTGCCTTCCCTCCAGCAGCCAAACTGCCTTGTTTATGTAGGCAGCCCTAAGCCTAAAATGGCTGCCCTCATTAGGCACCTGGAGACTGCCAGCTCCAGGGCCTTAAAGTGGCAGGCACACATAGTGCCCTGCCACATACTCGCATCCAAGATGAGGTCACCCTCTATCCAACAACCAGGAGAAATCCCCTCATCTTGGATGCGAGTATGTGGAGGGGGAGCCAGGGCAGGATGCTACTGCAGCTCTGACTTCAGCCCTCAGTCCAGGTCAGGGCAAGGGTCAGAGCTGCAGTAGCTACCTCCCACCCTCCTGCCTGCCCCCTCTCCCCTTGCTTATTTAAGGTACACCTCCAACTCTGTTCCCTCCCAGGGCATGAAACACATGGAAGCTCCTAACACCTCCCCAGCCACACAGCAGTATCTGGGGGCTAGGGCAGCCTTGGCCACTGCTACATGGCTAAGCAAGAGCCCGAGCTTCCATATGCTCTATACCTTGAAAGGGAAGCAGTGGGGCAGGAAGGAGGAAGGGGAGAAGGGGGACAGGGTTTGTGAGGGAGCTGGCAGGAGGCACAGGCAGCAGAGGTCTAGGCACCACAGTGGGGAGACAGGCTATCGGGGGGGAGGGAAACAAGTGCTGGTTTGGAACAGAAGGGTTCCTTCCCTGCCACTGGTTTCCCTGCTGCAGAAGTGGGGCTAGGGTGGAGGATGAATTTAAAATGACTCTCCAATAATTAGATTATATACATGGAAAATAATTAAAACCTTTTAGTATGGCTATAGAATGAATACTCAACACAGCACAATTCACTCATTGAATGACTTTTTGTTAGGTACCCAGGAAGACCTGAATATAAATCTCCACGATTGAAAGATATTACTGATAAAGATACAGGGTTCATTTTCATGACACATACTGAAGTATTATTCATGAAATGGATCAAAATAAAAGTACAACCACTATTTTTAATAAGAGTGTATCACAACAGAATACACCCTAGAAATCTGCCCTCAGCTGCACATGTGCAATCCATCAGGACAGTTTGAACAGCTTTAAATAAAAGTGAGCACTGACTGATCATCACATAAAATGCTTGTCATTTAAAATACTTATTAACAGCAAAACACTCTCAGAAATATACGATTGTACTTGCATTTTTTATTCTTTTTGTCCTCTTCAAATAATTGATTAAAAACTTACATTTCTGTTCAAAATTCCCATCACCAGAATATATCTGGTAAAAAGAATGTTGTGGAAAGCACCAAAATGAGATTTTGTCCATGAATCCAATTTTCTCGTTATCTTCTTTTAATAGATAAGGTATCTTATTTCATCTTATAAAAACTAACACAACAAATGTGCTATGAATTTGGCATGGCATTTGCAAAGATGTCAGACATATCCATGGAAAATGCCTTGAGCTACTAAGAAAGTCATGGCAATTTCTAAATACCCTAGAGCAATGTAAGTACCTTAGAGTATAATTGTGTCAATGCATTAGTGTTCGGTGACATCAGTATCCTTGCCTGAAGTTTTTGGTTCAGGTGAAGGTTTGTATGTATTCATAAACAATTTTCAAATACTTAGAAGCAAAGATAGGAAACTGAATTACTATAGTTTCCATAAAGAGGAACATTCCATGTTTTATGATCTCTAACAGATTTTCTACTACAACAAAGGTATGTTTTAAATGCATACAATAATATTTTATTTATCTTATTTTAATTAAACTGTTAACAGCTTATTAATTTTTACTTTTGTGGTTTCTCTGGGTTCCAGTTTCCCATCCTTTCTGTTGAATGGGTAAATACATGTATTAGAGTAAACAGATGTTTGGAGTTGCAGTGTCACAACTGATACAGATTATACTCAACTCTGCTTAGACTTGTCATTGAGCCCAAGTTTTACAGTCTCATTACTTTCACATTACTTCAATCAGAGAAGGGATTTGTATGTGAAAATGAACTGGCTAATATTATTTAAGGTTTTGATACTATGCCCATCACATTACTTGCAGATCTTCCAAGGACAAATAAGCAACGTGACTATCATTTATCACAGGCAGTTTTTCTCCATTCCTCCCTACAAGGCAACTGTATTGTTAGTTCTGCAGCACTAAGGGTGCTTATACACATGACAGGGATTTAGTCCTCAGGGTTTTATTCTGTGTTCCCTACATTGAAATGGTGGGGAATAAAACCCTAAGGACTAAACTGTTTCAATTTTTCCATCATGCTACAGTGAGGGGCCTGATTCTTTTTTTTCTTTTTTTGTCAGAGCCAGAGCCTGCCAGTGGCCAGGGGATGAGCTGCCAGTGGGCTGAGCAGCCCGTGAGCTACAGGGACCCTGGTCCTTCTCTCCATGGTATTGGTGCCCCCTGGGGCCACCCGGGCAGGCTACTAGTGGGCCTGATCCAGCTCTTTCCCAACCCCAAACTGGGACAGCCCCAGCCTGCTAGCAGCCTGTCCAGGTGGCCCCAGGGGGTGCCACTACTGTGGAGGGAAAGAACAGGGCCCCCCACAGCTCAAGGACTGCTCATCCTGCTGGCAGCTCATCCCCCAGCTGCATGAGAGGTGGGAAGGCTCCTTACCATTTCTGCCTTCAGCAGGCTCCTGTGGGCAGGCTCCTCCAGAAAAAAAAAGATCAGGCCCCTTGTTGCTTCTGCTTTCAGAATATGGCAGGATACCCAAGGCTGCCTGTGAATGGGCTGGCTTGCCCCTGGGGCAGCATGGGAAGGCAGGAGGAGGGCAGCTGGAGAAGGCAGCAAGGATGGTGCACAAGGGCCACCAAGGTCAGCTGTTAGCTGGCTGGGTGCTGCCCCAGCTCAGAAGCACCAGATCCAACTCTTCCCCAAGCCCACCCAGGCTTCCAGTGCACTGCACATTATTCCCACCACCTTCTCTGGCTGCCAGCACACCCAGCTTGCCTCTGGGGCAGTGGGGGGAGGTTGCAAGAGGGAGTGAAGGTGTCCAGAGAAGGGAATGGAGACAGTGCACGGGGAGCTGGAAGCCGGGACAGGCTTGGGGAAGTGTTATATCAGAAGCCTCCGAGCTGGAGGCGCACCTGGCCAGCTAGCAGCCCACCCAGGCTTCCATCACCCCATGCAACATCCCCACTGCCTTCTCAGGCCACCAGCAAACCCAGACACCCTCTTGCTGCCTTCCTGTACTGCCCCAGGGGCAAGCTAGCCCATTCTCAGGCAGCCATAAGAGCCTGCTGAAGGCAGCAGTTGGCAATAGGCCCAATCCTTTTTTTTTTTCTTTTTTTTTTGTGGAGCCTGCCACTTCTCCCACAGCCAAGGAGCAAACTGACAGCTGCATTGTTGCAATTTGCAACATTGCAAACTCAACTACATTAGGATGTAGTTTAGTTGCAACAATGCAAAATCATTTAAAAAACCCCAAACCCTTGCATGTGTATAGTGGGATGCTATTAAGCCACACAATGGCATATTCATTACATGCACACGGTAATGACATCATGTGTACAAGTGCCCTATGTTTTTAATTAGTGGAGGAATTCTCTAGCCAAGTTGTAGACTATTTCCTCATTATAATGGAACCTTTTGCTGGTCCTACTCACCAGTTAACATTAGAATGCCATCGAAAAAAATTCTCCTTCTACAGTGAGTTGTATTGAAGTGGGGGCTGGGCTACAATAGAAGCTGTTTAATGCTGAAGTCAACTATGAAGGGCACAGGGCACATGTATAGGCACATGTACTTCCAAAGCCATTTCAAAAGCAGAAGAAGGACTCTTGCTCTGAACCAGGCAGCAGGTGTTATATTCTAACACTTAACTTGTTGACAATCTAGGAATAATTCAAATGTGGCAGCACTTCTCCAATTTTAACCCTGGGTGCAGCAGTCTTCAGCTGGAGCTGTTTTGCTCACATGCATCATTCCTGGCTTGTTGAAATGTAATAGCTGCTGTGCACTCCAGATCAGCAGTGCCCATTTTAAAATGGCTCCAAATGTATGTGTGTCCATTTACTCAGACACTATCATTTTTAAAACCTGACTGGGGCCAAGTACAGACAATCCAAAAGCCAGAGGCTGAATTGATTCAATCTTCACAGGTTAGTCTAAGTTGCGTAGATTAAGCCAATAAGCAAGTGAACAGACATTCACTTTTAATTCCAGAAATGCAGCTACATGGTCTGCAGTGGCTTAGATCTGAAGTGGAGGGTGCTAGGGCACACCTCCTTTCTCAGATGGAGCAGACAGCTTGGGCCAATGCTAGCCTCCCCACTCTGCATGGGGGGTTTGCAGGGGAGATGCAAAGCATCCTAGGATGCTGGGGAATTGTGAGATAACTTCAATGGAGGGGATCTGGGGCAGAAGTTCAATAAACTGATTTAACTTAAATCAATTGAGTCTAATTCTACATCCATCCAGGTTTATCTTAAACCAATTTTGGCCACTTTGAAAGCAGTTTGTGTGTACTGAACTTCAGCTGTGTTATACATTTGACCTGGTTTCCGATCACTTATACCAGTTTGTGTCAGTTCAGTCCCTAGCCTAGGGGAGAATATATGGAAATCTTGGAAAGATTATAGCACAACAAGTTATAATAAAAAAACTAATAAGGCATATATTCTATTTTTTTTTTACAAAAAAAATTGGTAAGAGTCTAAGAAGCAGATTCTGTCATCCAGTGAATATAAGTAAACTGCTAAAACTGATTTGAGGTTACAGTACATTTCAGAATCCCATAGATGAGTAGGAGATGCATTGTGTGCTCAAGAAAAGTTTTGTCTTTTCCTGTTCCCTTTTTAAAAAATCATTTTCTCTAAAAAAAACCAAACTTCTCCAAAATAGAATCTTAATGCTTTATAGGACCAAATTAATCCTTTACATGAGTGTACTAAAGACTGAGGGACAAAACTGGCAGACTAAATTTAGCTTTGACTACACAGAAGAGCTTGAAAGATACACCAACCCCTCATTAATACAATATCAAGTAAAATGACTTATTAGGAAAAAATCATGGAACCTGAAATTAATTTTGGTCTTGAAACCATTATCATTATAACTAACATTCAAGACTACATTTGAAAAACCAACATGGAAAATAAAAAGTATATTGTGAATGGACTTTAGCAAAGTTGCTTTACTTTGGACCACTTTAGACTTCTTTACAATCAAGAATCTCATATATAAAGTAATAAAAATTACCTAACAAAAAAATAAGTCAATTGGGAAAAGTGCTTGAAGTCTAAATATTTAACTATTTTCCACAAATAAAACTTGAATTATTGGCAAAAAAGTCACTTGCTCTTCAATTAAGGGGCAAAAAACCCCAAATGGCTTGAAAGTTTCATAATTGAAAACATAGCACTTTGCTTCATCTCTAGCATATTTGCAAAGGATGGTCCGAACGTGATCTTTAATTCATTGAAGTCTTCCACCTAAATGTAATTTTGCAAGCTGTTCAAATCAAGGTGGCAATGCAGTCAGTACCACACTTTCCAGTAACAAATGAATGTTCTATCAAGTGAACAACATGCATGATAATCATCCATCCTTCTACCTTTGCTCTGTAAAAGTAACAAGAGAACATCGTCGTTGTTTGCCCTCTTGCTGACAAGGAAAAAGCTATCCTGTAATAGGTGGCAGAGGAAGACCTCTTCCCACACCAGGTTAAAGAAGAAAAAAATCTAATTTCAAAATTCATTCCTATTAGCATAGGGGGAAATTCTGCATTATGTATTTTATTATTTTCCTCTTATGTTCCTAAGATTAAATTTCATAAAAGTTTTTAATTGAAAAAACAGTTGGACTACTCGGTAGATTATATTCTGCTCTAAGATAGGAAAGGTCTGCCAGAAATTTCAGTATTTGTCAGCTGGATCTAGATAACTTGCCAAGCATTTAAGAGTTTCATGTTAAGAGTTCTTAACAGAGCATGTTAATTGATTCTTTCATTGTTTCAGTGATCACAAAGCAATGCTGAATATACTCAGCTTGATTGTAATGTTCTACAGCCAATAACCTTAATCAACATTTAAAATGATAGCATTATTCTAAATTAACCAAAAATCAAGCTAATAGTCATGTTGTCATGTTCTAAGCGGTGTGTTTAATGTTTTCTTTGGAAGGTTTAATTTCAAATTGCCTTGATTATATACATCATTGCTATTATTTGGCAGCAGTGCTGAAGCAGGTGCCAGAAAAATGAGTCAGGCTGTGCTGAAATATAACCCACACATCTCTATTCTGTATGTGTGGCTATTGATTTGTGTGACACACTTGATTGATAATCTCTACGTCTCTCTTTTGTAAAGTGAAGTTGCATGTTTCTGAGATGGTGTCTCCCACAAATAATCTAGTCTAAACTTAAATATCCAACCTAAACTTACAGCATAAAACAGTAGAATTTAAAAATATACTAGATAATTTAATTACTAGCCTACATACTAGCAGAGCAGAATTTATTTCTGCAGTTCACATTAAACATAATTTAACATTGCAACTGACTGCTTACACCTGAGTCTTATTCAGTATGGCCCACATTCAACTACACAAGTCCAGTACTTAAAAATACAGGCACAAATTTTGCATTAGTGAAAGATGTCAAACTGCACTGACTCCAGTGTAGTTGAGGCCTCTTATCCCAGCAATTTACTGGATCTATGGATCTCCTACACAGAGGTCAGACTATATGATACACTGCCAGTGGAAAAGCAGTCCTTGTGCGTTTGTACAACTCATAGCACAGTGGGAATCTTAAATGCTGCTGCAAAGCAAATACAATCGATGCATCTCCAGCTAAACCAAAGAAGTGATTCTTCCACTATACTCCTTTAACAAGGACATGGACAAGCTTGAGAGTCCAGAGAAGAGCCACCTGTATGATCAGAGACTTGCACGGCATATGAGAAGAGGCTGAAGGACCTGAGACTCCTCAGCCTGAAAAATTCAAGGCTGAGAGGGGGACTTGGTAGCAACTTACTGTTACATTCAGGAGTACATCAAGGGCTCGGTGAACAGCTGTTCACCAGGGTACCCTTTGGGAAAACTAGGAGTAATGGCCACAAACTCCTGGAAGACTGTTTCAGACTCAACAATAGGAAAAACTTCTTCACAATTAGGGTGTCCAGACTGTGGAATAAGCTCCCTGCAGAGGTGGTGCAATCACCCACCCTGGAAATCTTCAAGAGGAGATTGGACAGTCACCTTCCTGGGGACACTTGACCCCAGTTGTCTTTCCTGCTTGGTACAGAGGGCTGAACTTGATCTTCTGAGGTCCCTTCCAGCCCCTTACAATCTATCAGTCTATCAATCTTAACAGAAACCTTCCTGTCTTTTACAAGCATGCTCATCCCTGAAATTTTCAGAACTACGTTTCTTAGAATTGCTACCTATACTTAAAAACTGAGCATATAGTGATCTGCACAATCATATCACAAGTGCAATGCAACATAAACTTTAGGATGAATTTTTGGCCTGCCAGCTTTCCCTTAACCAAAAAGTAACATGTGATATAAAGGATTTTTCTGACACTTGTTGTAGCTATACCACACTGAAAAGTAGATTAACCAACAGATAGATAAGAAGATTCATCAAAGTGAAGGAAAGTACAGAAGATCTGTACAGAGAGACTGTACAGACATTCAGGAGCAAAACCTTGTGAAGTCATTGATTCATCATGATTTTTTTAAATGTTCCTAATTGTTTTAAGTTTAGCAGAACTAAAGCTCGTTTGACTCCAGGCAAGTGTCTTGATAGCTAGACTGGTTGTGTGGGATGTGTCCATTGTGCCCATGGCTGCCCAAGCCAGTTCAGAGAGGACAGCAAGCTCAGAGCCCAGCAGCCACCTGCATAGGGGTTAGTGTGCCCACAGCTGCCCACCATGCCCCCTGCACAGAGCTTGTTTGTCCATCTGAGCAGGCACCATATAGAGGGCATGGTGGTGGTAGCTACAAGCACACGAGCCCCATGGTGGGCAGCTCCTGGGCTCCAAGCCCACCGGCACCTCTGAGCCAGCCAAGGCAGATGTGGGCATGATGGACTTATCCCATGCAGCCAGTCCGGCTGCCAAGGTGCCTGCCTACAGCTGCAGTGGTGTTGCCTCCACACCACTGCCCAGCCAGCTGCCACCCATGTGCAACAGGCTGAGCATTCACAAAGCAGCAGCCACTTGGGAAGGGCCCTACCTCACCTAGAGCTGAGTGGGGGCTGGCTGTGGGCACTGCTGTTAGTGGGCATGCAAGGGTTAGCCCGGGCCACACTATGGGGGCAGGGCCCTTCCCAGCTGGCTGTGGCTCCATGACAGTCCACCCTGGTCTAGGCATAGGGAGCCGGGACCAATCTGGATGCACAGCTCCTGTGGCCCCAGCCCAAGCCACAGCCAGCTGGGAACGGCTGTACTCCCACAGCCCAACCCACACTGGCCCTTCTGTGCCCACACTCAGCAGCACCTGTGGGCCAGCCCAGCTTAGCTCCCCAGCCCCAGCCTCAGGCAAGGTGGGCGGATGGCAGACCCTGCCTGTGGTTCCCCAGGGGGAGATGGCAGGAAGGGAGAATAAACCTGTACCATGCTGGCATGGGGGCCATGGCAGCTGGTATCTGGCCACGCCCCTGCCCCTGCTCTGGCTAGATATCTCTCTCTCTGGAGCAGATAGCACAGCCCAACCCAGAGCTGAAAACCATGCTGGGATGCTGGGGAACTCTGACTTGACTTAAGCCAGGAAGGGGTCTGGGACAGAAGTTCTTTAAATTGGTTTGACCCGGATCAGTTAAGTCTGATACTACATTCAACCAGGTTTATTTTAAACCAGTTTCTGCCATTTTGAAACTGCTTCATGTGCACTGTACTTCTGTTCTGTTACAGGTTTAAACCAGTTTATGTGTAACTTTTGTCCCTAGCCATTAACTTTACTCACTCTACTTTGTTTTGAATTTTGCTTTTTGAATAAATTAAATGTGCAATTTAATTAAATGTACGCTATTATGGCTAGCAGTGTAATAAAAAGTGAGCCAAGTTATGCTTTCATTTCCAAGTGTGTGTAACATTGAGTTTAGGTGTTCAAGTGACAGTTATATTCTCACTCATGTTCTTGTTCCTATTGGCATTTGTAGTGTCTTACTGTGTTTTCCTAGTAGTCCCTTTATGCCCAACATCTCATGTTCAGCACTGCAGGGTTCAGTTTGCTTGTGGCAGTTTTGCAGCACAGTTCTCTGCCATGAGGAGCCAGAGGCATTCTTGGTTCCTCTCCCTGCACAGGACTGCACTGGGTCAAGTCAGAGGCAGAGCAGGTATAAGTTCTGCATATATGTACAGTAAAAGCTGAGTTATCTGGCACCTTACAAGCCAGCATGCTCTGCTAACCTGCATGCCGGCTTGTAAGGACTTGTAAGAGAAAAGTGAAACTGGAAGTGCCCACTGTGGCACTTCCAGTTTCATGGAGCCCCCACGGCCAGGGGGAAAGCAGCCTGAGTTGCCAAGCTCCCACAGCCTGGGGCATAGCAGCCTGTGTGGATCCCCTCCTCCCTACCCCTCAGGGCCCATGGGGCCTGTGGGAGAGGCAGCGATGTGGCAGGAGGGCTGACAATGTAGCAGGAGGGGCAGTGACACCCCAGATGCAGCGGGACAGGCGGTAGACGCAACAGGATGGGCAAAGACGCCTGTTCGGGCCACTCAGTTATCTGGCATATTTTGTTATCTGGCACCCTCCATTCCCAGTGGAGATAACAAAGCTGTTACTGTACTGAGGGCAACTGGTAAGATCCACCCTGGATATAATTCCAGAGAGTTATAATAATAAATGGCTATTAGTTCAACACAGCAGTGTCCAGAGTGTTGTTGCTGAACTCACAACATATCAGTATTATTATTCATGGTTATCAAAGAGCTGAGAGAAAGCAAGCTCTGAGTAAGTGAGTCTGAGTGAGCTGAGTGAAAGTTGCACATGAGTGAGCGAGTAAGGGCTGCAACATGCCAGGGATGCTAGGTGTGCCTTGCAACTGTAGGTCTGAGAGAGAAAGAGAGATTAGTTTGCTCAGAAAAAGTTGCTTACTGATGTTCATTAGTGATTTGTTCCCTCTGTCCTCTATTGTACATAATTTTCTTAACTGTCTTACTGCATATAATTAATCTTGTGTGCATTATTTTATGGATTTACTCCATGTATTGTTGTCCTTCCTTCTTCCCTGATTTAGTAATATCAAAATCTCAGCCAGACAACCAGTTCTAGTAGTAGTTAGTTCTACTACCAGGGTCTCCTAACCAGACTTAGTTCCAAATTCTTGAACCCCGTCTTGGATTGGCTGGAGTTTATTTGCATAGGAACCTACTTACTTATAAAAGTGTACTGATTATCTCATTGAATATTAATTGGTTGCAACGGCCAACATTAATTATGCAAATAATGTTAACCAGTGCAATCATCCAAGCTAACTATGATGAATACTTGACCCTGAAAAAAAGTTCAAATTACAAATATGCTTGTAAGTGATAATGATACATACACCTGTAGGGCCTCTAATACCAAGAAACAGACTTTCAAGGGTAAGTCCAAGAAAGGTAGAGCACTTCCATTTTGTAAACAATCCTTTTATGATAACTCCTGTTCAATTATTTTGGTTCTATCAATGAAGTTGTTGTAGTTAGAAAGTTTAAAACAAACTAAACAATTATAAAATGTGAAAGTTTTAAGAAAAAAAGTAATGAAAACATTTCTACTGCTTTGTCTTTATTGTCTTGAAGTTTACAAAAAAAAGCACATTGCAGGAGTTTTCTTAGCTAACACTGAATTTTATGTCAATCTACATTTCTCTATACTTGATTAAAACAATAGAAGGGAAGTAGATAGATGTTAAAAGGTTTTAAAAATAAAATGTCTCTATTTGCAGCCAAAGTGAAATTGCAAGTTTTTCAATCATCAAAAAGTCATTTTATGTTGTTAATTACTCAGTTAATGGTGCAATAATTCAAGGGACTACTTGCAAGAGTCAAGGCAAGCAGTATTTGGGCCTAAGGGTAGGAGTATAATTGTCTTAAAAAGAGATAACAATAAAAAAATGCTTAAAGCATGAATGGATTGAATACCATAACTCGTATAATGTCTTCCAGAAAAAAAAGTGCAGCTTTAATGATTTATGTTGTATGTAACTTGCTATTGCAGATAATGGGAACAGACATAAAAAGGACTGGGCTAAACGTAAGGATTTTTATTGAGAGTAGATCATCATAAACTCCTTGTTGTACCCATGCATGCTTATTATGAATGTCGTCATATCACATCAATAGCTGTGTCCTGTTTAGAAATATACACTTCTATTCCTTCTGACTGAGTGTTACCATGTTTCTCAGATTAAAGTAGCAAGGAATGCAGGTTAAATCAAACACTTGATGTCTTCTTCCTCTGTTACACCCAACTGTACAAAATTTCTTCTGCATTTACATTTTTAAGTCATAATAAAACTTGTTAGATTAACAGTTTCATTTTTTTCATTAATCTTCACAAAGAGAATCAACAGGCAATTGTTACAGACTGCAGAAGTACAGAATTTCAGAGATGTTTATCAAACATGACCTACAAGCTTTCATCTGTTTTGTTCCCATTTGTAAAAAGCAGCTTTATGCTTTCTGACAGTAAGCCAATGAAATATGCTTTTTGAAGACTATTTTCAACATTAGCTTCTCACTTGTAGGTTTAAGTGACATGTCTTTTGTTTTCAAGGTAAAAGCCCAGAGGTTCTTGAGCATTCCACTTAGTAGCTAAATAACCTGATAGGAAACCTTTTAGGAATCCTACTAAAGAAAACTGAAAGCTATTAAAAAAAAAATGCAAGTTGTATTAGAGAACATATTTTTTAGGCAATTCCCTGACTTATCATATTGCCTTCGAGTAACCAGCAAAATCCTTAATCTTCCCATTCTCTTATCTTCCTTCTTTCCCTCACCTTCCCCTCAATAAAAAAATAAAACGTGAAGAAGATTCCAGTCGGCCCCAAGAGTGGCCCCTTAGAGCATGTTTAACTCTAAACACAGAACTCTAAGGTTAGGGCATTCTTATATGTTTTCATATGAGCTACATTTTAAATACATACATATAGTAGCTTTATCACTCTCAATTCCATAGATATCTTCCTCTCCAAATGGTCTTCTGAAATCATCCTCAAGCCAACTCCAGAGACAGCTTATGTGAAATAGTGATATTAAATACCTAATATAGCTGTAGCCCCGTTTAATGCAAATTAGACACCAGATGTAAGGAAAAGTCTGCATCAGGTGGCCAGCCAGCTCTCCACAAACTACCAGCAAGTGCTCCAGAAATCACAGTTTCAATTTAAGAAGCAGGGAAAAAAGACTGAGCTAGATCCCTCACTAGTAATAAAACTATCAACATTACACCTGCACTTCCAGAAATGTTATACATTTCATTGAGTGCACCAACTGCCCTGATGGCACATATGTAGGAGAAACGAAACAGCAACTACATACCAGAATGAACATACACCAAAAATCTATCAAAAACAAGAATACCCAGTTACCGGTAGGGGCACACTACTCACAAGAAACCCACTGTCTCTCAAATCTCTCAGTTCTAATCCTCAAAGGGAATTTACAAAACACCTTCCACAGATGAGCCTACAAACTTCATTTCATCAACCTGCTGGATACAAAAAATCATGGACTTAATACAGACACCAGATTTATGACACATTATAACCTTGGATAACTTTGAGAGGGTCCAGAGTAGGGCTATTCGTATGGTTAGGGGTCTGCAGGTAAGGCCCTACGATGAGAGATTGAGGGACCTGGATCTCTCCAGCCTCCACAAGAGAAGGCTGAGAGGTGATCTTGTGGCCACCTACAAATTCATTGGGGGGTGGGACTAAGGAATAGGCGATACTCTGTTTACCAGGGCACCCCTTGGGGTAACTAGATATAATGGCCACAAATTGACAGAACGCAGACTTAGATTGGACATCAGGAAGAACTTCTTTATGGTAAGGGTTACCAGAATCTGGAATGAGCTTCCAAGGGAGGCAGTGCTCTTCCCTGTGCTGGAGGTCTTTAAGAGGAGACTGGGCAAGTACCTGGCTGGGGCCATCTGACCCTATTGCTCTTTCCTGCCCAAGGCAGGGGGTCAGACTTGATGATTTACCAAGATACCTTATGACCCTAAAAATGAAATCTATAACCTGCCTAACATCTGACACCCCAAGTAACCTCTCTACTGTTTACAGCTATGTTCTTATCACCAGGTCTACATTCCGCTTCCCACTCCTTGCCCCAACCTGTCTCTCACCCATTGACTGCCTCAGTTTTCATTTTCACTGACTGGCTCTCTCACATGCATACCAGCCTTTGGCTACTTTTCTATTTCATCCATGAAGAGCACACACCAATTGCAGATAGGTTCATCAACCACAGTCATCACAATACTACCTGAACCTATACTGATAATGCATTGAACATGATGATATCTACCATATTTGTCCATTCTCTTTCCACCCACCTCTTTCCCACACTCCCCAGAGAAGTACATGTGCAAAGTGAACCGTCTTATTTTCATACGGAATTTTGGTTTTAGTTTTGTTTTTTAATAAGCATACACAATGCCACTTATTAATGTTAATGAAGGCAAGATCAGAGAAATGCACTTAGGACAAATGATAAAAATGTCTGTAACAGTCCAATATTCCTGAGGAAGTTCATTCCATGTAAGTGGACCAATTTTTAACAAATATGCCTCAGCTGATCACTGTCTTTATTTGCGAGGTTCTCCTTGCAATATCATGGGCCTAGACCATTCAGCAGCTGGAAAATATCTGGAATCTTCAATTTGACCTGAATGAGATTTACCAAATAAACAAGGACAATTAGCCCCTGCACCACGCCACATTAACATGACTAGACTGCTACTCTAGGGATGAACAAGTGTTCACAGAACTTGGCTCAGGCTTAGACAGCTTAATTTAAGACCCCTAAACCTAAGCCAGGAGTGGAGCATACAGGCATTTGCTGCTTCCTGGAGCAGCATGAACAGCCTGAGGTAAGTAACTCAGGAAGTGGGGAGGGTCTGGCAGGTCCATAGAAAGGCTACCTTGTCAGGAAGTGTAGCCAGGGATCTAAAAATAGTTTGATCAGGGGAGGGGTAGAGAGTAGCACAGGCCTGGGGCAATAGCACGTGGCTGGGCCTTCCCAATCCCTGGACTGTGCTGTGAATGCATGGAAGCATTCACTAGGCTGGGTTAACCTTCTCTAAGTTGGGTTAACTTTTTATCAATCTTAAGTTAAGTGAACTGACTTTAGCTTGGGCATGCCATTTTTAGGACAACCTAAGTCCTGTGAATGCTTGCACACTGGGACATTTAGATTGACCTAACCTATGACTTAACCTACACTTGTATATACCCTTAGTTTGTTAAGATAAATATAACTCACAATACTACAGCAAAGACATGCCTGTGTTACTGATAAGCAGAGATCCTGGCTTTCTCTGTTGAAAAACTCAAATTCTCTGATAAAAATCCAAAATTCTCTGATGAAAAACACGAAAATCTGTTTTTCCACAATTAAAGTGAAACACCACATATATAGGTATCAATTGAACATAATATTTTATTGATATATTTATAATTTTAAAGCAATTTGGAAACCTACAAGTACCTCAATCATAGAATCATAGAAGTAGGGTCGGAAGGGACCTTGTAGATCTTCAATAATAAATAATGATTTTATTTATCATTATAATAAAATAAATTCTAAATGCCAGTTATATTTTGGTGTTTTTGTTTTGTTATCATAGGAAGTCAGAGCTCCTCCTGCACCCTTTGCTCCTTAGGAGATGGCTGTCCCCCTGCTGCTGCCTCCCACTCCCAACCCACAGCTCCTTGACCCTATCGGTGCCCCCTCACTCTCAATCCACAGCCCCCACAACCCTGCAGATTTCCCTCACTCCCAACCCACAGCCCACCCAGACCTGCCAGTGCCCCTCACTCCTGACACACAGCCCCCATCTCCCCGCTGGCACTCCTCACTCCCAACCTGCAAATCCCTGGCCCTGTCGGTGCCTCTCACTCCCAACCCATAGCCCCCACTCCCTGCCAGTCACCCTCACTCCAAACCCCCAGCCCCCTGACCCTGCCAGTGCCCCTCAGTCCTGCCTGATCCACAGCCCTCCATACCCCAACCCTGTTTAGTGACCCTCACTCCCAACTCACAGCCCCTTGCCCACCCCTCATCCCTACAGAAGGGCCCTCAATTGCCAGGGATATCGGACCCGGCAGCTACTGCAGCCAGCGTGGAGTGCAGAGGTTGGCCCCCTCCTTCTCTATGGGCAGCACAGCTGGAGCAAACTGAGCAGAGTTGGTGAGGGTCGAGGAAGGATGTAGACTCCCACCAACTCCCTGATTAGCTTCCCATGGCTCTGACCCACTCCCACAGCCCTGCATTTCCACCCCAGCTGGGCAGAGCCTCCAGGCCCAGCCACAGCTAGCAATCCACCCCACTCCCTCCCTCAACGTGGCCACCTCAATCTGCGCCCCCATTGCCTATGACCCCCACCCCCATTCATTGCCTATGCCCCCCCATCTCCCCACTCATTTCCTGTGCCCCCTCCCCCCATAGAAGTACCTGCAGGCAGCTGGGGGAGCTGCTCTCCACCACTGGCTTCCTGTATTGCTGGTGACATGCATGTGTGCATGTGCAGCCCCATGTCCCCTGTGTCTTGCTCCTCCCAGCTCCAAGCAGCCTCTTGCAGGCTGGAACTTTGCCAGCCTGCGAGGGGAAACCCATGGTTTCCTGTGTTTTTCCCCTTTAAAGGAGAAAAATCTGCATTTTTCCATGACAAACAGAACACCCAGATCCCTCCTGATACGCTGCAATGACCTATACCACCTGAAGTTTACTAAACAGCTCAAGGCTTCATGCTCTAGCAAAACCGAGGTAATAAAGGTGTGAAGAGTAGAAGTCAGGTCATTATTCACCGGGATGGGACAATCTTAAACAACTGAAGATTACATAAAGTGTTACACCTTAGGGCTACTGAGGAGTTCAACTACTTCTAATTACAGATCAAAGTAATCAATTATGAGTTTGTGTACCTTCAATTCACATTAACTGCACAAGGTAAAATTTCCTTACTTCTCTTTATTGTATTGCCATAATTGTACCAATACTTGGTACATTACACTCCAGAAATAACTAGTGAAGAGATGTTTGAATACAGTATATAATATGACAACCTTTGAGATACAGGTCCTCTAAATGCAAAAAGTTTCATAAGACTCACCTTTGATAATATGCATTAATTTTTAATCAAATCACCGGGTTTATTCTGCCTTTTTGGTTGAGATTAGTTTTTCTTTTTTTTTCTTTTTTTTTTTTCTTTTTTTTTTTTTTTTTAAGACAGAGTACAAACAGCTATAACATGATATGTCCCTAAAAAAGGAGGTGGTCATATTACTAGAAGATACAGCAACTGAGTCTTAATGTAAGTTAATTTTTCCTGATAAAGTCACATAATCCGATTTTTCCCCTCCTTGCCTAGATAAGAAACTGGAACACCAAGTACGGAAATTAACTTTGCTAAATACAAAAACACAATATTGGCAGGAAACATTGTTTTCAAGCCTGTAAGAGAACAATTTCAACAAGGGGATAATTAAATTATTAAAATACTATTTGTGTGCAGGACTGTAATGCTCATTTATGAAGTGTTCTTTTTACTTTAAAAACTAAAAGCAAATGATAAACAACAAAAACAGTTTAAAGGACTCAAGAATATAATGAAAGGAAGGATTCATACAGTTCTGAATTAGAATATATTGTAAACTTACTCTGTTACTAGTACGGTGGGTTTTGTTGTTATTTTTAAGTGGTACATATTCTCTATTAAACTTTCCTGTTTTATAAATTTTCCTGCAGTAAAATGAAAGAACTGATCTGTCTTATAAACGGACTACTTGCATTGCAGTGACATTTCTTGGCAATCTAAATTACTCTTGTAATAATGTTGATTTCTATGCTACAAATTGTCTGCTTCAACCAATTTAAACTGAATTCTTTTAGGAGTTTCTATATCACTTCAGTGCATTCCAGCATTTTAAATTCTGCTTCCTTTCAGAATACAACTTACCAAACAGTTTTTTAGAATAAATTAATTTACAGATCAATTCATGCACAATAACAAAATCAGTTAAGAGTGAGGTTTAAACTGACAAAGGCCAGGAATTTTAGTGTTATGTTTGAAACGCCATCTTAACTAACCCCTTCATGTAAACAAATTTCAACAACGTGTGCTGTTAAGTTCATGTTAGAGAGCTTCAAGACTATGGGTTTGTTATAAAGAGAGGAAGTTCTTTTTAAGAAGAATGTTCATTTTCAGTTTAAACATTTGTGTGTTTTTATCGCAATGCAAAAGAGAAAGACATGTTCAATAAATTCTGATTGTATATCCAGACCTTTCTTCTTCTTCTTCCCTCACTGATTCTATCTACACAGGGTCACTGTTGTGGATCCTGGCTCTCCACCAGCTTTGGTCATATCTTCTTCCAGCTCTTTCTCTCTCATGTCCCTCTCCACTATATCTCTCCATCTCATCTTCAGTCTTCCTCTTCTCATTCTCCCTGGTAGTGCCATTCTGGTAACTTCTTTTCCCTCATATTCTTCTGGACTCCTTTGAACATGCCAATCTTCTCTCTTGTACTTTCTCAGATGCCTCCACTACTTCCACCGATCCTCTGATGCAAGTATTCTTCACTTTACTCATGTTGATCGTTCCAGTCATCCATCGGAGCATTCTCATTTCTATCATGTTCAGTCTTGTTTCTTAAGTTTTCTGCAGGGGCCATGTCTCTACTCCATACAACACTGCTGGATGCATACATCATGTAGACTTTCCCCTTCAGCTTCACTGATATTGTCCTGTCACATAATATTCTTGTCACCAATTTCCACTTTGTCCATCCTGCTGTTATTTGATGGTTCAACTCTCCATCTAACTCTGCATTCTGCTGAATGGTTGATCCCAGATACTTGAACTTGTCAACTTTTCAAACGCGTTTCTCATTGATTATCACATTTTAAGATCAGGTACTTCAGAGAAATCACAGTACATATATTCTGTTTTGGAAAAAATTTCATTCCTCTTCCCTCTAGCACTTCTATCCATTGGTCCAATCCATCTTGCACTTCCTCCAGTCTCTCAGTGCAAATGACCATGTCACCTGCAAACATCATATTCCAGGGTGGTCTCCATCTTATTTTCTCAGCAAACACATCCATCATGACCACAAACAGGAATGGGCTCAAAGCTGACCCTTGATGTATGTCCACCTTCACCTCAAAACTCTTTGTCTCTTCTGAACTGCTGCTCACTTTCACTGTACATTTCCATTGTACATTTCCAATACATGTTCTTGATGGTTCTGACACATTTCTCTGGCACCTCCTTAACTCTCAAACAATCCCATATTTCCTCCCTGGGAAATACATAAATTAAATATATAAATTTATATATAAATATATATAAAATTTTCCTCCCTGGGTACATGATCATAAAATTTCTCTAGATCAATAAAAATTAAATGGATATCCTTACAACCTTCTCTGTCTTAAAACACTGCAAACACTGGATCCATGGTACTAGCCTTCTCCAATGATCATCTCAGTTTTTAACCAATTCTCCACTACTCATTCCCATGCTTTCAGTGTGGGACATACATTTGACTCCCTGATAGTTGCCACAATCCTGGACATCACCTTTCTGCTTGAATATAGGCACCAACACACTCCCTCTCCATTCATTTTGCATGTGGTCTATTGCAAATATCACTTTAAACAGCTTCCACAGTATATTGATTCCTTCTTCCCCCAAGGCTTTCCAAACTTCTAATGGTATATCATCAGGTTCTGTTGCTTTCCCATTCTTCATTTAGTTCAATGATCTTTTCAACTCCATTCTCCTAATGTCAGTTCACCATGCCTTGGTTTTCTTGGGTTCTTTTTGGTCATCTGATCTTCAGAATAGTTCTTCCACCTGTCCTTAATCTCTTCTTTATTTGTCAACAGTCTGTCTCTTCTTTATTTGTCACACATGCCATATGTACTTTTCTCCTTTCCAACAAGTCTGCCACTTTTCCCCATCATACTCCCACAGTAAGTGTCTCAACTTTCAAATCCTTTTTTTGGACTAGCTTATTTTGCTGCACCCATCCTTTACCCATTTCCCACAGAATCTAGGCATTGATCTTGTGCATCACCTATAGGGTACACCCTAGCTAAGTTTGTTCCTTGAATTCACATCATGATGATTTGGCAGAGGTTTTTACAGCTGTCTGTCTTTCCTATGGCTAATCTTCCTCCTTTATCCATGCTTGGGATTGGTACTGGATGGGTGGAATTGCTCATCCATGGCAAAATTAGCTTTCTGGACCATTAATGATGATTTAAAAAAAAAGAAAAAAAAAAACTGTAACAACAGCTACTTTGGGAATCTAGATTAGTTCCAAAAGGCTGGCAAAATACCCATGTTATAACAGTATTTCAAAAGGATAAACCTAAGAACATAAGACGTGCTATACTAGGTCAGAACAATTGTCTATCTAGTCTGGTGTCCTGTCTCCAACAGTGGCAGGAGCGGATGCTGTAGAGGGAGAACACACATTTGCCTTTGGGGAGGGCGGGGGGCAGTACAAGTCTTAGACCATGTTCCGCCATTCTTAAACTAGACTGTGTGCGCCAGATTTCTGACAAAGATAAGACCAATCTTGTTTCTTATTCCCCATCTAAAACCACAATCATATGCAACATAAAAATTAGCTTTAGAGGTGACAATTATGTTAGTGTGTTGGGTCTGCAGAGTCAGCAGCTAAGATTCTCTAAATTAAATCAAAACAAATCAATTTGTAAGTCAGGATAGTTCCTTAAGCATAAACGAGAGACAGAGAGAGAAACATCAGCAAAATTACTTTTCAGAAGAATTATTTTCTTCCAAATGTTCTAGTATCAGTGGATCTTTATCATTATTTGCATTCTGCTTCCGTATGCCATTAATGTTCTCTGACAGCATTTGCCGATTGTAAATTATTCCCAGGAAGAGACATTTCATGGTGTATTTCTCCCCATAGCACTTTTCCTTTTAAAAAAGTAAATTAAACCAATAACACTCCCCTAAAAAAAAACAATGTTCATAATGGAAATGCTGACAGGACCCTTAGAGGGACAATGACATTGCTGGTAAACTGAAATTGTAAGTTACCGGCTGTGCAGTAAGATGAATGTGCTTTAGATTGCAGGCACTGACAAGAGCACACTGGGAAGAATGCTCAATCTATCTGGCTTCCTGTACACCATGTCCTCAAGGGAATATACTATGCCAATTAAGGGGCAGCAAGAGGCATACAGTAGCCAGGGGGTGCACACAGCTTCTGATCCATGGAGAAGCACAGCATGCTTCATAACACATTATACTGACCCACCACAAGTTATCCTGCAATGCAGTTTCATGGTTCTTGTGAGGATAGCAGAGCCAGCACTTCGCACTTGGCACAGCTTGCTCAGATAACGATAAGATTTAGCAGGTTTCTTAGAGCAATTTTATTTGTTTAATATCCTGTGGGCTGAAGTTTATGAAAAAGCTGCAGAAAATACATGAATTTGCAAGGGCTATCTGTTCAGACTCTTACACACGAGATGACCCAAACTACAAGCATTTCTACAGCTCTGCCATACTGAACATGGGAAATAGAAAGAGTTCCTGGGTTTACCCTACACAAATATGATAAAGTGCATTACTGTAGGACTGTTCTTTAAAGTTTGACTACTAGGCCTAGGGCCACCAAGCACATGATTAACAAGAAGGCAAATAGATTATTCTGGAGAGACTTTTTTTAAAAAACTTGATATCCTGCTCCAGTATAAAGCACTTTAGCATTGTACAGGCACACAGGCCCCACCCAGCTAAAACAACACTGAGTTAATGCTATGGTAGAGCTCTGTAGCCTAAGGATGCTTTTAAGGCTCAAGGACTGCTATGTGGCGAAAAGAACCTATTGACTGTCTGCAGCCCCACTGGCTGACTGCTTGTGCAAGGTACTTGCTGCCAATCCACCTTGGCCCACTTAACCTCAGGAGGACACCTCAGTTATAGAATCAGGCATGAGCACCTACCTTGTTCTTGCCCTGCAATCCCTGACTGAGCAGAACAGAAGTGAGGTGCTGTGCCTCCTATCCTGCTTGAGGCATAGGGTCATGGCCTACCTGAGCATATTTTGTGTACTTTTTCCAACTCACCTGGCTGCTAGCATGCAACTGTCTGGCCCTGCATGGCACCATGTATGAGACCTTGAAAATACACTTCCTCAAGATGTACTACATGCTTTGCATCACCAACTAGAATATGGACAAGGACAATACCATACAGGACATCGTGGAGACCATCTACAGATCACATACTGGCACATCTGGGAGCAAGGGAGCATTAGATTGTGGGGGCAATGTTTTGAAACAACAGGACATGGGGTAGTAAGTACTAGACACACTACTTTAGGGTAAACTATCACTTTATGGAGATGTGCATCAAGCTGACCTCAATGGTCAAGCAGCAAGCCACCAGCACTTATTATGGAGAAGCTAACCACTCCTGACAGCCTCCAGTTCATGGAGTCTACATGGCTAAGTAAGAGTTGGAGTGGAATGGTATTAACTGAAAGAACATTTTATTAAACAATGGAAACAGCTGTAAATTTCTGTATTTTCCCAGGAGGACTATGAGAAAGGATTTTATGAACTAGGAATGGGTATTTTGTCAATTTAAGAAAGGGGAAGGAGGGGAGACGCCTTGTCAATACCAGGATACACTCCATAGGTGCCTGAGGGAGAAGACTGGAGGAAGATGGCAGTGTCCTTTGATTTGCTGTGGCATGACAGCATGCTACCACATTGAGCAAATGGGTTAAAAGCACTTGAGTTCTAGACCATGCCTCCCCCACCTTTTCACTGGAAAAGAATTCTCCCAGAATCTGTAAGGTAGAAGAAAGCTGCTCCAGACCCCAACTTCTCAGTAAAAGTCAGGGTCCTGGAACACAAGCATACACAGGAATAAGTGCTGAAGGTCTATGTACCAGAGAAGGATGGAGGGATGGCAATGAAGCATGGAAGGACTATGAAATGACATGTCCATAGTGTGGTTGGGACTGTACCCTATCATTTGACTGGTGCCCTGGTTTCAAGCTTTCTGTGAGGCAGAGGGGAAGCTCTGGGCATGGGAGATTAGGAACAGAAACCAGACTGGAGCTGCCAGGAGGAGGATCCTGGGGAACAAAGGTCTGTCACTCAGTAGCTGGTAGGTGGGTAAGTGGTAAAGCTGAGAGTAATGGTGGGAAGTGGTTCTCAAATGCTGGGGTGGGTAGGTCTGGGTGAGGTGGGGTGGGTGGTGGGAGTGGGAGAAAGGTTGGTGTTCCAAGGTGCTATTGAAGGTAGATGTTGGGTTCAAATACAATTCTGTAGGTCTGTTACAAGTAGCTCTGGCCCCTATGAGGGCCTAATGGAGGCAGCTGTTGCTGCTAGGCCTGGCCCTGAGCCTGTAGGCTAGTAAGGGAAGTTCCTTCAATAGAGTTTTATGGAGGCGGGTTGGGCAGAATAACATTTACCTTATTGAACTACTGGTCCAGCACAAATACAGAGGCTCCTGCAGTTAACCGTAACCCCAGTGAATATACTGCTTGTCCTGGACCATAGGGTTGGGGGAGAAGAGTAGAAAGGAGGTACAGCTGAGGCAGTAGAGGAAGGCTTTGTGTGAGAGAGCTTTCTTAATATTCTACATCTGCCTGTTGAGCACACCTATAAGAATTTTCTGGGTGTCCCTCAATTTGGAAGGTGTCCCTCAGCATGATCACATTTCTTCTGGTTTGGAACACAAACATGCTCCTTGCCTGGAAAAGCCCTGCCTTAGCAGGTCAGTGCACCATTTCTGGTAGGACTCTATCCTAGCCTTCCTTCCTTCTGCAGCATCAGCACTCCATTCTGATGATGCCACCAAAACAGCCAGCACGTACTCCTTGCTGCATCTTCTCTTCCTTCTGTTTTCGGCAGCTCCGTGCTGTGGTCTCAGCACAGTTGTGGGAGCATCACTTACAACAAGTATTAGACATGAAATCACGGTAGGGAAACATTCTCCCTTTGTTAATTTTTTTTGATGTTAAGACAAAGGTGATGTATTTTCCAGCATGCTTTGGCATCCTATTTTAGAAGCTTCTTAACGTTCATTCCTAGGTCCCAGGATGGAACTCCCTCTGCCCAGGCACTCTGGAACAGGAAAGATGGTAATCTCTATGTTCTGCATCCAGACAGAGATCCAGTTTTGGGGGGGGCCTTATAATTTTTCAGCTCAGAATGTTTGCCCCTTACTGACTTACTCTGATGTCACTCTGCAGATGGTAGGGGATGATAAGCAGTGGTGGCTGGCACCTGGGTCAGGAATGTTCTCCATTTTCTTCCTTTCTTCTGTAGGTGCCTCACCCTTCTCTACAACATTATGGAACACAGACAAAAGTTGTTTATAGCACTCAGCGCCCCCCCGCCACACACACACACACACACACATCCTACTCAGTAACCTTGGAGAGGGGAAGGTTGCTTTGATGATTCTTAGGAAAGAAGAGGGCTGTCTTTCAACAAGGTGTTGCCTGACAGGAAAAGTTTCAGTACCTGTCAACAAATGACTGGGAATCAATAAAGAATACCATTGACTTCTTCCTTGCTTGGGAGTGCAGCAAAATCCCTGAAGTGATTGCAAACACTGCACAGGACCTTCAGACACAGGGCATCTCTCCCATCATAGCTGCAAGCTTCCAGAGGACCCTAAGTTTCACCCCTTGCCAGATTCCCCACATATCTTCCCTGTTGAAAGTCTGCTGTGTATTCATCTGAACCCACCACCAATACAGAACCTACACCAGACTCAAGGCATGGCAACAGGAACCACAGAAACCCCCACCCCCCACCACACTTATACACACACTCTCCATTGCATTGACCAATGGTGACATGAGTTGCAGCCAAGGAAGGAATCCCAGGACATTTTAAATTTATGCCAAGGTAGAGCTCTCTGAAAGGACTACCCTCTATGGCTTTGTGTTGTGCTGTAAAAAATGTAAATATATCCATCCCCCCCATCCTATACCCCCTCCTTCCTGTTACCTGATTCTAGAAATTAAGAAGAGATTGGGGATGTGTAGGGGGAAGAAAGGGTTTTTGTTGCAAGGATTTCTTGTGTTCTCCATGTGTTAACACAATGTACTGTGTGAAATTGTCTCTAGGATGAGTGTCTTCAGAAAGTTTTCACTGATGTGAGTAACAGTGATCAACTGCTACCAGAAACTGCACGTGGAGGAAAGGCCATAGTCTGCTGGTAAGCATGGGTGTCCATTATTGCTTTCACCAGGGGATGGATTCCTGGGATTATCTGCAGGTTTGCTATCTCACTGTGTTTGTCCTTGCTTGCCTATTCAGCAACCCTCAAGAAGCATGGCTGGAAACTGGCCAAATTGCAGGACTGCTAGCCAGGCAATACCAGCCATTTTCTAGAGGCAGTCCCCAAAGCGGGGTCACCACCCACTGTAACACTCATTTAAGAGCAAGGAAGAAAGAAGAGTGAGAAATGAGCAGGTAGAGTTACAGCCTTCTTGCTTCCTAAGTGGTGAAGGAAGGATATAGTCCCCTTCATGGTGCAAAAAAAGTGCTAAGCTGCCCATTGGCGAGTTATATGATATCTGCAATTCAAGTCCACAAAAAATTCTCTAGAATAGGCAGAAGGATTTTCCAGAAAGATCCCCATTGCTCCTACACTAAAACCCAGTCATATGACTCTCCCTTTTAGTACAGATAGTTTATTGCTATGTTGCGAGGACGCTGTTTACAAAGCCCCCAGGTCACAGTTCCATGAAGAAATTCCAAGTCCCCAAACAGAGGACAGTAATAAGAAAATATGTTAGCACCCCCTCTGCTAGATTTGCTGGGCATGTCCATCCACCACTGGTAAGCCCAACTTTGAGTAATTCAAAGCAAATGTAGGTCCAGCCACCTTCAAATACTCTGGGTACGTGAAGCTCAATTGGGCCACATTTAGTATGAATTGAATGTCTCCCTGGTCGGATGTACTGTCCCTGTGAACTGGATGAGGGCTGTAGGGGTGGTCCACTAGCCATATGCAATCTGTGAGCCCAATCTGGCGCATCCCAGATCAGGTCCTGATCCCTCGGACCTTACTGAGGTCACAGCCCTCTGCCAGATCAGACCAGCCGCCTCAACCCCAGCCCCACATGGAGATTGGGTTGCCTTGGCTCCACCTGTGCTGGATCAGCTGGATCAGGCTCTGCTGCCCCAGCCTCGTCCCTGACCCTGCATGTGCTGGACCAGGCCCTGCCACCTTGCCCCATTCGTAGTCCAACATGTGCAGGGACATCTTGTCTGACCTGCAGGGCTTGGAAATTCAGAGTTCATGAAATAGTGGCAGCATTAGTTGCCATTGCTTCCCCTACTAAATTTCCAGACCTTTGCAGAGCTCCATGGACATGGCTCCACAGCCTAGGGGATTAGCAGCCCTGGTCAAAAGGAATCTGAAGAGAATAACTAGCTAGAAGGACAAGCTGGTAGAGTGCAATAAATGATAGGCCAATCTGACCTGCGAGCAGGATGATCAGCTGGGATGAGTTGGTCGGGCTAATGTCAGTAACATCAGAGCAGATAGGTCCAAGTAACTGATAAGCGCAGTTTGGAGGAGGGGCAGAGGGTGATTTTCACAATGTTGTCCTTGACCCACCTGTGCCTGCTACTCAGCAGTGACAGGGTTAGGACCTGGAGGGACTTCCTGTTCCTCTATGGTCAGCATCCTTAGAATTGCTGGAGGCCTCAGGATTGATCCCAGAGCCAACAACACAGCATTACTTCAATAAGTTGTTGCCAACTAAAATCCTCAACAGCTCCTCATATGAGGTGCAAGTCACCTTATAAGCACCTAAAACCTGACTAGCATCGCGGGCCTTCTTAGACTACACTCTCAGTACTTTCGTCTCCATGTGGTACTAGTGTCAGTCATGATTGTGCCCCTAAGCAGTTATGTCTAAGGCAATGATTCAATAGGCCACTTAGTTGTGGTAAGTTCATCATTAGCAAACAATGAATGTTCTTGTTGCCTCAGATAGTAAGGAGGTCCATTAGTCAACCAGCTGGAAGCAGGCAGAAATATCTCACAGATGTACCAGAGGATGGTAGGGCTGATGTTCTGGGAACAAGCCACTTGACATGTTCTAAAGGATCCTTAGCACTGTTCTGGCAGGGGAGAAACCAATTCCTCAGGGTCCAGCAAAATTAGGGAGGGACATTTCATTGTGCCAGACCAAATATGTGAGGCACATGCCATCCAGGTCCTGTGACACCAGTGCAGTGGAGTTCAGCACAAGTCAGAGGTTGCTCCTTGAAGTCATGGGGGTGGGATGTCAGAAGACCAACTGATTTCCTATCATGCACTGCTGGAGGATGCAAGCTTAACATGAAGTGCTTTAAAAAGTGTTCCCATTTTTCTCAGAGTCATTTTTGAGGAAGAACAGCACTTTTTTTTTCTTTTTTCAGTGCTTCATCAGCAGTGTATGCCTGCACCCTTGCTTTGTAGAAGATTTTAAAGGCACTTGGAGCACTTTAAATGTTAGATCTGTCCAGATCATAGGTACTTGAACAGGATTACTTTCTTGTTCAAGCTAAGTAAGGTCTTTCTTTACTGGATTGAGATGAAAGAGTGAAATCCCGGGGTTATTGAAATAAATTTCTCCTAATAGGATTGGGTCTGGGTTTTCATCAGCAGCATAATAAAAACCTTCTAATAAGTCAGTGATACTGGGGGGGGGTTTCTGAAGAGTTACCTCAAGCAATGAACAACTGATTCTCAAGTAAGCAGTATGTAATAACAAGCAAAGCAGGAAAAATCACATAGATAATATTCTCACTTATACAAAGAACTCAACGGCAAGTATTCTGTATTTCTATTCAGGTATGCATATGGGTCATGAGAAAAAAGAGAAGACAAGAATACAGTCTAGTTAACATCCACAAGGCAAGCAAAGAAGTTCCTTTTGGTCTAATCCTCCTCCTTTTATATTCAGTGAAAGAATTCTCATTGGCTCTGGTGGCTACAGAATTTTACCTTTAATTTTAGGTTATAGGAAGTGGTCCCTGCATGATCTGTTTATACCGGCTAAATCCCTGCTGTTTTGTTTGGAAATCTGCATGGTCTCCAGAAATTTCTTAACAACTGTATACCATGCCTATGGGCTTGAATTGTTCCATCCATTCAGCTTAATAATAGCCACATAACAATAACAACCTCACAAAGTCAAGTATTCAAAAGTCAGGAAAGGCCAGAATTAACGTTGTAGGTACAAAGTTTGTTTCATTTCAATTTTATTGACTCTACTTATGTTAGATTATACCATAAATTATAACGTAGCAAACCGAAAATGTTAAAAATCAAAATTAAATATTTTAATTTCACTTAATCTTTTGCCAAAAATCAATATACTCACACAGAATATTTCACATCAATTAAATCAGTATTTTCCCCTGGAAAAAAGGGTCCATCAAAAAATACAAAAATTAGAGCTAATAAAGATCAAAGGAAACCTCTTCAGGTTCCCCAACACAGCAAAGTCCAGAGAAACCTACAATTGTAGGGAAAGCCCTGACATACTTCCAGCATGCACAGAATCTTCAGATAACTTAGCTGATAAAATTTAGAAAGTCTCTGTTAAGCAGATTTTTAAAGGTTTACTGTTTGGCCAAATTGGCAGAACTAGCAAGAGTCTCTGTGCAAAGAGGTTACAAAGAATAATGTTCACACAAGATTGTGAACAAGTAAACACTATTTAAGTGATGCTCCCAACTTTACTAAAAAGCACTTATTTGCTAGGTAACATTACTTAAAAGGGGACAAACAGTCAAAAATCTCTTGAAAAATTCTAGCTAGAGGCAAAATTTGCCTAGCACAAGGGTTTCATTCAAGGCCCTGTAAGATTTACAGTGATGAAACCATGTTGAATGCTGCAGAGAAGAACTAGAGAGAACTTCTTACTACACACAGCTAAGAGTTTAAGGGAACTATTTAAACTTTATAGCATCTTAAGAAATATAAATAAATAAAACGGTATCTTTATGTGCATATATATTATACATGCTCACACACAATACATATTATAGATTTACATAAACTTATATACTGATCCACCCTGAACTAAATGAAAACACGTGGTCAGGGCTAGTTACCCTAAATAAGAATAGCAGATTCAGGGAAGTTTCCGGGGCTATTTGCAGAGCCACAAATTCCATCTTTTGCTTTAGCAGAGCTGCAGAGGCAGCACAGGTTACACCATGGACATGGAGGAGAGAAGCATGGAAAGGAGATGTGTTGCTTGGTACTTAATTAGATTTTTCAGTTTTTGTACATTTGTGTGGCGGTGGGTCCTGGAGCCAAGGGATTCAGGTATACCCCAAACATGTCCTGTCCATTCATGTCCACAGATGCTGAGCTCTCCCTGCACACACTTGTAAGCTCTTGGCCTCCAGCAGAGCTAACAGCACCTTCTGGGGACAAGTGCAGAGCATCCTCAATAACAAACTTCTAGGTTCAGAATGCTGCAGTCATGGCCTAGCAGGGTGTATTTAGCCCTTTCCTCACCAGGGCCAACTGCCAGTGGAGTACAGACAAGCCCTGTGTCAATTGACAAGAATTGTTGAAAAAAGTCACTGGTGTACAGCAGTTAAAAATTGGAGGATCAGACCCAGGGACAGATTTGGAGGAGGTGGGAGGGATACAACTTCACCCCACACCTTTCAACTGTACAGTGAATTCTGAGATCACCAGGCTGCTTCTGCCTGTAATGAACCAAAGACCAGCTGGGGCTGATCTGGTCCCAGGCTCCAGGTGGAGGTGATCAGTCAGTCAACCTGAATCATACCTCAAGAGCAGCAAACAGATGTCACCCTTGTGCCACCATATACATTTGTTGTGGCGACATGAAACTTGAGCACATGGACAAATGCCCAGAACTGTGGCAGTGACAATTTGTCCTATATTGACCTGCATAGAACATGACCCTGAATGTAAGACAACTCCCCACCATTACAATTGTCCTGGTATGGAATCCAATTATTGGAGATTTGCCTTGTATTTGTCCCCATGTCAACTGGGGGGGGGAGGGGACACTTTTTTATTTGAGAAAATATGGTAATATTTTGTGCCATCTTTTTGCTGTGGACATATGTTTTCTCATAGTATGAAATTCAGGTGCTAGTGGCAACTGCCTGCAGAAGCTGGCCATGGCTTCAGCGGCAGCCAATCTCGGGGGGGGGGGGAACATATGCCCCCCCATGACCCCTCTACTCATCACCTATGGTGGTGGGAGAAAAGCACCAGCATTCATCCCAGGGGTTCCAGAGCTGTGCTAATGCAAGTGTGACAAGGGCACCTTCCAGGCCCGATGTTAGCTCTGGTCCACCCCCGCCTCTGAGCAAACAGCCCATCTTCTTCTCCTGCCATGCCTTGTTGTTAAATAATTAGGATGTTAAATAGGCAGGAGGCTGCCCTTTGGATATCTGAGTTGTAATAGGGCAATGTTTACATGCTCCAACCATCCCTTATGTGACCTATGCCTTGCAGATGTCTCCTTCAGTAGTTTGCACTGAGTCTTTCTTTATACACATAAACACATTAGGCCTGTGGGAATCAGCAGCGATCTGATGTGGCTTTGGATGGCTGCGATCCAATCCGGAGCTCTGCACCAGGTTTCCGCCTCAATCCAGATGAAGCGGCTCCAAAGCTTTGGAGCTGCCTCAGAGATCTGGCCATAGGGTATAATGGGGGAATCAATGAAATAGCTATAACTTTGTTGTTTTCTGTCCGATTTGGATGAAACTTGCCAGGATGGTAGCCTCTGCAGAGATCATGAAACCTGACAAGTTTCAAGAAGATCAGTGCAGGAAATTTGGGAACTGTACCCCAAATTCTTGAAGGCCAAACTCATGTCATGGCTGTGTGTTACAACACAGGGGGGTCAAAACTGCAGGGCTGGTAGCCCTTACTGAGGCCACAAAGCCTGCCAAGTTTCAAGGAGATCAGTGCAGGGGTTTTGGGGGGAACTGCACCTCAAGCTGCAGACAAGCAAAACTCGTGCCATGGGTGACACTGCGTGTGTTAAGGCGCAGCAGGGTGACAGCTGCAGGGATAGTGGCCCCTGCTGTGATGCCTGCCAGCTGTCAAAGAGGTTGGTGCAGGGGGTTCTGGAGCCCTGCCCCCCTAGCTGCTGACAGGCAAAACTTGTGCCAAGACTGTCTCTGTCCTGGGGCAGTTGATTGTCTGTATTGATTCTTTCCTCTCCTTAGCCTGGTTTTGTAGGTGCTAATTGATGCTCGTTAAGTCATTACGTAGTAGCTAGGTCCCGTGTATTGAGCTGGTCCCTAAGTAAATCATGATTGATTGACTGGTAACTGGAAACACAGTAGCTTAGCAGCCAGGCCTGCAGCAGTGTCTCCCCTCCCCACCCTAAGCCAGAGACAGTCCTACAAGCACCCATGTCATGAGTTTTGCTTGTCCGCAGTTTGTGGGGCAGTTCCCACCAAACCCCTGCACTGATCTTGAAACTTGGCAGGCTTTGTGGCCTCAGCAAAAGCTACCACCCCTGCAGTTTTCACCCCCCTATGTTGTAACACATAAACCTGACAGGAGTTTTGCTTTCAATAATTTGGGGTACAGTTGCCCCCAAACCCCTACACCAATCTTCTTGAAACTTGGCAGGCTTTGTGGCCTCAGTAAGAGCTACCACCCTGCAGTTTTCACCCCATTATGTTGTAACACCTAGACGTGACATGAGTTTTGCTACCAAGAATTTGGGGTGCTGTTTCCTCCAAACCCCTAAACCGATTGTCTTGAAACTTGGGAGTTTTTATGCTCTCTGCAGAGTCTACCATCCCTGGAAATTTTTATCCAAATTGGACAGAAAACAACAAAGTTATAGATATTTTATTGTTTCCCCATTATACCCTATGTTCGGATCTCCAAGGCGGCTCCAAAGCTCTTTGGAAGCTCCGAACCACTTCGGGAAGCCAAATGAGGCGGCGCTTCCATCCAGATATGCTGCTTCAGACCCTGAAGTGTCCAAAGCTTCTCCGGATCCAAAGCTCTGTCCCAAGCCTCGCACAGCCCTAAAACACATACATACAAACAAATACGTACTGGGCTCCAAGCCCTTGGCCCCCTCACTGGGGCTCTACTAGGGTCATCTACCCCTTGGGGCTCAGGTGGCTGCAGCCATGCCTGGCCCTAGGATCTTACATCGCCCATACCACCCCCTTACTGGGGCTCGACTGGTGTCTGCCACCCCATCTGGCTCAGGTGGCCAAAGCCATGCCTGGCCCCCTATCAAGGCCTCTGCAACCACAGGATTCTAGAAGAGCCTGGACACTGCTCCAGGTCTCTCCCCCAACCTGGGCCCTGCCTCTGGGCTCCTGTGAGCCTGAGCTCCCCCTGTGCAGACTGAACCCACCATGGGCTGGGTTTTTTAGCCTCCCCTCCTCACCTTTCACTGGGGAGGTAACTAGCCTGACATTTCTGGGGAGCTACCCCACCACAGGCAGCTCCACCGGGCCACCCTTCCCCAGCAGGGTGCAGTTTCAGGTCATGCCCACAACCAGGTGCCTCCAAGCCTTCCCCATAGCTCCTGCCCTTACCTCCTGGTGCCCCAGGAGCAACTCAGCCTGATGTTACCTCCTTGGCTATGCAACCCAGACTGATGCCTTTCTGGCCTATATTTGGAAATGGCTGCCACAATCAGCCAACTGGTGGCTGCCTGCTCCAGCTCTTAAAGTGACAGAGTCCTAAAGCTGCTCCATTACAACAGGCTCTGGCAGCAACCACAGTGACAAACCAGGGAGCTTGGAGCTGGCTGCACATGCAGCACACAGCTGAAGGCGGGGTCAGGGGGAAGAGACTATACACACCCATACCTGCCCATGTTCAGGCCTATCACAACCAGCCTTGATAGGGTACAGAATGTGTAGACATTACATTTAGATTGACCCACTAGAACTAAGTCCGCCTAAGTGCTTATCTGAGCAAATGTTCCAGGAGGTTAAAACTGGGCCAAAATGACAGGAGAGATCCAAGTTAGTTCACCTGAGTTGGTGAACTAGCTTACATCGGGAATGGGGTTAACCCAATCCAGTGAACATCTGCACACGTTCAGAGTGCAGCCCCAGGGCTGGGAAAGTCCAGCCACTTGCCCCAGACAACCCCCGCCCCCAGATCCACTAGCTTTCTTGATCCCACCCACTCCTCCCCAAACTACTTATATCAGGTTCCAGCATAGTTCCCAGCACCATCTAACCTCTGCACGCACCATTCCCAGTATACAATCATGAGACTAAGTCACGTGATTGTAGACTGGGTGCAACAAACATCTGCATACACCCTTAGGCACTTGCTCAAAAAGGTAGAAAAATGTTGAAACCTGTAATGGGTGAAGGCCTAACTTTTTTCTATGCCTAGAAGGGGCTACCTTTTTTTTATACCCCACTGCATTTTGAAATAACTAAACAATGTTTAAATCTTACATTCTGTGCCGCTTGAAACATCTCTCGCACACTGCTATCAGAGTTTTGCATCTGTTTGGTACCCCATAGGGGGGTTAATGGCAAACTTAACCTTACATCTCAAATACATGAGTTTAAAATTTCACAGAACAAGAATGGGTGAATTATCTTTCCGCTTCCCAGTATACAGTCAATCATACTGAGTAATATGTTATTTCAGATCATGGATGTGGAATTGCACATTGTATTAGCAAGAGTTAAATGAGCACATAGCATTATTGCTGAGAGTTAATAGTATCAAAACTCTATATTGATAGATTTATGGATTTTTCATGCTTGTCTTTTTTTAAAGGTATCAAGTATTGAAGTAACAATGAAGTGTTCAGTGAGTGATCTGGCAGATGCCAAAATAGCTATTAAACAGGTCAAATTAGAAAAAAAATTCTTCCACATTCTGATGGTGCTATATTCTCTCTTCCAGATTACAATAAGAATATTCTGAATTCAAGGATGCATGTAATTGTATTTGTACCTAAATTTCTGAAGCACTTAAGTTTCAGCTCTCTGTTTCCAATGCATCTTAGCCACGAGGGCACTATTAAATGTTTCATTTTCATTGATTTGGTATTACATTTACAATCAGTTCGTACTTTGAAACAAAACTTACAAGGACTGCACAGCTTTCTAAAATAGATATGAAACACCTGATTGCATGGTTCAGCATAAAGGTTTTTATCAGCACTTAGAAATGAGTTGCATAGGCCATCTCAGAAGAACAGTAATTTTTCATTATTATGATCCCAGTGAAAGTCCTGAGTTTTCACCGTATGAATCCTAGTTCAAGGCTTATTTGCTTCAGGGAGCCCGGTTTAAGGCACTTCTGGAGTGATTAGTACATACATTCCTCCCACAGAATTTCTGGAGGTGTCATGAAAGAAATCTCAGAGTGCTTGTCCACTTTAAGTGGACAATCTTAGTTTAAAATGAACCATCTCAAATACCATCTAAAGTGTGGTTTAAGCTGCTCTGAGATTCTCACAACAGTATTTTGTCATATTGAATGTAATAGTTTGAATTCTTCTAATAACTGCCCCTTAGCCAGTTTAGACAAAAAGGCAAGGTTCATCTTCTTATCGAGTCCATTGTTTGCTTTGCCTGGCCCTCCAACAAGTTTGCTTAAAAGTCTTTGGTTCTCAATCTTCTCTTTAGAGGCCTTTAACAAGTTAACCTAAGAATAAGAAAAATGACCCTTAAGCAATCATTCCGAGAGATCAAACCCTAGAAGCTTTTGAAAGGGGGTTGGGAAAGATACATCACCGCAGTGGTATGGAAAGTCTCAAGAATTTAAGATAAACTAAATAGTCAGTGGACAAATTCCATTGAGGAAGACAAACGGACCACCCAGAAAAAAATCTGTTGAGTAAGATCCAAGCCCAATTTGGGAACAGTGACAGGTTTGGGTAGGAGGGGCCCATGACAGCAACTCACCCAGTATATAACCCATAACCTACAGTCCCAATTTGGAGTTAACCTCACTTGCAGAACACCGAAGGAAGAATCGTGAGTGTAGGCCGGATCAAACTGATCACCTGAACCACCCTCTCCGTGAACAAGAACTCCCGTTCATGCTGAAGCTGTGGAGCACCCGAGTGGAACCGAAGGAAAGAGACTTGTTCCTATCACTCCTGAGACCAACCCTAAAACCATAACTAAAGAACGAAAGTATATCTGGGGATTTGGTTTCTCAGAATTCTACGATTGTAAATATCTGTTTTTGTAATACTAATTCTTATAGTATTACTTGGGAAGGAAGTGTGTTTGGAGCAACGTTTTTAATATATGTAGTTTATGTGTTTTTAATGTTTGTGGTATTTCTTAGAGCTAAGCAGTATTATATGCGTAGTAAGGAGTTTTAATAAACATATTAAAGGAATAAAAATCGTGATCATTGTAAAAACGAACAGGGCTCAACCTCACCCCACCAGCATACCGACTTGAACCAATATATGGTGTGGGACTTCTCTCTATTCTGTAAACCCATAAGAGACATATTCATTGTAAACATTTGCGTATTTGTAAACTATGATGTAATTCTTTCCTAATTCAGGAAAATGTTTCTCCCATTGGAGGAAAAAAAAAAAGAGTATAAAAAATTTTTGCAACAAGGGGAAAAGAAACACACAGAAGTGAAGTCCTTGAAATATGCTTATTTAAGACTTTTTACATTAAAAGACTTTCCAGAGGTTTAGTAAGCTAAAAATTGCAGTCTTTATGACAAGACCAGTTAGATCAGTGACCAAAACCAATCTTCTGTCGCTACCTGAAATTTTTAACGCTGGACATCAAGTAAAATTTGGACCTGCTAGACCCTACTAGCTATGGAGACCTGACCCAGAAATTGCATGTACCCCTGCTACCTCCAGGAATAGCTCTAGAAAAATCCCTTTCAGGCATCAGAGCGAAAGCAGACTTATTTGTTTAATCAGCAAAAGAAAAGAGGGAGACTCTTCTGAAAAAAGATTTTGAAATAAACCAATATAGCTTTTGGCAGCTATCAACTGGCCGCTCATTTCACTGGAAACTAAGAATCAGAAAGCAACAAAAAATGATTTGTTGATAAAGTCCTATACTGTAATGAATCAGACACCATGACTAAAGAATATGAAACCTGGATTCAGGGAGCCTGATCCAATGAAAAGGCCATAACAGAAACGTTCATAGTGCAGCCCTGTCAGATTCCAATGAAGCAGCAGAATTCTGCTAAATACCTTGTCACAAGGACACAAAAAAAGAAAGGGACCAATGAAAGTCTTTCCATTAACTTCATCAGATTTTATATATGGGCGGGATCCCCTAAGATGCCAGTCTGAGGGGCAGAGGAATACAGGAGAGCAGGCTGTACTTTAAAGAAGCCTTACTGAGAGTTCAGGAAAAAACCATCCTGATGTGCAAAAAGACTACCAAGTATGGCAAAAGACCAGTTTGATTTAGCAGGGAATTCTTCCATAAGCTAAATCACAAGAAGGAAACTTATAAGCAGTGTAAACTTCAGTAATCAACTAGGGAGAAGTATAAGAGTATTGTTCAGGCATGCAGGGCTGAAGTCAGGAAGGCCAAATCACAGTTGGAGTTGAAGCGAGCCAGGGATGTGAAGGGTAATAAGAAGGATTTCTATGACTATGTCAGAGGAAGATCAGGGAAAGTGTGGGTCCCTTACTGAATGGGGGAGGCAACCTAGTAACAGAGGATGCAGAAAAGGCACAGTCTGGGGAGAACATAAGCATCCAACTAGGGCAAAAGAACAGGTTTGGGACTATTTAGAAAAGTTGGACATAGACAAGTCCCTGGGGCCAGATGGGATGCACCCAAGGGTGCTGAGGGAGTTGGCTGATATGGCTGCAGAGCCACTGGCAATCTTTGAAAACTCATGGTGACCAGGAGGGGTCCCAGATGATTGGAAAAGGGCAAATATAGTGCCCATATTCAAAAAAAGGAAGAAGTCATCTCCAGAGAACTACAGACTGGTCAGCCTCACCTCAGTCACTGAAAAAATCATGGAGCAGATCCTCAAAGAATCCATTTCTAAGCACCTGGAGGAGAAGTTGATTAGGAACAGTCAGCATGAATTTAACAAGTGCAAGTCAGGCCTGACCAACCTGACTGCCTTTTATGATGGGATTGCTGGCTGTGGTTGTGGTGAGACCAGCAGAAGTGCTATATACCTTGACTTTAGCAAGTCTTTCGATATGGTCTCTCAACATTTTTGCAGGCAAGCTGAGGAAGCATAGGTTGGATGAAAGGACTGCAGAGGTGGATAGAAAACTGGCTGAATCATTAGACTCAGAGGGTAGTAATCAATGGCTAGATGTCTGGGGTCAGATTTGTTCAATATTTTCATCAACAACCTGGAAGATGGGATGGAATACATCCTCAGCAAGTTTGCAGATGACAACAAGCTGGGGGGAGTAACCCTGGAGGGTAGAGTTAGGATTCAGAGAGACCTAGACAAATTGGAGGATTAGACCAAAAGAAATTTCATGAGGTTCAAGAAGGACAAGTGCAAAGTCTTCTTTGAACAATCCCATGCACCAGTACAGGCCGGGGGCTGACAGGTGAAGCAGCAGCTCTGCAGAAAAGGACTTCAGGGTTACAGTGGACATTAGGCTGCATATGAGCCAACAGTGTGCCCTTGTTGCCAAGAAGGCTAACAGCTTACTGGGCTGCATGGGTAAGAGTGCTGCCAGGAGATCAAGGGAAGTGATTATTCCCTCTATTCAGCACTGGTGAGACCACATCTGGAGTACTGTGTCCAGTTTAGGACCTCCACTATGAAAAGGATGTGGACAAATTGGAGAGAGTCCAGGAGAGGGCAACAAAAATGGCGAGAGGGCTGGACACCTGACTTATGACTAGAGGCTGAGGGAACTGGGCTTATTTAGTCTAAAGAAGAAAAGACTGAGAAGAGATTTAATAGCAGCCTTCAACTACCTGCAGGGTGGTTCCTTGTAGTAGCAGCACCAGCTCCCTGCCACTGCTGCTACAGGGTCATGCTCCATACTCCAGGCTAGAGCAAGGATGGAGCCTGTCGATGTGGAGCAAATGTAAAGGAGAAGTGCAGTAGAGAGGGACAAAGAGAGAAAAAAGGAGAAATCATATAGCACAGTGCCAAGGGGGAAGGGGTAAACCAACCAATGCCTCATGCTTGATTCTAAGGTGAGGGACTTCCCCCTCCCCACATCATGTTAAATGGGGGTGAGGGGACCTCATCTTTCAATAGAGTCAACACAGTAATTGGGGTTTCTCAAACAGCGAGGTACAACTCTTCAGACATTCACTTCTTGATAAGCCATTTTACGACATTCCAGTTGAAAGAATTGAACTAGGTCATGTTGTTAATGAGACAGCACAACTGTTCCTGTATTTAATGTACCTTTAGAATTTGCATACCTTGCTCTCTTCACCACCCCCCACCCCAATACTTTATAAACATTTCGCTAATGGGTTCAGACTCATAACAATCACTTTCCACAGTGAATAAATATTTAATCCAATCCAATTCTACATCCAGTTAGAGATATAGGTATCTTTGCTGACAACTAACACAGTTAGAAGTAGAGCTCAGATTTTCCCCAGAGCTTGGCTATCTCCACAAGAAAAACAAAACCAAACCAATAACAACCTCAAGAGCAGCCAATAATACAGATCAAGCTTCATTTTGCCCCAGAAATTTCTTGAGGTTACCTTGCGTTGTACAAAAGCCTGTCCTATTCTGGGTTTAATTGGACCTCATATAAAGAAACAGTATTTCAATATGTATCTACCCACTAGACATTTCAACAAGGCATCATCTACTACTTGCATCATCTTTATAATACCAGTTTTAAAAGACCATTAACCTGATTACACTGGGGAACTCCTACCTAATTCTTGCTTGATTCATGAGAGAACATCTACAAACTGTTCTGTGTTTCTGTAATAATCAGAACCAGAAATCAGATGTTTAAAACAAAGACAAGAATTTTTAGAACTTTCTTTTCGTCCTGTATCAAAGCAATACTTCCACAAAAACTGGGAACAGCCTGATTGTCTTTTTAGAATTTTCTACTGAAAACAGAAATAATACTAGTGAATTTAACCTTCTGTTTCTACATGTTTGCTTTGTACCCAGCACATACCACTGCCTAATTCCACTTTGAAAAGAAAAAAATACTATCGTAAGATTGTTTCCCCATTTGGGAAAATTAAAAGAGGGACTGTAATACACAGTACTTTATTTCTTCAAATAGCATGTAGTTTGAAGCACTTCCTGTTACCCTACAGCTGGTCCAAATTCTACTCCTAATGGAAATTTTCCATGATAAAAGAAAAGTTGCATTCATTTTTTCCAGTGGCGATTTCCACCAAAAATTCTAGTTCTGGGCTTCAATGTTTCTTTATAGAAAGATGATTTTTTTTCAGAGAAATAAAGACCACCAAAAAAGTTTTTTTGTTTGTTTGTTTTGATGTAGGGGGAGAAGGGAGGGGAGAAAGACCCTTCATTTTCTAATCAAGGAACACAGTTTCGAAAGATTTTTAAACAATCCAGCCTAAATCCCATACAATTCTGCTGACTTCAGTGTGACAAGTAATAACAGAAATTGACCTATTCTCTGTAAGCCCCTGCTGTTCTTATGCTAGTTACATTTTCTTTTGCTCTAGGTTCTAGAATCCTAGATGCAAGCAAAGCTGCCCTGAAATTCTCAATGCAAAAAAACATCTTTTGAAAAGGATGACTGCTACTGAAATCCACAAACTCTCCAGTGCCAACAGTTCCTATTACCATAAATGGACTTGCATAGCCCTAGAACTTCTAATCATAACTCCTGCATTCTGATTTCTCAGCATTTAGAGCATTGCTACAAGCAACATAGCTCATTATTAACAACAGGCTAGCTGTGAAGCTGATTTAATAAAAAAAACAAAAAAAAAATCCCACACATATATATGCACGTAGCACCATTCATCATGAACTATATCCCAAGGTCCCTCAAAAACGTTTATATTTTATACATGTGGTAAACTCCAGTGAAAAAAATGGTCATTAAGAGGTATATGGCACATTATATAGAAATCATAAGTATTTTTGTAAGTTTGTGTTCAGCTTTGATGCTTACATTTAAGGCAGAAATTTTGTTCTAAACTATAATTTTCAGTAATCAAATAATTGAGGGCAAACAAATAGAAGTTTCCAATAGGTTTAAGTTCATGAAGTAGTGAGAGGAGAAACATCCTGAAAAAATGTGCTGTATATATTAATAGTTACTATACTCAAGTTATTTTGAATCACAATATCAAAATTAAATTTTAATGACAAAATCATTCTTTCCACCAATAATTCCTCAGTTAGGATTTAACAGTGATCAGAGGTTCCCTCAAGACCCCAAATTTGTTTTTCTGTCATGCAACCTGCTCTCTTGACTTGCAAGAGCTCCAACTCTTCATTTATTTATGAAAGAATCATGGTCTACTGTCTCTCAGTTGTACATATTCCAACAGCTACATTGATAAGGCAGTACTCTAAAATAAAAGTTCCTACTGAAATTGATATGAACTTTGTACATGTCCTGAAAGCTCTACCCTGTTAAAAGTCCGTAAGCTTTATAACTGGTATGAAGTAGTTTAAGAACACTACCATATGTAATCATTACAATATTAGAAACGTTTTGTTTGAAACAGTCTCACTGGCTCAATATAGAAGGAGTTTCAGGTGCTTCTATCAAGTACTGAAGTCAACAGAACCATATCAATTAACTCCAGCTTAGAGTCTGGTCCAATGATTTCAGTTGTGAAAATTACAACAGAAACAGATATTTTCTTTTGAATAAACACACTTATTTAATTTGTATCCATAGTTGCAGGATAAGGTGATTATTATACAGAACAGTCTTTACTAATGTGGGCCATCTTATTTTTGTGTATAATTTCAAATTTGTATTCAAGAGATATTGGCATAGGCTGAGACTTTCAAAACTGCTAAGGCCAAAATGTCCCATCCCACTCAAAGCTCCCCACTGGCACTTCTAAGAAATTCCAGCCATAGCTTTTTCTAAATATTTTAGGTATGCCTGATATATAACTGTGACTAGAAACTTTGTAAGGTAATTTAAATGAAAGTTACAGTAATACATATTCTACAGGAAATACAAGCTATAAAACACATTATTTGTACTGTCTTTTTCATAATATTTTTTAAAGATAACACAAAGTTGCTTTTACCTCTGTTAACTTTCAGCTGTGTTGATAAGCATTGAACCCATAGCCTAAAAAATTTGGAAACACACAAAAAGTTATCAGATAAAGAGCATAACATACTCACACATGCACATGAGAACAATAAATAAAACGCACACACTCTATTTAGCAATTAAGCAAAAGTTAGAAGACTAATTCATTAATTAAAAGGCCAGTTCCAAAATAGCATAATCAGTCATTTAAGCCTCACAGCTAGTTTATGAATGAGTATCTTGCATTGGTTGATGTCATTGACTTTAATATGTACAAGATTTCCCCCTTCAGATTAGGGAAGAAGGGAATATATAGCAACCATTTTTTATCAGCTCAGTCCTTGTAAGTTCCATAAATGACTGAATCTCCCCTCCCCACAATTACTTTAAAAACTAACAATAACATATGCAGCAGTGTCAATATTTCATACCATTTCCAGATGTACTGACCCTCAAAATCCAATATTGATTTTAGCTTTACCTTGATCAATACTAATCTCTGAGATAAATTAGTCTTTACATTGACCTAAACAAAAGTCATTACATGTATATTAGTGAAACCCCACAACATATATTTAATTAATTTAAGAGGCCACTAAAGGTTGGAAAAAATACACTTTTATACCTAGGATTTCCATCAATCACCCTTAGCAAAAATTTAAGTGAGACTAATAATTCCCATAATCCCATAGTGTCTAAAATGATTTTTCAAAACACTTTGACCTTCTTTCCATTACTTTAAGACTAATTTTCTTTCTTGTATATAGCATATTGAAGAAATATCACCATATTATATTGTTGTTGGACTATTAGGATCCAATTTCATTTCCATTAAAGTCAAGCCCATTACAATGAATGTGAAATGATTTTTCCTTTGCTTTTGATGAGCTTTTGGCAATTAAATTTGTTTTGTCAAGAAATAAACAGAGCACCAAAAGTGAGGTAGATTTTGTTGGTTTTTTTAAGCATAAATTAAGAGCTTTTCCCTTTCACCCCTAAGATACTGGTTAATTGTGGAAATAAGACCATAAATTGATACAGATTTACTAAACTTCATTTAGTACAAACATCCTTCTGCAATATGTCATCTCCCCCAACATCAAGCATTAGACTTCAAAAGGAAGTACTTATCCTGCATAAATGTAAGCATACAAATAAGATTTTATATGATGTGGGCCCTAGATTATATATTATTTGGTGGAATTATATTATATTCTCTCCCTAAAGCAGTCCCCCCCTAAGTTAAGACTGGCATAGGAAACTATTTTCATATAAAGCTAAAGCAAAGTAGATATTTATTCTGACTTGCCCCTGTTTAAATACAGAAACACTAAAAACAAGATCGCAAGAGAAGATGTAAAGAAAGAAAAGAAACAGAGAAAAGGAACAGAGAAGGGACAGAGGAAATGAAAAGAGACGAAGAAAAAATAGAGCAGAGAGGAAACTGGGGCAGGAGTGAACATTTAATAAATATATTCAGCTACTTCCAGTAAAGTACTTTGTATCATGGACATTTCTGTTACAATATATTAGACTTTCCATAGTGACCAGATATACTAGGGTCTGTGCTTTACTCTAATTTTTGGATTTCTAGAACAGTATCATTTCTTCACAATTGCTAGTGCTTTGTTGAACCAAACACTATAATCTTTACACAGCTTGCACCAGACTTGAAAAGGAAAAAAAAAAAACACAGGCAAACTTGTAATACAGTTTTGATAGGGAAAAAAACAGTTTTGCAATTAAATATTGCAAAGAATGTGTTAAATTAGAGCCTGACGAGTCACAGGATCATCATTTCTCTTATTTTGTGACTCTTGTTTTAAATCATTGGGGGAAAGGGGTTCCAATACATCTTCCAAAAGATTTTTTTACTAACTTAACCTTCAATGGCAGTCCAAAAGCATGAATGAAATTATTAAGTGCTGTACAGTGACAAAGACAAAAGTCCAGAATAGAAGGAGACCTCTCTGATCTTCCATGCTGGTCTTCCCTTTTCATGTTAAAGCTGCCTCACTATACTTGTTTTTTGTTGCTTTCTTTTTAAAGTTCTCACAATTGAACCAAACCAATGATGAAGTAGACATAACAGCAGCTAGAATTCCAGGGCTGACCAGGTTCCTGGCTAGTGTTCTTAAAAAAATGTTGTTTAATCCCCATCACTTGCTAGTTTCAAGCCTTTTCTCAAATCTATAATTATGCTTTAACATTTCTCTGAACAAACTAGAGTTTGAGATGGTTTTAAATAAGGGTGTTTTCAGAAGCCATAATGCAAGGCAGGTAAGGAAAGGAGCTCCAGTCACAAGCACAGAGTAAGGGATGGTACAACAGGATAAAATGATTAAACTGGCTGGCATCTTGTATAAAATGAATGGGTACCAAAGGAGAAATAAAAGGAGACAATAGTAGAAAGGCAAGTTCTGACCCTTTTAATGCAAACTTTAAAAAAACCAAGAAAGAAGTTTAAACTTAATGCCAAAGGAAACACTAGATATAGTCGGAGAAGCAGGAAGGCTAGAGCAGTTTTAGAGTTACACACTTTCCTTTGGACAGTTTGAAGGAAATAAGAAAGTAACAGAATACAATAATTTAGATGAGAACTAGTCATGGACAAAAGTTGAAAATGTGAATTCTGAGACAAACAAACAGATTTGGCAGAGTAGAAGTGTGGCAAGGCTGTAAATAACCTCAGCATAACAGAAACTGGAGAGACGGGAGTTAAAACGCCAACGCTGTAAAACTGAGGGATAGGAAATTTAGCTGAAGTGTCAAATGTGATAGAGAATAGCCAGCTTGGGGGAGGCTAAGGAGAAGTTAACAACTGTTTTCTTCCAAAAGGTGCCATTGCAACCAAATTATCATGTGACCACATATCACAAATCCATTTAAAATGCATGGAATTTTAAATTAATTCTCACAGTTTTTATACTATTTTATAGTATACTTTTCTTTTTTCAAAGTTAGGGCATTGTTTCCATATTCTTAATATATGACACCACTGACACAGGATATAAACTGTGTTCCTGGTTCATTTTACTACTACTTCAAATACTGATGGGTAAAAAAAAAAAAATCAAGCAAATGGGTGGCTGGGGAGGGGAGGGCTAAACCCTGAAATAATTAACAAGTGAGCACTCCATCATTTTATGATCAGACCTAAAGACAGACAAGCTATCATCTTCCTGCAAGGAGACCATTTTTCTCCCTAGTAAATGAAATTTAGGACAAGAGCACACACAAAGGGATGCAAGACAGATTGCATCATGACAGAAGGCAAAATATTTCCTCTCTTAAAATAAATATTTACTGAAATACTGATTGCTTACTTAGAGTTCTCATTCAGTACTAACATACTAACAGACTAAAAGTAGAACAGCTTTAGAACATCTTGGGTACATAACTTCTTGCTAGTTAAAGGACATGCTTCTAAGAATAAGAAACATGATTTAGACCAGAGTGGGCAGAATATGGCCTGTGGGCCAAATTCAGCCCACCAGGCACTTTTATTAGGCCCACAGTGCCCACCAATAAATTGTACCCCACCCAGCCCTTCCGACCATGAGGGTAGGAGTGTGGCATCCACATATACACATGCCCCCAACATACCCTATTGCCCCTTGCTCCCACCCTCGTGTGCAGAAGGGCCCAGCCGGGCCAGCAGGCAGCTTCTGGGCGGGGCTGCTGCTGCTGCTGCAGCCACCAGGGACCTTTTTGGCTTCCCTAGCATCCTTCTCGTTCCAAACAGGAGGTAGGGAAGTGGTGGTGTCAGAGGCAGAGCTGCAGCTGGGAAGGAGCATGGAGCATGGGGCTGAGGCTGGCAGTAGCATGGAGCTCACACCCAAAGGGACGGCAGCAGCATGGAGCTTGTCTGGGCAATGTGTGGGTGTGAGCAAGGGTAAGGGGTGTGGGGACCCCCCCCTCCAAATTCTCCCCATGGTGCACAGCCCTGGCAGGCAGTGGCAGTAGCAGCAGCAGCAGGTGAGGGTGCTCTGAGTGCTCAAGCCCGGCACAGATCCTGGTGCCCAGCAGCACGGAGGTCTGGCCAGTGCTACACACGGGGGTGAGTGGCACACCCCCTACCAAGCTATCTCTATTGACAGTGCTCCCCAACACACAGCCCCAGCACTCACATGGCACAGGAGGGAAGCCCCGTGCACTGTGTTGTACTGCAGTAGCTATAATTGCTTTGATTGCTCATATTGTTACTTTTCTTTTTATGTATTATTTAGCAATTAAAATAAAGTTAATTTTGTTATGATTTACTTTTTATAATAATTTAATCAGTCATTATCAGCGTTCTGGAATTAACCATCTATTTTAAATGCCCTATTGCTTAGCATAAATATATTTGACCTATTGGTCTCATGATTTTAACACTTAAATTTAGTATAAGGAAAATGCTTATTCAAGGTTTGTAGTATGTCTGGCTTATGTGAAAACAGGTAATGAAAGACTGAGTGATGTACATATATGTCAGCATGAAGGAAGACAGTCCTCTTGCAGCAGGTGAAAATAGCCTTCTGTGATTTAACAGTTAAAGGCTGCAGCGATGTCAAGTCAGCAGTTAAGGATTACCAAATATCATGCTTCACCCTGATGGCTGAAGACTGCAAGCAGTGACCCCACCCCCTGAAGACTGCAGACCACAAAGCCAGAAGATCATGTCCTACCAATCCCAGCCTACCAACAGGACAAGGAGGATGACCTTTGCATCTGACTCAGCAGAATCCACAGGTTTGTATGGACAGCTATCACTATAAAGAACAAACACAAAAACAAGGCTTTGGGTCTTTCCAACCGCAAGAAGGAGTTTTGGGTGCATCCAACATGACCTAACTCCAGCCCTTGTGGTTATTCTGGCCAGCCACCAGATTGAACTGAGTAACTTTAGAACGTGGTAACACCTTAACCTTTGCAAGGCTGTCTACCTGTGTGTGTGTGCGCTTGTTTCTTTTGTACGAATGAATGAATGAATGAGTATGCATGGAAATGAGTGAAGCAGATAACCTTACTGTTCTTTATTCTTTTCACGTTGCATGTTTTATGTTCCAATAAATGGGGCATTGTGCCTTATCCCCTGATAAGATTCCTGATTGTTTTTAATTCAGAACAACTGGAGCTGACTGCCTTCCCTGCCCCTGGACCTGCATGGCAGGGGGTGGGGAAGGGAGCTGGCTCCAGCATGTGGGGCTTCCCTCCTGTGCTGAGCAAGTGCAGGGTCTGCGCTTGCATGGCAGGGAGTGCCAGTGATAGAGATGTCCCAGCAGGGGCTGTGCTCCTTGTTGTAATGTGCAGCGCTGACCAGATCTGTGCATCACCGGGCACCAGCACCTGAGCCAGGCACGAGATCCCTGAACATTCCTGCCTGCTGCTGCAGTGTCATGGGGGGGGGGGGGAATGTGGGGGGTTCCCACACCCCACAAATGACATATACCCACACACTGCCCCACAATCCCATACATATACACCCCCAACACACCCGACTGCCTCCTCACAAACAGCCACTCCCCAATACCCCCACACACCTACCTAAACACCCCCACACACAATATACAAGACTAAGAATTTATTTTTGAGTTATTATGCAATCACCCCTATACATAGTATGCAAACACAAATCACAACAAAAATATTTTTTGTAATAAAATTAAAACGTGATAGTAGGTGTTTTACTTTTAGTATATGATTTGGGGTTTTTTCCAGTTCTAAGATGGCAACCCATCCCACTCCCAAAAGGAGTATTTCCAGGGAGCAGACTTATGGTGGCAAAGGTCAGGGGTTAGAAGGTGGGACTTCCAGCCCCAGGATAGCCACCAGGCGGCAGGGCAGCTGTCAAGGGGTGAGGCTACCCATGCAGCCCTCAAAAGCTCACCAAACCTGGTTAAGTGGCCCTCCACCCAAAATAATTGCCCACCCATGATTTAGATGGTGAATATTTGTCACTTGCAATTATGTTTCTTACCCATCCAAAGGGCGGAAAGGAAAAGCCTCCACTCCTGTAGGTGCACCTTTTAACATCAGCTCTGAAAAGCAAAATGTTGTTACTGAGGAGTGGAGAGGAAGATGTAACAAGATCCTTGTTGAACTTGTAAGGCTCCTCTAGAAAGAGCAGTTGCTAAACATGAGCCTATGGAATATTTCTGAGGGAAGAAAATCAGCTGAACAATGCCTGCATCAGGAAGAAAAGGCATGTCAACAATATCTTAGGATATAAAAGTCACCTTAGATATCATTTTCATATATTATATATAGATATCTATATCAACCATTAGTATCAACATATTGTCTGTTCTGTACATACACTGGAAATCAGACTGTTTAAAAAGTCTGAGCAATTTGTGAAATCTAAGCATTGACAGAGTTGTCCCTATAATCTCTCAAACTTTATTAAATAAAAGTACTTGAGATGAAACCTGAAGAGTCAAGAGATTAAATGGCCAAACAGTTTCTAGAACGCAGGTCTAAGCACTTGTGTCAGGCAGGGCTTGCCACAGATATTGAAAATGTTAATGGTAGTCATCTGTAGTAGGGCCCAAAGCCTTTCTATCAGCCTTAATCAGTCACAACTGTGCTTCAAACTCACCGATCATTGTTCTTTAACAAAACTGGGTGAGAACCAATAATCAAGGATAATGTATTTCTTATCTTCTTCTCTGCCACTTGACAGAGAAACAAGCAGGTCAGTCCACATCACATTGATCTTAGCTGTGAAACAGCTTAACAGCTCTTCGCAGTTATGAGTCAGCTACAACATCTATGGGTGCTTACACAAGTCACAGTTTCATGCTATCAGACCTCTGAAAGTGCTCTAGAACTACCGTGTATCACACATGCACAGCTGTGGAATGCTTTTAAAAGGGCAGATTGTGGAAAAAATTAGCTGTAATCAAATGCGGTATTACATTAAAGCACTCTAAAGCTGAATGCATTAAGGCACTTGTGTTTCCTCCAGGGTTAATTTTTCACATGTCAGCAGGGGAAGGAAGGGGAAGAGGAGGGAGCTGCAGGCTGCTTTGAATGGCCACAGCAGGAGAGGGAGGGAGGGAGAGAGGGAGGTTGAACCAGGCCCAGTTTGTCTCCCCCAGTACTGCATCCGGGGTAGTTGGGGGAGGGGGGAGGGGCTGCGAGGCAACAGAGCTCCATTCCACCCCCCACCCCACCCCAGTGCTGGCCAAAGTAGATGGCAGCTCCCTTCCCGTCCTCTGCTGACAGCCCCAGAGCTGGTGCAATGAGTGGGGGCTGGAGAGAGGGGCAGTTGAACAGCCTCCTCAGAGACTACTGAAACATCCCAGCCTGCTGGCCAGGAACACTGCAGGTTGGCCCCACCCAACCCAACAGGCAAATGTCTGTTTGGTGGGGGAACTAACACATGGCACTTTATGTAAGTTACAGCAGGGAGCACCATGAATTAGAGAGGGGCCCTAATGTCTATAAGCACCCCCGGTAGTTAGGTTTCCCAAAGCTAGAAACAGTTTCTCTAGCTGGAATTTTGCTGAATGTTGTGGCAACTTCCACTGTCATAGGCCAGTGGGGGCCAATCTTTTTGGCAGACATGACACAAACAAGCCCTGCACCCTCCCCTAGTGCCACTCCCATCCCTTCACCCTGCCTGATCCAATGCTCTGCTTTCTGCTTCCTGCCCGATCTGTCACTGTGCTACTTGTCCCAAATTCAGCCCTGTAGGGGGAGGGGCCATGGCCTGACCCCGATCCTACTGCCCAGGTGTAGGGGCTGTGGCCCTGACCTTGTGGGAGGAAGGGGGCACAGCCTGGCCTCAATCCAGTCCTGCAGAGGGGAGGAGGAATGGCCCAGCTCCAACCTGCCGCATGGGTCTTGGGAATTTGCAAGTGGGAAAATGGAGCAATATTAGTTATCAGTGCTCCCCTGCCCAGTTTCCCAACCCGTGGGGAGCCCTACAGGCCAGATGCCAAGGCGCTGCAGGCCACATTTCGCTCACGGGCTGCAGGTTGAACACCCCTGGTCTGGGATAACATGATAGTTACCAGAAAGACCATGAATCCCTCACATTAAATATGATAAAGACATCAATTGCTTCTAAAAGTCATTCAGAACAAGAAGCCTCAGTGCTAGGCTGGACAAATTTGGGATGGAAGTACTAGGAGGAGGAAAAGGAAGATCTCTACATTATCAAAATGCAAAATCCATGTTTTTTCCAGTACCTGAATATTAGTTATAGCCTCCTACATCTTAAAATTAAAAGAAAGGGAGGGGGGGAAGAAATGAAAAGGCAGAAGCATGACCATGAAGAATCTCTAGTATCATGCTTACAACTATCAGTACAAAATACTGGAACTCTGCTCTTCTAAATGATTGTGCGAGTATGAGGGTCTTCTTAGAGAACCAATCGTTGCTATGTTTCTAAATATAGCGTTGCTGTGCTCCTAAAATAAGGTTAATAACATGACCAGTGGAACAGATACTTGTCAGAAAACTATCCTAATATATTGTCCATTACAACCAAATATTAGAGCACCGAATTTTGGAAACTGCCCCGCACATCCTTCCTTGTCATTCCCCTCCTCCCTCCCCTCCCCTCCCCCTTACAGATCTACTTTACACCATCTTTAAAATGGGTCTAATTTCTCATTAGATGATATAGCTGGGGGGAGGGGTGTAGGGATAAAGATACAATAATGAAATAAGATACATTTGTAGAATCAAATTCCAGAAGCAGATATTTAGTGACAAAAGAAATTGTAGGAGTCAAAAGCACATTTCTAGTGCAAGCTTGAAGCTAAAAAAGCCAAGTCGCATCAATAAATAAATAGTTTGTCATAAACTGAAATGTAAAAGACTCATTAATGTAATTTGCAAGGTGTGACTCAAAAGCAGGCAGTATTAAAAATAATGATCTGACTTTGTGCTCTGTTTTACCTTTCTATTGTGCTGTTTTCTGTGAACTTACTAAATTAGCAAATGCAGCAAAAATAAACCCAATCCTTTCCTTGCATCCATATGCACTCTAATGCTAAAACCTGCCAAAAACTTTTAGATTAGAATTTCATTTTAACGGTTCTGAGAAAAACCAATTGTTCGATGCCTTTCCCTGACAGCAGATTCCACGTGATCTCATCTGTTAAAGGGAGCCATGGCACATTTCACAACTTTCCATTCCAAAAAGTTCAAGCTGAGAAGAGCATTTTTTTTAAAAAAGACAAAATCCTTAAAAAAAAAAAAAAAAAGAAAAAGAAAACACTCCATCATAACTCCTGCCCTGTGCTACAGAACACCGTCACACTTGACTGGGTTGATCTAAATATCAAGAGAGAGAAGTGCTCCAGATCCTCACCACCACTCAGTCTCTCTCAATATTCAGAAGTACTGCAAATCATCATCAGGACTGAGTCTCTCTCGATATCTAGAAGTCCTACAGACCATCTTCACCACCCAGCCTCAGCCTTAGCCATACTCTGGATATTCAGAAGTGCTACAGCTCACCACCACCTCTGAGTGTCCGACTCCCTGCCCCGCTCCCCGCCCCCCCCGGCTCATCTGCTACTGTTTCAGGGTCAGATCCGCAAGGATGCTTTTGTCGCGCATACACGGGGGAATTCCTCCATAGGCACGAAGCTGAATTCATGCTCGCACAGAAGGAAAAAATAAAAATAAAATAAAACCGAAGTGAAAGAAACACTTTCCATCGCTTTCCCTCACCATCACCTTCTGGTAACACTAACATGAAAGCGGGGGCTAGGTGCCGGGCAGATCGGACCAGGAGGGGCCGGGCTGACCAGGCACCTCTTGTTCCCCCGCGCCCAGGACCGCAGGACAGGGGTGGGAGCTCACCTGAAAACTGGTTTTTGCAGTCATGAGGAGGGAAGAGAAGAGGGACAGGCCCGGGGCCACTCGGGGACGCAGTGGCAGCGCCGGGAGAGCAACCCCAGAGTCCTGCCCGCCCCGGCCCGCACTTACACGGCGTCTCGCTGCAGGCGGCGGCCCCGCTTCTCAGTCCCGGGCGCCAAGTCGCTACCCGGCATCGGGCCCGCGGGCGGCGGGAGCTCCCGCCCCTCGCCCGCTCCGCCCACGCTGCCCCGCGCCGCCGCCCCTAGCACCGCGCCGCCTCCTCCCCTGAGAGCTGCCGGCTGCAGCCGCAATGCAGCTGCGCCCGGCTCAGCACCAGGCGGGCGGGCAGCGCCAGACACCTGCCCCGAGTGCCCGAGCGCCTCCCGCCCCGGCCCGGCCCGGCCCGGCCCGAGGGGGGAGGGGACACCGCCCGCGCGGAGCTGACGGGACTCGTGCCTCAGGCGGGCTAGTCGCCAGGATTAGGTCAGCGCGGCGCCCGCCAGCCCGGATTCTTCTCCGGCCAGGGAAGGGGGCAGCCGAGGGGGCGAGGGTGTTGGGGAGGAAGGAAAGAAGTCCTTTCACCCCTGCCCCTGCCCGTGCCCCAGGATTGAGAGAGGGAGGTCCAAGCCTGGCTCGGCCAAGAACAGCGTGCAGGCCACTCACCTCTTCAGAGGGAGGCAGAACGGGGCTGGCGGACCAGCTGGGACTGTGGCAGGCCTCAAACACTGGGCAAATAACCACAGGAGCCCACTAGTGAGGTCTGTTACTTACTACTTACCTGGCCAGGAAGGAAAACCATGTGGTCAAGGAAAGCTGGCATTTTTCATCATAGCCAATGCTACTAAAATAGATATAACCCTTGAAATTGTCCCGCCCCCCACCCCCAAGTGAAATATGGCCACTAGTTCAGCTTCTTCAGATAATAAAAATGTTGGGCTTATAGTTATAGGGGTGTGGGTTGTTGCCCGGTTGGTCTAAGGACATAGGCAGACGAGGTTCTTTGGGTGAATCTCATATCTTTTATTAGACCAACTTAAACAGTTGGACATATAGGGCTTATAGTTAGCTTTCAAACTGGAGCAAGGAGGCCAGGCTCCGGGCAGCTGCTCCTGCACCTGGACAAAGAGCAAAATTAGACCCTGCACTCATAGGCTAAGCGGAGGCAGGCAAAAGGCCTGAGGCTGAATTGATTCAATCTTTGCAGGTTAGTTTAAGCTGCATAGATTGAACTGATAAGCAAGTGAACAGACATTCACTTCTGATCCTGGAAGTGCAACCACATGCCTGCAGTGGCCCAAGCCAGAAGCTGGAGCATGCCTCTCTACTCAGCTGAAGCAGACAGCTTGGGCCTAGGCTAGTCTTGTGGGGAGTTTTCAGGGGAGGTACAAAATATCCCAGGATGCTGGGGGACTTGAGTTTTAACTTGAATCTGGAGGGGATCTGGGACAGAAGTTCAATAAATCTGTTCATCTGATACTACGCTCATCCAGGTTTATCTTAAACCAGTTTCAGCCATTTTGAAAGCGGTTTATGTGCCCTGAACTTCTGTTGTGTTACAGATTTGAACCGGCTTCTGATCACTTATAGCAGTTTATGTGTCATTTTTGTTCCTAGCTGTAAAGGCAAAAAAAGGTGAGCAGACTGCGGGAGAGCCTCTGCGGAAGCACCCCTGCATTCTGCAACAAGTGACAGCTGTGAGTGAATCATTGTCATTTCTGGTACATTTATCATTTAGTAATGCATTTACCTTTAGTAATGATGGAAACTCTACCAAGATGAAAGTGTGTCTCAAAATAATACAGGTATTTGAGCAATATAGTATTTTCACTGTTTTGTTAATGAGTTTCACAAGGATGTTAAATGTTCCTTGGGAACTGAATATTCAAGATGGTGGCAAGGTCTGTTTCCCTCTCCTCCCTAGCAAGACAATCCTGAACTTGTTTTGCATGGCAAAAAATGAACTGGGGCATGATCAACTTTAGTCTTTCCTGGTATCACATTGACTGATACATCAAACACTAGTCTAAATAAAAGCTTAGCACTGAAGTCTATGATTGAGTAATTGTGAGTTGGATTGCATATCTCAATCGTGTGAGCAATCTATAGTGACACCCAGAATTTTGGAGAATACTGAGCTATAAATTGGATGGCAGCTTACATATTACCTTAATGAAGGAAAGGAACGACAAAGAAAGGAAAGGGAGCATAGAGTTTATTATGAAGGGTTACAAAATTGATCTAAGTTTTGTTTAAAGCAGGATTGTATTTCACAGTTTTTCAAACAAATTCTGCCTCATGCTCAATTGTTTTAGTACTAACCTACCAGTTCAACTTTAAACCATAAAATAATTATTCCTTTTGCTTACCACTAATGGTCACAAAATGCTTCAGAATTCCCTGATTTGGGGCCTTCCAGTAATCTTCTTTAAACCCTATTAAATTACATTTAGTAATTAACCAAACAAAAGTCCTCTAAAAATCTCTTAAATCTATTCCCTGATTTGACATGCCTGAGCAGTTTGCCCTTAAACCTGGTCTTTTGAAAGACTAGGAAACAAGGAACAATAGCGTAGCTGTAAATTTCCATTTCCAGGCATAATACATAGAAAAAAACAATAGGAAATTTAAAAAGCTAGCACTTTCAATGGAAAATGGAGTCATTACTATGACTCAGAGAAATGACTACTTTCTCATCATAATCTCTCATTTCTTAATTATAGGTAATAACAGTTTTGTTTTACATCTGGGACATGAGTAGCTGTTTGTTTATGAATAGCACATACCACCTTGCAGCCTTCAAGACAAATTTAGATCTCTCAACTTCTGCAAGACTCTAATTTTACATAATTTTTCAAGGTGTATATCTCCCCTAATAAAATCTTTCTGAAAGATATTTTCTGCTTTAAAACGAAATCAGCCTGTAGGAAACAATCTTCTTAACTCATTCCTTAAGAATCCAGTGTCAAGTTATGCGACTTGTACTTCAATCCAGGCATAAGAAAGATAATCTTTACTAAATCCATTTTCTTTCATGTAAGCAGTTTATTGCCTATCATGTTTCCATCTCTCAAAATATTAAAATGCATATCCAGATAGATAATCTCATTCAGAGTTTGCATGTTCTGAAAAATGTATCTCCTCATAAAAAGTTCTGTTAATGTTAATATGTAAAAAAAGACTCCACTGTGGATTGTTTTCACCGCAACAGTTGGCTCCGGCATTGCAATACCTAACTCTGCGTTCCCTGCCATTTTCTGATACCCTGAGCATATAAGTGGTTCCTGGGCTGTGGCAATGGGGCTGCAGCCACTTCCTCACACCCCCTCCCCCTTCAGCTTTGTGTCATGTGCACAGTGAAGAAAACTCATTGTGCATGTGTCACACAGCTAGAGGAGGTGTGGCTGAAGCCCCTTTCTGTGATCTGGGGTGTCAGTGAGCTCTTAGTGCTCCCCAGCATGTCAATACAGCTCTTGCCAATTCTCCACGTGCTGTAAGCAATATGAGCTCTCTGCCTGGTTGGCGTGGGATATGCCCAGAGTCCGTGCTTTCAGCTTTGGAGCCTGCTGCTGTTTGTTCTTCCGTTCTCTCCTTCCCCGCCCTACCACCTGCTCTGGATCTGTCCCTGTCTGACTGCCAAGGTACCATACATGGGAAAAATTAGGCACTCAGGAAGGGCTTTTCAGAAACTAGCTGTGTAGGGAACTCCAAGGCTAGCTAGCCATAACAAAATATGAAAGGAAAAAAGGTGTGTAAGCTCTCAGGTGGCTGACCAGAGATAGGTGTCTTTCTGTCCAGGCACATGGCTCCTTTCACTAAGGATCCCAAGCCATGACTCGTCACTTGGAGCATGACAGGAGAGTTGAGGAAGCATATAGTGGTTCCCAAAAGCTTTTCTGTGTCCCTCCCAATTATACAATTGATCCAATAAAATATATCATCCATAAAACTCTTTGCTTTCTGCTTATGATGTAATTTTTTAAACATTCAAAAACAATTCCATATTCTCATACACACCCATGAGGCAAGGATGTGATATTTTAAATGGACCCATTAAGAATGCCAATTGGGTTCAAAAGAGAGAGAGAGAGAGAGAGAGAGGACTTGGCTAATGGAGAGCTGAGAACAAAGATGACTTGGTTTTAATTGATCTCTTTGTCACATGCAGTCCCTCACATAGAATCCAGCAGGCCTGCCAACTCCCACAGATCAAGTAAGCCTAGGATTTCTAGCCGTGGTTATATTTGTAAATGTTATTAAATTCACCCATCTCTTCAAAATATTTTAAAATAGCCTCTGTAACATACATAGATATATATTTTCTTTAATCTGTTCTGTTGCTGTCTGTATTGTAAATAATATTCATAAATCTTAATATTTTACATAATTTTTCAAGGTGTATATCTCCCCTAAAAAACCCTTTCTTTTGAGTCAGATTTTTTTCAAAGGGTCTGTATATTACAAGTAGAGCCATCTAACATATTAATTGGACAGAAAGGCATAGATGAAAGGGTCATTGTACTTCATTCCAAGACAAGCCTTGGAGCCTGTGATAATAGAAGTCCAAGTTTGCTTGTCCCCTAGCTCTTTAAGATCCTGAACAGGGGTGAGGTCTGAGCAGAAATTGGAATAAGTGTTTTGGGAGAGGAGTGTATCAAGAACCAATTGAAAAATTCTTCTAACATCTGTTGCAAAAACTATGTAGAAACCTTTGACAATGTTTGTAATGATTCAAAAGTGCCATCAGAAAATCCTCTCTTACCAAGGGGCTCCTTGAGACAAGATAAGTGATCATAGACAGAGATGTACAATCACCAAGCAGCTCAACAAATTGGAATGGGAAAGGGAAGCTTTCACTTCTAATTTACCAATTCAAAATTGGCCTAAATTGACTGAAAGTTATTACCATTTTACACCTTCAGTGGCCTATGTGAATTAATTAGTTGTTTCACTCCAATTTCCAGTAGATGGAAATCTACATAACAAACCACTATCACAGCTGCCAGTAATTGGCATCCCTGCTCAGTCTCTGCAGAGAGTACGTAGGTTTATGTGGAGAATCGTGTACAACATATAGTTGATCCCATTAAAACAAGTATGAGGCTCAGGTACAAGGCAGTACAAAGGCTTGCAGTGCTTGTGCCTATGAGGTAGTTGTTCTGTTGTGTTTTTACACATTTCCCAGTTTTTATTAGTAAGAAATGAGATCACTAAATGTATGACAGTCTGTGTCTTGCATTGTTTCTTCCACTTGAGACCTATTCCCTAATGAAATTCTGAAATGAAATTGTGATTCAAGGACTGAAACAATGACCGAGATGACTATTAAAGAACAATTAATAATTGGTTTGAAGTAGAGGTACCATATTTCCCTGATCTCAAAGTGGAGACCCTCCATTCCCTCCTCCTACCACTCTCCAGCGTGCTCAGCTAACTCAAAGCTCTGGTTTCAGTTGTGCACATCATATAGCAGAAAGATTGAGTGCAATGTGCCAGAGAACAGGATGGTCCCACGTTAAATACTTGTCCTAGGTATCCCTCTGAAAACTGGACAAAAGCATTCATTTGATCAAAACGATAGGACATCCAAGATACATGTTTAATATGTGTCTGTTCTAATAAAAGTAATAAAAGTACAGTTACCTTAGCTTAAAGGGACTCTTTTTGCCAGTTTCTCCATAGTTACAGAAGCAGAAGAAAAATACTAGCCTACTTTATTTTGGGGGTCCCATTTGCCTGTTCTTATGTCAGAATACCAAGAAACAGTACCACATCTCTTCTATAGTATCTGAGTGTGAATACACACAAACCAGAAAGACTACCTATTTGTCTTTGCACTATAACAGGCTTGCCTTTGGAAAGGAATCCAGCTATAGAATTTTCTTTTCCTGGAATGTGAAATGGTAACAATTCAGTGGGCTTGTTCAACTGAAAACAGAATTTTTAAAGACTGTATTTGGAAGGAAACAGATGTTGGCCCCTCCTTTCTTGTTCAAATAAGCTATTTTTGTATATCTGATAAAACTTTTATGTGCTGACCCTGTAGTAACTGAAGAATTGAATCCAGAACTCCCTGAGCAGCTTACAATTCAATCTTTTTTAGGTTTCAGCTCATTCTTTAATTAAAGACCTTACCTGAAAAAGTGGCACTTAAACCATCTTTCAAGATATGTCCCAAAATATTAGTTGGAGGAGAGAAAGAGAGAGAGAGAATAGTAGGTATAAAATATCAAGTTAGTGCTAAATAGGCTGCTAAGGTCAGATCATGAAACATTTTCAGCCAAGAACTTTATATTAGGGGGGTAGACCTCTTCTAAAGTTGTCTAATGTAAATGTGCTATTTCATAAGCTGGCAATAAACCTAACACTGACTATAAACAATAGTGAGAAATCAATTTTGAATCTATTGCTTGTACTTAAGATTAAAGCTACTCTAGCTTTCCATTATAAGATTGATTTTCTTATAAGATTTCCTAAAGATCAAATATGTTATAGGTAGCACGTCTCAGAAATTAAGCTGAACATGATTTTTAAAATCATTATAATAGTTTTTGGTTCATCTATCTTCCCAAATGGCTCAGCCTAGAATTCCACTTTTTTTTGTTTTGCCTTGTTGTAGATAAGTGCCTTTCAGCCTTTTTGAGAGTTAAAATGTAAAAGAGTTTTAAGATATATACATAGCAATGGTGGTGGGTATAATAGTAAGGGAGAAGGGTACGGAGAGCAGGTGCAAAATTGCTGTGAATGCAGCAGTGGCTGATCACACTGCTTCAAACAGGACTGCAGTATCTGGCGGTGCTGTGGGCATTGCACAGCTGCCCAGAGTACAGAATTTCCTGGCTATGCCTCTGGGTATAAATACTCATAATATAAGCTAACTGTGTTCTGATTTATCTGCTAAGCTGAAATTCTTATTGGGATGAGTGAGAGACCAGGAAGAAATATAATGGAGGTAAGAATCTGAGAAATTATATGGAGAGTAGAGCACAGGACCTGGAGAGCTTGTGAGAGAGGCATGAAGCCGTATTCCCCATTTTTAGAATGGGCATGGGGAGGGGTAAAATACTTCTGGGGCTTGGAAGGCAGCTACAACTTATTGAGGGAGGAACAAACGGTGTGTATATATGGAATTAATACATGTAAGACTTTCAAGATAAGGACTAAGTTCACTCCCTATATCCATCTTAAAACAAATGGATAGAAGTTAGCCAAATAACTCTCATAAGCAAAATACCTTCATAAAATAAGAGCTATAATACTTGCATTTATAAATCTGGGCCACTAAAACTATAAGCACAGCACAGGGAAATTAAGGATTCAATGGCAAGTGAAAGCCCATGCAGATCATACAAAGCCAGAGTTAGGGAAACAAGAAGCGAGAATTTCTTAGGGTGATCTCTTTTATTGGACCAACTGTGTAGTTGAGATAAACAGACTTTTGCATGCAAGACGTTCTTTCTCAGGGCACACGAAGACACTTGTGACGACACTTAAAAGGGAATATAAAGTTACCTAAATATTTTTAGAATATTGACTAGATTATAGGCCACATTTTGTAAGTGCTACAGTCAAATTTCAACATATTGAAGATATGAATAAGATATTTTGGTGTAAAGAATATCAGAGTTCATTCTTCTACCATTTTTAATAGGGTTTTATTAATTACAGGTTTAATAATTAAACAATCATGTTTTATGGAAATTATACTTTTTAAAGCATATGAAAGTCGATTCTTTCTATAGATTTTTTCCCAATTATTACATACATTTGGCAAACAAGGGAGAAAGATATAGTTATCTTTTTTTTTTATTTGTTCTGTTAATAGTTACAAAAAAATCATAAGGGATATGTTCCAAAAAGGGAGGAAAATACATGGTTTCATCCCAACTTCATGCTAATATTCTAAGGCTTCACCTTTAAAGCAAAGGCCCAGCTGTGAACAGAAGGGCTGCCCCCTCCTGGATTAACCTTTGTAAAAAACATTCTATGATGAAATGAGTGGTCTTCTTTGGCAAGCACTTAATAGGAAAGTTAAAAAAAAAGTCACTTGATGTACGTGCCATATATGCCAAGCAAAAGGCACAACAGCTTTAGCATTATAAAAATTGATTGATGACAACAACCACCTTTATCTTTGGTGCATGGTCTTTATACTTGCAAGGGCTATACATGAAGCCCTGACTGGAAGCTACTTTTATTAGTGGTAATGAAGCTTCTTAGCATTAGATAACTGCTGAGTGATTTCTTGTCAGTGAAAAATGTTTACACCACAGTTAAATTGACTGAAGAAGAGCTGCTGAAATGTTAAATTGCTCTCCAAGTACAATTTGCAGATTACAGTAACTCCAGGGAGTTACCAGTGCAAATTTAAAGGTCAGTTTCCATTAACAATTATTATGAAAATACACATGGAAGGATGGAATTTTCATAAGAAGCAGAACCACTCCAAGCCAGTTGCTTTTTAGCCTTACCATTACTCAAGAAATGTAGAAAGTTCCGTATATAAAAAAAATTAGAAAAATAAAACTTAAGCTGGCCTTTAAGTGTACTAAACTTCCTATGGCATACTGTGGATTAAAGAGATGCATTTCATTTCCTAAGTCCAGAGCTTTAGAAATGTAGGCTTGATTAGAGAAAGTTGCAGAGTCCCTCCAAAATCATCCTGTGTTCTGTGGAAAAAACACTAATTTGTAACAAAGGAAAACCAGATATTTACTACTAATTCTAGTAGTGCCAGTATTTCTTGCTTCTCAAGGGAGTGTTTACATGTAGTCATGTACAATAAGATTACTTTTTAAACATCTGGGAGTAAAAAAAATAATGTGATAAGAAAATATCCCCCAGGTTCCTTTTGTTATTAGTTACAGCCATACAACTCAATTGAACTCTCTTAAGTGGGACAAACATCCACTCAATACAAATGCTAAAAGTCACTTACGGCCCTGGCAGATGTTACATTTATTCTGCAATTAATGCATTAAATGGGTGATAAATTGTAACATGACACACATTCAGATAATTTATGGCATAATAAAATGACAAACCAGCCACAAAGATGTCCCACATTAAATGTGTCCTGGCATAATTATTGGGATCTGGGATAAAAATTTTCAGGCTCCATCACACCATTCTTCTTCTTTCATATTACATTTTAGAATTACAACATTCATAGATTAGTATCTAAATTTGATAACCATTCAACTGCTTCAGGGGTAGAGGCATGGATTGATTTTAGATTGCCATTAAATTATCTAATTGGGCAATCATTCACAATGTGTTGCAGTGTCTGAAAAATAGTACCACAATCGCAACCTGGACTCTCTTTGATTCTCCATTTATGGATTAGGTGCCTATATTTTCCATAGAGTGTCCAAATGCGATTCAGGGAAGACCAAATCTTTCTCAGTAGGTCAAATTCTGGCTGGGAAATTATAGTTTCATAGTGCTTAGAGTTGGAAGGAACCTAAATAGGTCATCAGATCCGATCCCCTCCCCCGGGCAGGAACCAGTGCTGGGGTCATAACATCACAGCCAAATATCCAGCTTCCTCCTGAAAACCCCCAAGGTAGGAGAGAGAACCACCTCCCTTGGGAGTCCATGCCAGAGCCTGGCAGCCCTAACCATAAAGTAATACCTCCTGATGTCTAGCCTGAACCTTCTCTCTAACAATTTGTGGCTGTTACTCCTAGTAACCCCGGGTGGTGCCTGGGGGAACAGAGCTTCACCCAATTTCCACTGGTCCACCCTGCTGAGTTTGTAAATGGCCACCAGGTCCCCTCTCAGCCTTCTCTTGTGGAGGCTGAATAGATTCAGGCCCTTCAGCCTCTCTTCTTAGGGCCTGACCTGCTGCCCCTTGACCATATGAGTGGCCCTCCTCTGGACCCTCTCAATGCTAGCCACATCCCTCTTGAAGTGAGGTGCCCAGAACTGGATGCAGTACTCCAACTGTGGCCTGACCAATGCCACATAGAGGGGAAGGATCACCTCCCTGGACCTGCTTGTGATGCATCTGTAGATGCATGACAAGGTGCGGTTGGCCTTCCTGACTGCTTCTTCACATTGGCAGCTCATGTTCATCCTAGAGCCAACAATGACTCCAAGATCTCTTTCTGCCACTGTGTTGATAAGAAGGGTGTTCCCCAGCCTATACATGTGTTGCTGGTTCCTTCTCCCTAGATGCAGTCTGCGCAGACCCTACGCTCATCTGTGTTGAATTCCACCCTATTCTCATCTGCCCACCTCTGTAATTTGTCTAGATCTATCTGTATTCTGTCTCTCCCCTCCAATGTGCCCACCTCACCCCACATCTTGGTATCATCAGCAAATTTGGACAGCACACTTTCAACACCCACATCCAGATCGCTAATAAAAATTTTGAACAGGCCCCAGGACTGGGCCCTGGGGGACACCACTGCTTACATCTGTCCAGGTCGAAAACATCCTGTCCACCACCACTCTCTGGGTGTGACCTACTAGCCTATTTGTCACCCATCTGACTGTGTAGGCATCAATGCCACAGTGACCTAGCTTTTTAAGAGAATGTTGTGAGAAACAGTGTCAAAGGCCTTCTTAAAGTTCAGGAAGACAACCTATTCCTCAACACCCTCATCCAGGGATTTTGTGACCTGATCATAAAAAGAAACCAGGTTAGTCAGGTAGGATCTGCCCTCAATGAGCCCATGTTGGTTGTACCTGAGCATTACCTTCCCTTCTGGGCCCCTGCAGATGTGTTCCTGGATAATTTTCTCAAAGGTTTTCCCAAGGAACGAGGTAAGACTGACTGGCCTATAATTGCCAGGGTCCTCCTGTGCCAGGGGCCCCACTATGACCCCCGCCAATTCCCTCAGCACCCTCAGGTGAAAAGCGTCTGGATCTGCTGATTTAAACACATCCAGCACCTCTAAAAGTTCCCTAACTAGGTCGTCCTTGACCTTAGGCATGCCAGTGCCTCCCCTGGGTCTGTCCATAATTCTAGTGGGGGAAATGTCCCGGTCCCTATTCAGAAATATGGAGGCAAATAATTCATTAAAGAGGTCAGCTTTTTTGTTTGCTGCAATCACCAGATTGCCAAGCCTGTCCTGTAGGAGCCCCACGTTACCCAGTGCTTCCTTTTTACTCCCTATGTATTTGAAAAAGGACTTTTTGTTATCCCTAATTCTGGTTGCTAGCTCTAGCTCCATCTCTGCCTTGGTGATAGCCCCTTGCTTCCACTGTTTGTACGCCTCCTTTTTTCCTCTCAGGCATTCCTGGATGCCTTTGCTGAACCATGGGGGCTTTTTAGCACCCTGCCCACCTCGGTGTGCATTGGGACTGACTCCCTTTGAGCTCAGAGGATCGTCTCCTTGAGGAACAACCACCTGTCTAGGACTCCAATGCCTCTCCTACTAATCTTCTTAGCTTATAGAAGTTGGCCCTCCTGAAGTCAAGGATTTTTGCCTTACTGTTTGCTTTCACCAACCTGCACTGGATAGTAAATTCCAGCAGGCAATGATCACTGTTACCCAGGTGATCGAGTACCCGCAGTCTCCTCACCAGGTTGTCACCTGTGGCAAGGACCAAGTCCAGCAAGGCATTTCTCCTGGTGAAACTATGCACCTCCTGGAGGTCCTGGCTAGGAACTTACGTAAGTGGTTAGACCTGGCTAACTGCTCCTCCCAGCAGAAGTCTGGGTACTTTGGGTCACCCATGACAACCACATCCTTTGACTTTACAGTCTCCATGAGCTGACCTGAGAATTCCAGGTCCAGCTTGTCCCCCTGGTGAGGCGGTCTGTAGTAGATGCCCACTATCAAGTCCTTTTCCCCATGACCCCCTTGCATTCTTACCCAGAGCACCTCAGTTTGACCCTTCTCTGACCCCATCCTGATCATCAAGGCTGTGTATTGCTCTTTGATGTAGAGCACTACACCCCCTCACTTTTTTCCTTGCTCTATTGCACCTGTTCAGCCTGTAGCCCTTGATATCCACTGCCCAGTCATGGGTAGAATCCCACTGGGTCTCTGTGAGCCCCACTAGGTCTGGGTTTTTGCTAGCTAGCAGGAGGGCAAGTTCCTCCTGCTTATTCCCCATGCTTTGAGCATTTGTGTAGAGGCATTTGAGGCCTCATGTGGATGCATGTGCCACCCCCTTGTTCCTAAGCCTGCCCTTGCCCCTGTCTCTTACCTGGATACTACCTGCACGTCACCTGACTTGACGGTGAAGTGTCCTCATGTTCCTCTGTGTCCCCATCCCCTGTGAACCTAGTTTAAGGCTCACCGTATGAGATCAGCCAGCCTGGAAGAAAAAACACGCTTACCTTTCGGGGAGAGATGAAACCCGTCCCGCCTGAGCATGTCCTCTGTGCAGAAATGTGGGTCATGGTCCAAGAACCCAAGGCCCATCCCTCCTGAACTGTAGGGTCGCTGATGCTGTATTTCTGCAGCAAGTTGGTATTTGCCCAGGCTTCCCTCCATTGTTTTTCACTGCTCTTGTTATCATCATAGAGCTTCTTGGCATATTTCCAGAAGTGTTTTCTAGATTTGAGCTTATCTGGTGGTGGCATAGTGATGTCATAGTTTCATAGATGTTAGGGTTGGAAGGGACCAATTAGATCATTGAGTCCAACCTCCTGCCCTGGCCAGGAATGTGTGCTGGGGTCAGATGACCCCAGCCAGGTGTCTGTCCAGTCTCCTTTTAAATGCCTCCAAGGAAGGGGACAGCACCACCTCCCTTGGAAGCTTATTCCATATTTTGGCAATCCTCACTTAAAGAATTTTTCCTGATGTCCAATCTGAATTTTTCTCTTCCAGTCTGTGGCCATTATTTCTAGTTACCATAACAGGCGCCCTGGTAAACATTGTATCCCCTATTTCTTGCTGGCCGCCTGATAAGTTTGTTCCCCTGATGAGTTTGCAGGCAGCCACGAGATCACCTCTCAGCTCCTCTTGCGGAGGCTGAAAAGGTTCAGGTCTCCCAATCAGTCCACATAGGGTTTTTTCTGTAGGTCTTTAACCAGATGAGTGACCCTTCTCTGAACCTTCTCCAGCCCATCCACATCCCTCCTGAAGCACGCTGCCCAAAACTGGACACAGTACTCCAGCTGCGACCTAACCAGTGCTGCATAAAGGGGAAGTATCACCTCCCTAGAACTGTTTGTGATGCACCTACTTATGCAAGAAAGGGTATGGTTAGCTTTACTTATTACCTCATTACACTGGTGACTCATGTTCATTTTGGAGTCGACTACAACTCCAAGGTCCCTTTCCACAGTTGTGCTACTTAGAATGGCACATCCCAGGCTATAGGAGTGTTGATGATTCTTCCTCCCCAGGTGCAACACCTGACACTTATCCTTGTTAAACTGCATCCTGTTCTGTTCAGCCCATTTCTCTAGCCTGTCCAAATCAGCCTGGATTCGCTCCCTGCCATCTAGTTTGTATACCTCCCCCCATAGTTTGGTGTCATCAGCAAACTTGGACAGGATGCTTTCTACTCCGTCATCCAAGTCACTAATGAAGATATTGAATAGTACCAGTCCCAGGACAGAGCCTTGGGGGACTCCACTGCCTACATTTCTCCAGGTAGAAACCAACCCATCCACCACCACTCTCTGGGTGTTTCCCATAAGCCAATTTTCTACCCACCAGACTGTGTAATAATCTATATTGCAACTGTTCAGTTTATTTATCAGACTTGGGTGCAACACTCTGTCAGAGGCCTTTTTAAAATCTAAGTATATAGCTTCTACCTCTATTCCTTCATCCAAGCATTTTGTGACCCAGTCATAACATGAAACCAGGTTAGTCAGGCAGGATCTGCCTGCTATGAACCCGTGCTTATTGCCCCTTAGCATCATTTTACCTGCTGGTCCCCCACAGATGTGATACTTAATAATTTTCTCAAAGGCCTTACCAAGGATAGGGGTGAGACTAACCAGCCTATAGTTACCGGGTTCCTCCTTCCTCCCCTTTTTGAAAATAGGGACCACATTGGCCCTTTTCCCTCCGGGACCCCTCCTGAGCACCACAAGTGCTCAAATAGTTGTGCCAGTGGCTCTGCTATGACTCCAGCTAATTCTGTAAGTACTCTAGGATGAAAATCATTAAGACCTGTTGACTTAAATATATTCAACCCCTGCAGGTGCCCCTTTACTAGGTCAGCACGAGCAGTTGGTAGGTTGGTATCTATACTGGGCTTACCTAAGGTCCCCATGGGATGCATATTTGTATTCATGTCCAGAAACACGGATGCAAAGAAATCATTTAGAAGCTCCGCTTTGGCCATCCTATCTGTTACGAGTTGCCTTAGTTCATCCTGAAGGGACCCTAAGTTACTGTGTACCTTCTTTTTGCTTCCTATGTACTTAAAGAATGACTTTTTGTTATCCTTAACTTTTGCTGCCAGCCTAAGCTACATTTCCGCTTTGGCTCTCCTCACTGTTTCCCAGCAAGCTCGAGCCAAGCTGACATACTCCTCCTTGGTGGCAGCCCCCTGCTTCCACAGCCTGTAGGTCTCTTTTTTTCACTCTAGGCTCTCCTGGATTTCTCTGCTCCACCAAGAGGGTTTCTTTGCTTTTTTGCCCCCTTTTATGTGTACTGGGATGGTCCTTTTCTGTGCCTGCAGGATTATTCCCTTGAAAAATGCCCACCCCTCCCGGACCTATCTCTCCAAGTCTTTTACCAGTCAGCCCCTCCCTAACTAAATCTCATGAGCTTGTTGAAGTTGGTCTTCCTGAAATCTAGCACTTCTGCCCTACCAGTTACCTTCCCTGCCTTTCTCCAGATAGTGAACCTGTCACTATCCCCTAGTTTACCTTGCACCTGCAGATCCCCCACCAAGTTGTCCCTTATGGCCAGTACCAAGTCTAGTAAGGCATTTCCCCTAGTGGGAACACATACCTCCTGCGATACGTGAAGGTCCTGTAAGGAGGTTAGAAACTTTCATGAACTGGCTTGTTGATTGAGAAGTTTGGGTTACCAATGGCATTCCCTCACGCATGCAACATTGTGGCAGAGCTGTGGGGGAGCAATGCTTGCTAGGATTGGAATCCATGGCAACAGTGTACTTTTTAGCATTCCTGATATAATCCTCATAGTTGCATATGACTGTGTATCAACAATCTTTGCATGCATGCTTTTGTTCCAGACTGGGGAGCAATGTTCTGCTGCAGAGAAGAAAAGTACTAGAGTAGTTGTTTGAAGCGTGGTTGCATTTGCTGCCCATGTTGTTCTGGCCAGTTTATGCCCAAGGTTAACTCATGCTTTCATTTTTTTAGCAACATTCTATAGATGTTCATGAAAGGTGAAAACTGTTGATTGGGAAATCCCCCCAATCAACAGTTTCTCCAAGATATTTTGGGAACTTCTCATGTTTAACCGCTTCTCCACAGAATGTAATGGTGAGTTTCTGGTCAGCAATAGCATTTTTTAGATGAAATGATGAAATCACACCATTGAATTAATGATTCTCAATGACTGTAGATTTAGCTGTGTAGTTTAAAAAATCATAAAGGGCATAAGGCATCATTGCAATTAACAGGAGCCTCATAAGAATTGATATGGAACTGGGAACTTTTATATAGTTTCATAGTTTCTAGGGTCAGAAGGGACCTGAGTAGATCATCTAGTCTGACCCCCCGCCATGGCAGTAAATAATACTGGGGTCAAATGACCCCAGCAAGATGTTCATCCAACCTCCTCTTAAAAACCCCCAGGGTAGGAGCCAGGACCACCTCTCTTGGAAGCTGGTTCCAGATATATTGCAACATATCTTGTATATAAAAAAAAATCTTCATATATGGAACACCCATCTCTTAGGGGAGAATTGGCTTCTTGTATTTGTTTGCTCAGACTGCTCCATCAGGCAGCTAGAAGACTGGGGTTGGTGTTGACATCCTCTTGGAATCAAGGGATATGGCTTTTCCCATAGTCTACCTTTGGCACGCAGACTTTTTTTAATTGTGTTATTCATTTAAACATTTAAAAAAATATATGATGCCTACTTGATTTTAAGTTTAATCTATTATTCAGAAATATTTTAGGTCTTCAATGGAAACTTCTTTCACTTTGTCCCTACAACATGGTGCGTAACAGTGAAAGTAAAATTTATCTTTTTAACTTAATAATATTTTAAAAGAATGTTTTTATAATACTATAGAGAGAATCTGTCGAGTTTATAATTTGTTATAGTTTATAGATACAGGGCTATAACTTGCAAATATGACCTGACCCGAGTGCAGTGCTGCATTAACCCTACCAAAATACTGCTTAAACAGGATTATTGTAGAAATATAGGTTTTTAGCCTCTTCATGCTATTATAGAATAGATCTAGAAATAGTCTATTATGATAGTCTTATAATACTTTAAATGATAATACACTGTTTTGTAAACAAATAGCATTACATAAGCACCATCAAGGGGAGATAAATCGTAAGTTGACTGATAGAGTTGGTTTCAGGGCTACGTACAGAACTATGTCCGGATCTCCTAAAATCCCCCAGATGAAAATCACTGTACCTGTCAGTTCATATGACTGGGGCTTCTAAAACCTTAGTGTAATTCCTTCTTCTGGCTACAGAAGCTTTCAGTGAATTACTGGAACCTATACTCCATCATAACTGGACCAGCTTTCCTTTTCTGAAAGGAAAGCTGACAAGATGTAAATAAGGTTCAGCATATCATTTAGCTTAGAGGAAGGTGTCAGGGTTGCAGCATATAGTTGTGTACCCTGGCAAATGGATGTTCTGCAAGTTGATACCATAAGGAAGAGCTTTTCTGCCCTGTATAAAGAGCTCTTCTACCCAGCAATGGTAACCTGGTTCTCGCTTCAGGTAAGTATTTAACCACACTAGACTTGGAACACAGCTTTCCTTCAGTGCTTTTCTTCCTTTCTTCCATCTAGCCCAAATTTCTCAGAGTCAGGGCTTGATTCTGCATGATATTCTCTCATATTCAGGAAGCACTAATTAAATTAATTAGCAAAAGAACAAAAGTATAAATGCCGCTAGGCTATTCCCTGCCTTCACTACCATTCTAGTTAGATTGGTCAGCACTTGGACCTTTCTTTCCTTTCCCCTTCTCGGGTTCAGCAATCCCCTAGTGCCCTTGCATCAAAACACATTTTAAATATTTAAAAAAAAGGGGGAGTAAAGAAAAAGGACCTTCCCATCAGTCTTGAGACTCACAATCTCTGCAGCTCAGTCCTGGCTGTCTCTTCAGCTGGCAGATACCTCCAAGTACTTCTCTCATTGTTCGAGCTCCTCCAACCTCCAAGACCATAATCTGGTCTCCTTCCCTATTCCCAAGGTTTCTCCATGGCATTCAGGAAGAAGCAGGTGGGAATGCCAACTCTCTCTCTCTCTCTCTCTCTCTCTCTCTCTCTCTCTCTCTCT
>NW_017728886.1:49351933-49392758 GCF_001723895.1 Crocodylus porosus
CCCCCCCCGGCTCCAGAAATTGGGTTCTCCACTTGGGAAATGCCAATCCAGAAGAACCAGCAGTTAATAAAGTGGCATTCCAACAGCTGCCACATCTCCCACAGCTGCTCTGTCTCCAGCATTTCAGGTAAGTCATTTCCCGGTTCTCTGTTCTTTTCTGATAAGATGAGGGAAGCCTCTATATAGTAGGGCATAACAAAAGTGCATAATCTAATGAGGCAAGCTTCTGGGATTGATTTGCTTTGTACAGAAGTATCTTAAATATCTTTAGCTCTGAAAATATCTCAGTGATTACTCAATGAATACAGGAAAGAACTTCATAGAAATCAAGCACTTCTTGCATGCGGAATCTAATGAGCAGGGATCCAAGTTTTCTGTTCACCATGGAAAATATGGTAAAACCTGGATTTTCTCATTTTAAGGAGAGAAACCCAGATTTTCTCTTTTGAAGGAGAAAACAAGGGAAATGGTAGGTTTCTCCTTGAAGACTGGCAGAGTTCCAGTCTGCAAGGGACTGGGGAGAATAGGAGGAGGGTGATCAGGCCAGGGGTGCCATGTGGATGTGCATGCATAAACATGCACATAGCAGCCAGGCAGCATGAGAGCAGCTCCCACAGCTCCCTGCAGGTAAGTCGGAGGCAGGGGGATTTAGGCACCCATAGTGAGGGAGGGAGTTAGACAGGACTGGAGCTGGGGCTGTGGTGCTGGCCAGCCAGGGTGGTTTGTGGGGCTTGGAGCCTGGGACCAGAATATGCAGCCACAGGGCCTGGGCAGGGAGCGGGACAGAGTTGCAGTGAGCTTATCTGGGGAGCGGCAGAGGGGCTGGCTCCTCACCACTGCTCATGCTCCTGGGGGACTATGGGGGGCACATTTCCCCCAGATTTATGCATGGGGCAAGGGCAGATGTGGATTGTTGGCTGCAGGCTCGGGGCTCCCTGCCTAACTGCCCTCTCCCGGGGCCACTGCAGCCCAGTGGGCTGTGTAGGCCCCAGGAGGAGGGCAGCAAGGCAGACAGCCCCAAATCTGCAGCCACCAGCCCACATCCACTCCAGTTCCAGTTGTGCCACCCATGGGGAACAGGAAGCTGGGTTCCACGCTCTGCTCAGGCCATAGCAGCCACCACCTCCAATGTTTGGGAGTGAGGGGCACCAGTAGGAATGTGGGATTGTAGGTCTGGAGTGAGGGGCAATAACAGGGCTGGGTGGCTGTGGGTGGGGAGTATGGGGCACCAGCAGGGCCAGAGGGCTCTGAGTCAGAAATGAGGGGCACCAACAGGGCTGGGGAACTGCGGCTTAGAAGTGAGGAGCAATGGCATGACCAGGGCACCGGCATATCTGGGCGTTCAGCACCACAAACCAGTGGGAGTAGGGGACAGCCACAGTTGGGTTAACATCCTGGTGAGTGAAAGGAGTGAGGGGAGCTCTGATTTTTGTTGATAAATAAATCCAAAATCAAATTCCAAAATTTATATGTATTTAGAATTTATTTTATTATCATGATTGAGACACTGATAGGCTTCTAAATTGCTTTAAAATTGTATACATATAAATATAACATTGTGTTCAACTGATGCCCATATATATATAGTGGCATTTCATTGTAATCACAGAAAAACTCATATTTTGGCTTGTCTAATTAGAGAATTTGCCATTTTTTCCCTTTAAAGCAGAGAATTTGCAATTTTTAAACAGAGAAAATCAGGATCCCTGCTAATGAGGTCTAGAACTGTTCATTCTTATGGTTACAGCAGTAATTTATGTTTACTCTTACCTTATGATTGTTGCTTTATTCAAACAAAAATGTGTGTTTGTATCAGTGTTCCTATTACCATGCGGCTTTTGTCTTCAGACGCCACCTGCTTTTGTTTTCAGAGGCCAAATCTTACATTATTTTTCAGGAAAAACTCTAATAACTTATTCTTCTTACTGATGTAAATGAGATTACTAACATAATAAAATAAGATTTTACTCAACATGAGAAAACTATTAGAATCTAACCCATTCTGAAAATTAATCCCATTTCTGTTCCATTACAGCTAATGGCAACACTTCTTTCACTTCAGTGAGAGTTGCGTTATCTGAATGTCCTCTTTTTTGTATAACTTAATACCAAAAAATTGGGACTGAAGAATGTTAAGAATCTTCTAATAAAATGAATTCACTCATATCGGATTATAATGCTTAAATAGCCTAACTAGAAACAACAAAATATTGTTGAAAGAGTTAAAGCTGCAAGGGGAACATGAGCTATTTTCAGTTTAAAACTTCATATCTTCTTGCATTTTTTAAAAATAATCTATCTAAACTGAAAAAAATTCCAAAGCTGCAGATTTGGATCCTAGCTGTAAAATCACTCAATTGGAAGGAAGATGGAGACAAATATTCCTGTGCAACTAAGTAGCACCTTATCTTCTGCTGGTTTAACCTTATGCCATTCTCCCGGTACATATTATTACTGCCTGAAAGCTATCCTTAACTATGCAAAAGACTATTTCAGCAACTGCTGAAAGCAAGTTATGAATCCCACTTATGCTATTTTTTCCCAGCTACGTAAGCTACCTCTCCATGAGGCTTATATACAAAGGAAGAATCCTCCACTGCTGAGATCTGCTGGCTGTAGTGCAGATATGTGCCAGCGTGCTGGCACAAAGATGTTCTAATAGATCAGATAATTTAGCTCAAGGTTCTTAGATATCTTACTCTGTAATTATGACATTCTAAATATAAAGTAGAAATGCAATGGACAATTATGCATCTTAAAACTTAACACCAGGAAAAACTTTTTATTAACCTTTGTCTTGGAACTGACCATTAAAACTTATGGTCTAAAAGTTATGAACTGGTGATAAATTGTTTATGGATAAAAATAACTTTTTAATCTTAATGATAATGCCTTCTCTCTTCCATAACTATTATTCTTTCCTTTCATTATGGATTTCTATGAAATAATATTATTAGGAACATTAATTAATCCTCACATCACTTCTACGGTGAAAGTATTGTCCCCATGTGGCAGAGAAAAAGGGTAAATTACTTGCTGGGGCAAACTAGGAATAACAACTGAGAATTTTGTTAGCTAATTCACTGCTCTAAGGATCATTACATCTCTCCCAAGTGTAAGATTTATTTTTGAAACCTTTAAGATTAGCTGTTTGCCAACTAACCACAGTTATCTCAATACGATATCCTGCAGAAAGATAAATTGTAGACTGAGTTGTCAGCAAACAACTTTCCAAAGTACTGGATAACTCAGGAGCCTAAGGCTGTATTTCAAAAGGCACTCAGCAGGTGTGTCTACATGAGATGCTAAATGCTCAGTAGGCTAATTCTAGTGCGCATTAGCATGGCAGGCAAAAATCATGCTAATGCACTAATATGCAGTAGAATTAGTCTACTGCTCATTAGTGTCACTTAAAAAATGTGTCCTGGTGCTACTACACAGTAGTGCCAATTGCAGCACATTAAGTTAGTATCTGCTATTACATGTACTAAACTTAATGTGCTATAATTAAGGCACATTAATGAACGTGTAGACACACCCAGTGGTCTACACATGAAATTAATGTGAAGCAATACATTCCAGAGCATATCACACTGGAGTTTGTTGCTCCTGAGCATCTCATATTTATGTGTTTAGGGCCACAGCATGTTGACCTGCATCAGAGCAGCCCCAGCTGGCAGGGAGTATAGGAGGTCAGCCTACTAGCCTGGGGCTGCTCTTACCTGACTTAAAAAGCCATGGAGGGGTTGGCTGGGGCATGAGGATGTTCCAGTGCAGGGCTAGCCAGCAGGCAGCCCAACACTGAAGCACCCTCATGCCCCACCCAGCTCTGTCAGTGTCTATACATACATTGCTGTGCACTAAAGAATGCTGCGACAGGATAATACTTGTATTTACAGGTACCAACCCATGGCAGAGTTAATTAGTTTCCTGCAGGCTAATAGGGCTGCACACATAGACATTGAGACTTTACTGTGGAGCTAATTAGGTAGCTCTGCAGTAAACATCTTGTGTAGATGCACCCAGTAGGGACTTGCTAAGTCAATGGGGCTTATGCTTTTTAATGTTTAAGTTCTTTGGAAACAGGACTTAAGCAAAATTTTCAGAAGTACCTATCCTGTCAAGGCAATGCTTTAATGTAGCCTGAATAACTCCTAAAATATCTGACATATTCAGACGGGGGGGCGGTGTCTGTGTGTGGGGGTGTTGTTTGTGTGTGGAGTCACACAGTGAAACATATTTCACCAAACCTCTGGTGGCACTAATGATGCTATCACTCCTTTAGCTGAACTGTCATTTTTTCTAATTATCATTTATATTGGGTCCTGTTACTTCTGATATAAATGTTGCCCCATATACTTGAATTGTTAGGCAGCACTATGCAACTTATTCATAAGGGAATTGTAGGCTACCAGGCCTCCTAAAGCCTTGAAATTTTTGATGGATGTCTCTGAGATGATCCTTGCTTGATGATTATTACCAGGGGAAGAGTTTGCTGTCCATAACACCTTTCATTTATATATGGAAATAGTTATTGTTTGTTGAAAATGGGTAATTGAGCACTTAATTAGTGAGTACCTGCTTACACACACAATTAGCCAATTTGCAATGCAGACGTTGGTTTGAGAATACACTCAGGCTTGTTGCAATGGTGCATTATTGCAAGTGTCTCCCTGCACCCATATTTAATAATCAGGTTCTATGTTGGAACCTCTGATTTTTCCAGTGGAAAATATTTGACATCATAACATAACATAACATCATGGGTGTAGCGAATAGTCTAGTATGTCAGGAGCTTGAAACCCCCCAAAAGAACTGACTGAGGCAGTGGCTTCATCTGCCTCCTAACAGACATAATACATTGGGGTTAGTACATTAATCATATCCCCACCTTCAAAATATATCTTGGATAAAGAGACTAATGGATCAAAATGACCAGTTTTAAGTGCTGAGCAACATTTCTTGTAATTCAGAGGTCCATGAAATTGCTATGATAAAACCTACTTTTAACTCTTTAATATATATATTTTTAAAGATAATAATATATATATTATTTAAATCCGTAGGCTTCCCTGTATAATCTAGACATTGTTGTCTATTCTGTCTGAACGTGGGTTGGTTTGCTTTATTTTTGCCAATTAGTTTTCCACAAAGCAAGTTTGCTGATTGCATGCTTCCACCACTCAATCTTAAGTCACATTTATTCTTTTTGATAGGGTCAGTCACAAGTTGCCCTTTCATAGAGCAACTAATGTCATTACCATTCTACACTTCATTGGAAATAAAAAAAGTGGTTAAATCCTATAGAAAAAGCAAATGCAAGTCCCAACTCCAGCTCATTATCCTCACAGGGTTGCTCAGTCCATTTACCATAGCTGTATGTGTCATGTCAGCCTGAAAATTCAAAGTGGAGGGAATGAAGAATAAAAATGCATTTTGAACAAAAAAAAATCTGAAGTGCATTAGTATAAGCTGTGGCTCCTACAGGAATGCAGGTTTTTCATCCAAATGTGTTCAGAAGGAGATATTTTAATAATTCCATTTTATGACTATCTATGTCAGTATGAGTGCCAGTGTATCACACTGCTAAGATATTTCAAAGGAGAACTAAGCCTGCAGGATCCTGCTACAGTATTTAGAAAGACCCTTTGGGACCTGTTCCCAAAAATCCTGTTGGTTATATGAAAGGAATGAAATGTAGGACAAATATTTTATAGTCTGTCAATAGAAAGAAAAAGTAACTGTCCTTACAACAAGAGACCTTATAAGAAGCTTGGACAAAATTCTGCTAGTTATTACATGAAACAAACTATGCACTAAAAATACAAGCAAGATGTCAAACTTGTATACTCAACTGTAGAATCTGAAGTCTACATCTAAGATTCTGCTCTCAACTGCACATTACCAAAAGCAATCACAAAGGTTCCCAGAAACCTGTGTTCTGGAAAAGCTGCATATTATAGTAGACAGATGTATAGATTTTCCAGATTCCTGAAGTTGAAGATCATTTTGCCCAAGCAAGCATATCTGAAATAGAGATAACTCAATGTGGTGGGCTCGCTGCTTTTGCCTGGCAAGCCAGGCTTGGAGAAGGACACTTTGGATTGGTGGAACATTTCCACCAATCCGGTAACCGTTGGGAAAGGCTTGCGCTGCCCTTGCTCAGAGCGGTGGGGGCAAGCAGCCCCTGAACCTAATCGAAGACTGTGCTTTGCAGGTTCGGAGGACTTCAGGGCAGGGCCTCTGGTATAAATAAAAGCCCAGCATGCTCGGCATTCTGAGCAGATGTGGCGAAGGGTGGTGAGGAGAGAGGAGCTCTGGAGAAGACCGTCAAGACCCCACCTGAGCCTCATTGGTGTATGGATTGGCTTATGGTGCTCAGGCTCTGGGAGCCGCTCCAGGCAGCTTAAGCCTGCCAACCCGGCAAGTGGCTTGGTGGGGCTGGCCCTGGAAGCAGCTCGAGGCCCCACATGGTGTGCAGGTCAGTGTGTGGAGAGCCGGCCCTGGGAGCAGCTCAAGGCTGCTCAGGCCCCACATGGTTCACAGGTCGGCATGTGGAGAGTCAACCTTGAGGCTGCTCAAATTAGCCCTGGCTCTAGGCCAGGTAATCAGAGCCCTGCAGTGTGACTCACCATTAAACTGAAAGAGCCCCAGTGACCAGAGCAGGGCCTGGGAAGGGAAAAGACCCCTGGCATAAGGCCGGGGAACCGAAGCCAGTGGGGGCTTGGCTCCCATAGGAGTTCCCTGTGTGCCCAGCGCAGGGCATAAGGCCCAGAGGGAAGGGCCTCCAACTCAAGGCCTATGGCTCCCAGAGGCCTTAGATGGTGTGGGAATCCAGAGGCCCGATCGACAGCCGCCAGTGAAAGGACTGTGAGTTACCAGGAACCCAGGTCTCATAGGGGAGGCACCCCTGGGCAAGGGACCCTGGGTAGAGTGGGCATGGGGGGAAAGGACCCACATACCCTCTGCTCTCCAGGATAGGAGGGGAGGATACCCCAGATATACACTGGGGAGGGTTCTGTGGAACACCCAGGGGCATAGGGTGAGAAGACCCTATGCCATTTAAGTGACCAAGTGGATGGAACACAGATATGGTGCATCTAATATCTGGTACAGTTATGCTTCCTATTTGGTATCTATTGCTATGTTGGTGTTATAAATAGTTAGGTGTATTAACTCTAATGGGCTCTGTGAGGATGTCTTTATTAGCTAACCCACTTGTGGTATAAACTTACTGGACTGACTGTCCATGGATCCACACCTCTTCTGGCCCTGGGGCATGGGTACTTACCTGAATGCCCTCCTTGGGGCAGAATTCCTCTTGCTAACAGACCTTTATATGTATATTTGTATCTATACCTGTACCTGTATCTATTTTAAGGAGTGTTATATATAAATGTTTGCAACTCAATAAGTTGTATATAGTTAAGGACTTTGGACCTGGGCTAACTCTATAGAGGAAAGAGGGATCCCTCTCACAGCACCTCTGCCTGCCTACCCATCCCATCCAACTGAGAATAGGGCACACCCTTGGGTGTACTTGACTTACATAAACAAAGCTTAGTCATTCTAGAAACCTAAGTCGTGGTGACTGAGGGGATATGCCAGACAGTCTCTCTAGGCTTAGGATTTTTTTTTTTTTGGTAGAAGAATGAGATAGCTATACCAAAGGGAGGCACTCACATGAATCATCATTACAGTAAGTCCCTGGCCCTCTTCCTCTTGGTTATATTAATTGGAGGAGGAACTACCTCACCCAACTATTCTTGCTTTAGGGAATCTATTATTTGCCTTATGAACCATTTTTGTTTTGTTTTTTGAAATCTAGGTTTATAGGATCCTTTTGAGCTTACAACTCTTTTTCTTCCTCATGTCAAATAAATCTTTGAAATGAGCTCCAAATCAGGTCAACCTACCTCATAACATCCCCATCTCATAACATCTCCATTTGTGGAATTTACCCAGATTTTCACATGAGAAAGAGACAGCATTAGCTTGGTGATTCACTCTCAAAACACCTGGCCCTTCAAAATGGAGGAATTAGTATTACATATACACCTGCCATTCTTGATTATACTGATAATTGCAATCATCGAGTTATCTGTGTGGGAGGATTGAGCAACTTGGGACAGCCATAAAGATCTGCCACTAATCTATTCCTGTTGTTAAATCTTATTAAGAGGTAGGGAATCTCCTAGCTTAATAGACTTTCCTTTTTCCCACGTGTATATTATTGAACTTTGAGGCACAATATTTTGTTCCCTATTGTTGGTATTACACCTGAAGCAATGAGATCTCAGTCCTGATTCAGGCCTTTTGGTTTTACTGCAATACACAAATTAAATAAACTGGAGTGTAGATTTCTGCTGAAAATGTCTCCATGTAGCAGGACACTGGGAGGTACCTGCTCCCTTAAGAGTAGGTGGCAGAGGGGAGTTAATGTGGGACTAACCTGACCAGAAGAGGACTCGGTGGAGCTTTGTAAGCCCAGAGCCTGCACCGGTCAGTTAGTCTCTCCCCAGAAACCAAGAAGTGAGGAGCTCCTGGCTATAGGCTTCCTAACAGGACCTAGATTGAGTTAAACTGTTCTGCAGGCCTGGTAACAGAGGCAAGTTCCCGAGGAAGAGAAAGGCTGGATTACAGGCAAGTGGCTTTGTTTTATGTTAACCCCTAGGTTTGAGATGCCTGCTAGAGAGTCCATGTTCCCAGGGAAGGGCAAGAGCAGAGGGTCCAAGGGGGCCAAATGCATAGTCGAGGGCAGAGGTTCTCAAACTGTGGTCTGGGGACCACCGCTGGTCCACGAACTCCATTCAGGTGGTCTGTAGAAAGGTTACAGAAAAATTGAAACTATCTGTTCTTGTAAGACTACTGATATTAAAATATGAGTTCTACACTTTGATTTGTAGAACAAAAAAAAGTTTATTAAGTGTTCTGCTGAGACCCTCAGCAATTTTCAATTGGTCTGTGAAAAACAAAAGTTTGAGAACTACTGGGTTAGGGCATTCCCCTGAGCTGGAAAGAGTACTTGCTGGGAGATGAGGAAAGTTTGCTTTCTTCATGGGGCAGAGGGCTGCTGCTGCTGTTGTTTGTGTTTCAGTTATAGCCCAGGGGCTTATGTTCATATTACTGTTTGCACTGGTGGTTTTTGTTGGGACAGTAGGGGATGTTGTGGAGATCCCATTAGTGCCCAGAAAATACGTGACTGCCTTGAGCCATGCCTGGGGCAGGCTCAAGGCCTGAGCTATTACTGAGCCCAGAGAGGGGAAGAGTGCAGTTACACAGGGGTCCGGTGCCCAAGAGCAATGCAGCGAGATAGGGGCCAGGGGCCCAGTGCTGTAGGGGAGTGCAGTTACACAGGGGCCAAGGGCCTGGTGCGCAAAAGCGACTCAGCAAGATAGGGGCCAGGGGCCCAGCATACATTCATAAAGGCTTGGGGCCTGGTGTAGGGAAGGAAAAAGAGCCACACAATTTACCCTTAAGGCTACAGATACTTTACAGGGGCCTAGTAAGGCCAAGAGAGACCTATCAGACCTGAGGGCTGGATTGAGACCCAGTGGGAAATTATTAGGAATAAGGCTCATTCTAAGGCCTGTTGACAACCTGCCTTAATCAACCTTTAATTAGAAAGTATGGTGGGCAAGTAATCTAGGGAGAGCAGCATTAGAGTCTGAGTTGGGCAGGAGCTGTGGGACCACTAGGGGGCATCATAGCAGCTCCTTTGGCCATGAGACCTGTCACACTCAAGTACATAACATAAGTTTAACATATTTAATAGATTTAACATAAATTACCATCCAGCGTGATGTACTGCTTTAATTGTATTAAGTTCTATATTGGGTTTGTTCTGCCACTGTAAAATACTGACAGTTCATTAATATTTTGCTATACGCAATTTAAAGTTCTCTAAAACTATGCATTATCTCTGCTCAACCTGTATCATCTCTCATGTTTTATCTCCTTACTTAATCCCATCATTCTTTTAAAAACCTAAAGCCTTAACTCTGAACAACTGTGCCCAAACGTTTTCATACCAAATCTTATCTCTTCCATTTAAAATCATGCACAGAGGCTTCACAAGTCCTCAGAACCATATGTCACCTTCTTATTGATATATCCAATTTCTCCCTTTGAAAGGAAAAGTTATCTCCCACATTTCTCTCCTTTTCCCATCTAGTATATAAGCAACATACCTACAGAGGGAACATATTGTTTATGTGCAGATGATCCTTTCACTGTATTTTCAGGTGGGTTATCACTTAATTATCTTTCTTGAATGTCAGGGCTCACAGTCAAAGAGTACAAATCACAGAAGTATTCTCTCTCAGCTCCACCCCCCAAATTAAAGTGATATATGCTGGAAAATCAATTTTTTTGCGGAAAAGTATCTTAAAAGAATATTTAAAAAAAAATAAAAGCAGCCAGGTGATGTCATCTAGTTGTCCATCCACCCATACAACTCTAACTGGTCTAATAACCAGCAGTGCTCAATACTGACATCTCTTTGAGTCCACACTTCCTTGTTCAGCCCTCTTTGTCTCCTCTCAGCAACTTCTGGACACTCAAAACAGGTGACCAAAAATTCAGACATACAACTTACTGAGATTCATATAAAAAGACCCAGTTCAGGTAGCTGTTTTCCTTCTAGCTCTGGCTCTGGTCCTTCTATAGAGGAGCTTCAGGACACACCATTGCCAGCAGAGTCTCTTCTGGCTTGGTGGCAAATATTGGACCAGACATTGCCAAAAAAAGAGGAGTAAACATTTTACGGAAAGATCATAAAAGAGAGCAGAACAGTTGGATGAGTAGAAGAATGTAGTGAAGGGATGGAGTTAAAGAAACCCATGAATCTTACTGGTCTTAAGTTATATAAATGGGCCCTACTGAAGAGGGTATATTTTGGTACTGGACTAGGGCATGGGAGGTGCAGCCACAGCTCCTTTGCCTGTGCAGGAAATGCACAGAGAAAGGTGCTTCCTTATTACACACATGCCACACATCTGAAATGGATGTGGCCACAGCTCCTAGCTGTGATCCTGGATGTCACTTTGCTCTCCAAACTCATTGCTTGTAGGTGTAACTCCTGCCAGAGATGTTTGTGCTGTGAGGTCTATGAGTTCGCTGGCTGCCCTGTGCAGGATCTGAATAAAGACCCTGCTTTCAGGTCCAGAGCCTGCTACTAGTCACTCTTCTCTCACTGCTACTGCCACTGCCACTCCTCCCCTTCCTTTCCCCTGCTGCTGAATTCCAGTGGGGGGTGGGGAGAGGAAGGAAGGGAAAAGCAATAAGGTCAGGCTCTAGAGCTGCTAGAAAGCAGGGACTCTAGGCAGACTAACCAGTGAACTCGTAGAGCTTACAACACACACAGAGCTCCCAGCAAAAGCTGTGCTGACATACTGGTGAGCTGGGAGAGCTCACTGCTCATGCCGTGCTTTGCTAGAGGACAGTGCAACTGCATCTCTGTGGATCTGCCCCTGGAACAGGGAGAAATGGCTATAACAGTAGAGGCTGCATGTCATCTTAGAGCATCCATGAGCAACAACTACAGAGGATACTGTTCTACTAGATTGTGCCTTCTGAGCACACTGTGAATTTCAGCTTGCATTAAGCCTTTTCAGCAATTGGGATCCTTATCTTATTATAAAGGATTTATTACTTTTCCCCCAGAAGGTATGTGGGAAACATCTGCTGTATATCGTCATTTAAAAAAAAGGATTAACATATACAGTATGTGCACATCTCCCTCTTTACTGAAACAAGAGAAAGTTATTCAAAAGTGCATTTGTTTGTGAAGAATGGGAAGAGCACAGCTGCTCTGTTAATTACTCTGAAACAGAACTAGAGCTTTCCATAACTTTAGGCTCTAGCAATGACTTGCCTATTTTACGAATACAATCCATTTTCATTCCAGATCAATTCTAATTTTGTTTCCTGCAGAGATTACTTTACTGGTTACATTTGATTCTCTTTGAACACACTGAAAAAATAAGTGAATTTTCTACAGAGCTGTTGGCGTTACTCGACGAGAGGCTTTTTTCCCCTGTACCATTTTGCAGAACATAATTTTTTATTCTTTCTTTAGGGATCTATTGTAACAAGATAGGCTTAACTATTCCTTGAAGCAATTTGTAAAACACCTGTTATGACAATGATGCTTATGGAAGGGAAATATATTAAAGAAATTGTTGAATGAATGCGTGTGGATTATTTTAAAGAAACTGCTAAAAAGAAAAGAGTGGGAAGTAAAATAAGAAGGAGCAAGCTGTTGGTGATGTGCTCACTGGCAAAAATAGAAGGAAAAGTTGAAGTGTCATGAGCAAAGAAGCATTGTTTTTGGGAAAGTCTGTGTGTTTATTCACAGGTAGCTCAATGGATGCTGACCCTTTCATACCTGCAGAATAACCAGTAACATAAATTACATCAAACTGTAATTAAAAGATGCCAGCAGGAAGCCTGCCAGAGCTTCTGGTTTCTCTAAACTCATAGGTAGTCCAGCCAGTAGAATGGAGTGATTAGGAATGAGCACTTCTACCACTAGTTAGCAAGAATCTTTTATTACATTAGCAACTAGCTGGAACAGAGAAGGAAGCTTGCAAAGTTGCCATCAGAAAACTTGGAGTATTCCACTCAGAGACATAATTTGGGATGGTGGGCTTGCATTGATGCCAAGCCTGGTGCATCGGAAAGCAAAGAGAGGTGAGAGACTCTTTGCTTTCAATCAGTTCTACCAATCATTTGTCCAACAGCTAAATGTGAGTACAGTAATAGTGCAGCAGAGATTCTAGTAGATGTGACTGAAGAGGCTAAGTGATCCAAGTTTTAGCCTGGTGAGGAACAACTTGTGGAGGCTTTACTGTTGATATAAATATTTACTGTAAATGTTTTACAAGTAGCCCTGGGGTGAAAAGAACATCCCGATATCTTAATTACAGACAGTCAAAAAGCTTGAGGCTCAATCAACTTGATCGTAACAGGTTAATCTAAGTTGCACAGATGGAACTGATTAAGCAGGTGAACAAACATTCACTTTTGATTCTGGAAATGCAGTCACATGCCTGCTGTGGTCCAAGCCAGAAGTTGGGGAGCACTAGAGCACGCCTACCTGCTTGGAACAGATGGCTTGGACCAAGGCTCACCTGCCCACCCTGTGAAAGGTGGGGTTTGCAGGGGAGGTACAAAGTATCCTGGGATGCTGGGGGGGACTGAGTTTCGAATCTGGAGAGGATCTGGAGCAGAAGGTCAGTAAACCATTTTAACCTAAATCAGTTAAGTCTGAAACTACATGCATCCAGGTTTATCTTAAACCAGTTTTGGTCACTTTGAAAGTGGTTTATGTGTACTAAACTTCTGTTGTGTTACATATTTGAACTGGTTTCCAATCAATTATGCCAATTTTTGTGTAATTTCTGTCCCTAGCCCAGGGGGAGATGGCAGTCTGGACCTAGCAGTAGGCTGCTGAGATTGCTGTCTGATGGGTTCTCCATGATATTATGCTTAATTTAATTGTGTTACGTTGGTTCCTGTATTGACTGCCATTGTTCTGTAATAGTTTTGTTGCAAGGATGGCCGACTGTGCCTGAGGATGCATGAGGCTCTGAGTAAGCTGAGGAGAGAGAGAGTAGTCCTAGGGAGGACAAAAAGCTGGAGAGAAAAGAGTAGTTGCAGGGAGTACAGAATAGAGTCTGAGGAAGGACAAAGGGAACTAAATGGTACAATAAAGACAGTTTTTTTGGAGCTAAGCTGTGCAGTTTGGGATGTCGACACTCTGACATGCACCCCACTTCCCTTGGGCTGACCAAAAAGAAGGAACTCTTCAAGGTGGGGTACTATGGATAACAAGGAAGTCAAGGACAAAGAACAACTAGTGACTGAAAGCCAAAGCTTTGCCCCTTGAGGGCATGTCCCCATGAGCGTGCATGTTCATTTTGTGGCATTGCAGACCACACGTGCCACATATGCAAGTGTTCAGCACACTGCTAATTTGTGTGGTGGATTTTTTTTGACACTGGGAGATCCTGGTGTAAAAAAGAACAAACCCTCGCCATAAAAAAGTGGAGTGGTATACATGGTGGCACCATGCATAGCCTAAAACTGGACCCTTGGTGGCCAGAGCCACACACCAGCTGGCAGCCAGGCTCCACATGACTGGATCACTGCTGCTGGAGCCCTGAGAATCCCCAGGAGCCCAAGTGCTGGTCCCAGCCTCTCCTACTCCATCCTGGGGCAATTTACTGTGCATCAGAGTGTATGTGCAGGGGTATTCCCAGGGACAACTGGCAGCAGCACAAATATGTGCCAGTGCTAGTTGTCCTCAGGGAATGGACATTCCTGCTTATGGGGATGCACACTGTGAAGCCACACCAGGGCTGGCTTCAGGTTCCTTAAGAAGGAGAATAAGGCTTCTTCTTGAGACAGAACATCCCCTGAAAGAAGTGTGATCCATGACATTGTTTCTGCTTATGGACATGAAATGAATAAGGATTTGACACTAAAGTGTAACAATTCTGATGTAATGTTCTTAAAATATGAAGCAGATAACTATGAAAAAGTAACATTCTATTTTCTTAGATGAGGCAATTCAGGGTGTTCACAGTGTTATGAAGTTTGGAGAGGCAACAAAGTTACATATTTTGCAAAAACCTCTTAAAATATTGATTTTTATATGCAAAACTTGTGGAAACTTTGGGCCTTAATCTTCAATTACTATTAGCTTCCAAATAGGAATGGATCTTTTCTCTGTTGAAAAAAAAATCGTTATTCTACATTTGCAGATGTAATAGAATATAAACTGATATAACTGCTAAGTATTCTGATTATTAGTAAGAAGTAGAACTTTAACCACAAACAAATATTTTCTTTATACATACAACCTGTATTGCATTAGTTGAGAACCAATAATGTAATTAGTTGCTTTAGTATATCTTAGATGCTGCTATTTGTGCTGCACTTAAGCACACTAGTTAGCAAGAACCTCTTTATATCTTAGCAACCAACATCAATCGTTTCATCATTTGTTCCTATTATCAGGCTTGATCATTAGCTTTTGGGTTTTATTCCCCCCAAGAGTTTTAATAGTGTGCTGCTAAGTGCTAGAAGTGAAATGGTCAGTATGTAACGAACAGTATACTGATGACCTACTGACTGTCATGGTTTCTTGTGTTTTTCCTCCAGGGTCTCACACAGTTCCACAGATTTATAGTTTTCACAGAACCAAGATAAACATCAAGCAGATTTCTGAAACTGTGTTTGTTAGATGAGAATAATAATAATTTTACATTTTTTTGATTGATCAGCCCATCTCTCAACACAATTATAACACTTAAAAAATATTTATAGAAAATTTCCATTATCCAATTATCAGATTGCCATGCAAAATAAAATTAATCCACCAGATCCTGAGACTCAGCTAAGTCACCACATCAGATTGCTGGCTCTTTCTCCACCTAAGAACCTATAACATTGCTATTAGTTATTCCTTTAACTCATCTGGTAAAGAACTGCATTGTGATACTGAAAACACCTGGTCCAAAATCTGCTGATAACAAGTAGTTTATTATGATAGTCATACATGATGGAAGTTCTGTTTTCTGAGCTTTCTTAATTAAAATAATCAGAAATGGCATAGAAAAAACCCACTTCCAGAACCAAATCAAAATTCCTATATTAAAAGAATATCAAGGGTAAATTGTGGTTTTACCGCAAGCCTTGAGCAAGAACTTCTTTGGGATGTACGGATGTATCAGCCTTATATATGTCACAGATTAATTCCTTGTGATCTCTCTATGTTATAGTTCTCCACATCAATAACAATGGTGACCTTCAATCAATGTCTGGAAATTTTTTCAAAAATTCCCTAGTTTACCCAAAGCTTTAACATTCAACATTTTACTACTTCTACTTTCATTTCTGAGGGTGATCAAACAAAGAAATTAAAATGATTATTTAACTAGATAAAAGTTAATTTAGTCTGTCACACTAGAACAAATGGAATTGAATTATACAGTCTTGGATAGCATGAAATGAAAATGAGAAAGACGTCAGGAATCACTTTTCATGCAGAAAAATCATAAAAGTGTATAATGGTCTACCCAGCAATCGTGCTGCTGAGATTATGATGGGAGGTTAAGAAGCAGACCTCCCAGATATTACTGATATAAAATGCAGTGAAAAGGAGATGGTCTCAGTTGGGATAACGTAGCATGAATATGAAAACAGACATACAGCATAATTCACACACACATCACTTACTCCTTGAAAACTACCTATCCTTGGATTTAGGGGTGTACTTGGTAGCCATGTTGGTCTGAGACACACAAAACTAGAACTCTTGGTTCCAAAATGATACCTTTCATTAGACCAACTGGAAAATTGCAAGAAAATTGTCCTTTTCTGCAAGTTTTCAGGATTAAAGTCCCTTCGTCAGGCTCTGGGACAAGAGTAGATGGTACAAGATATTAAAAAGTCCCCATAGGTAGGAAATAAACTTAATTTTTGCACAGAGGGAGCTGAAGATGGAATGGACCCAGAGGGATAGACTTCCATCTTCAGCTCCCTCTATGAAAAAATGAAGCTTATTTCCTACCTATGGGGACTTTTTACCATCTTGTACCATCTACATTTTTCCCACAGCCTGACAAAGGGACTTTGAGCCCGACAGCTTGCAGAAAAGGACAATTTTCTTGCCATTTTCCAGTTGGTCTAATGAAATGTATCATTTTGGAACCAAGAGTTCTAGTTTTTTGTGTATCCTTGGATTTTGTACTTTTATAATTGATTTATAAACAAGATCTAGATGTTCAATATCTTATTTTAGAACAGGATTTTACATATTTTTGTATTTGTCTATGTCTGAAGCTGAAAATAGTGTATCCACAGTAAGATGTTAATTAATTTTTTCAGGCAAAAAATAATTGATTTTAAAAAAACACCCTGGACCCATAATATTACAATAGATTTTATTCTGAGTCACTTTAAAAAAGTCACTTATCCACCAATAAACTTGTAAATCCTGTCCTTTTTGTCTTAGGGAATGACAACAGTTTAAATCTCCAGGTATAAATGAATACATATTTTATTTCAGGTCATTCATTTTGAAAATGACAAACTAATTTTAAAAAGCACCATCTCCATCTGTGGGTTGTTGCCTCTAACTGCATCTTCACACACTCAACTTGCTGTTGGTACCCTGACCTTCTCGCATGTTGGTTCTGGGCTTTGCAAGTTCTTTCTAGAGACAGACCCTGATCCTAGTAACAGTTATGCATGTGTTTACCCTTAGTGGTTAAGTACAGTTGTTAAAAAAAACTTGAGGTGGTATTTGCTCAAATCTGTGTGGGTTTCTGTAAGCAACATAGCTTGGGGTGGGGAGGGTGAGCACATCTGTTAGAGTTACCTGAAGTCTGTCTGGGCTGCCAGGGATTGCCAAGTACTGCCGAGTCAATGACGAGCATTTCCAGCCTGATCTGCTCACTGTCACTGCATCTGCTTATGGGAGACATGTGGGTCTCTTGATGGGTGTGTGGGCACAGTGCAGGCTGGACATATGTGTCATGAAGATTGCTGACAGGGAAGTAGGGATTGGTGTGACAGCATGGTGCACATGCACAGCCCTGTAGATGCCACCTGCACAGAGATGGGGAAGGGAGCACTCACTTTGTTCTTGCTTCAAAACAGAGGCGCTATCTTGGCCAGCTGGGAAACAAGGAGAGAGATGGAGCAGCCAGATCTGTGCTGGGGAGACCAGAGGTAGGGAGGGGAGGAGACGGAGGCTGGAGAGCCCCCAGCAGTGACTCACATGAACCTGACAAGCATGTGTGTGTATGCACATACACCCACACACGCCCCTCCACCACCATGCCTCCCTGGGCCCTTGCACTGTAGCATGGAGAAGTGCAGAGGCCAAGCACAGTGAAAAGCCACCCTGGCTGGGCTGGGAGATGGCTGCCATGGAGGGCAATGTGACACAGCTCCCCAGCACGATAGGAGTGGGGTAGGTGGAAATCATCACCGTGGTGGAGACAGGAAGGGAAAAATGAAAAAAAGAAAAAAAGAAAAATAAAATAAAGAAACTCATCATGGCTCAGCCACCTGGTGATATAAGCAGGCAGATAACACACATTTCATAGAGAAGTATGAAAGCAATCATTTAGCCCAACTGGGGATCAACCCTGCAACCTTGGTATTATTAGCACCACGTGCTAACCTACTCAACTAAACAGCTGTCTCTATTTTCTTGTGGGGGCCACCACCTTTCACAGCCCAAAAGGCTTTAGGAAAAAAGCAAAGAACTGAGGTGAGAGATGCAAGATTGAAGAGGGAGGAGATTTGAAAAGACAATTTTTCTTTCTGCTTCCCACACTCTCCCTATCTATTCCCTTCACTCCTGTGCTCCCTCTCTGGCTGCTTCTCTCTCACTCCCTCTCACAAACACATGCACATACTCTGTACTTTCCCTCTCTCCTCCATCCCTCTCCTGATGGCCATCAAGGGGGTGGAAATTAAAAAAACCCCTAATTTTAATCCAGCCCAATCAGTTTTTAACACACAGGGAGCTAGTCCCCATACTTTCTCCCCCTCCCCTGTCAGCAGTCAGCATGACAGGCATGTTCAGCCTGCACAACTCCCTGTCACTGCACCAGCTCATGGAGGGCATAGGGATCTCTTGGTGGGCTCCCACATACCCACTGAGAGACCCCATGCCTCCGGAAAGTGGGTACAGTGAAAGGGAGGAGGGCACAGCTGATCTGCCCTCTCTCCAGCCATCAGCAATCAGTGACTGACTCCCTTAAAGGGGGGGTGGGGGCTTTCTATTCTATGGCTGCTTCCAGATGTGGGGGGGAAAAAAGGTGCTTTAAACTTGGTGCACTCCCATATCAAGCCCAGTGCATACCCAAAAGAGGCAGTGCGTTAGTTGGACCTGGCTTGCCCAACGTCTGTATATATCAGAAGCTTTAGTGGAGTTTTCTTGGTGCTTTTGTATAATAACTGATTGAATCAGCTGTTAGATAAAAGTGCCAAAAAGCCCTGCTGAAGCACCCGATCTATACAGACGCTGTGGAGCCAGGTTGAACTAATGCAATGATGCTTCTGGTAGAGTGTGGTTTGTTTGTTTTTTCACATCTGTCAGCACCAAATGTGCTCCAAACTTCTATCCTGTTACAGGAATAGACCAGTTTCTGACCATCTAAACCAGAAGTGTAATGTCTGCACCTGGCCATAAAGATGCTGATTTCAGTGGGACTATTCATGTGTAAAGTGATGTTTGTGTATACTTGTTTGCAGAAACAAGATCCTAATTATCATATCCTTTTCTAAAATAATATAAATAATCTACTTTACCTCTTATTTGCCTGTTTTTAAGATTGGAAGTCTAACATAATATTCTACTAGTTGCTACTTGTCATTTCTCTCTTTATTACACTTTTTAGTTAGCATAATTTAGGACAATTTTTCTTTTTGTCACCAAGCTTTGTTTTACTTCTACCCAGAAAAAGATGCAAAAATGATTTAGAATGTCTGTGTCTAAGACAAACTTAGCTTTTATGAGCCACCTCTGTAAACTGAAGTCTGGAATTTTAAAGATGGCTTTTAAAAGGTTTCAGCTGGTAGGTAGGTTATTACATACTGTACATGACTGGACAGGATGGCAGCACTTTTTTTTATCATCAGAGGAGTAGGAACCATTAGCTAGAATGCTATTACTGTGCAGGAGGGAGAAGGAATAATTAAGCCATATAGAAATAAGCTCCCATCCTTTCCAATCTCTGTGGTAACAAGAAACAATGGTGACTCATTAAATCAGCAACTCACTCCTACACTTACATTTATTAAATTATATATTCACCCACATTTTCTCCATTGTGCAACAATGCGTACTTAAAATGTCTATACTCACATATTGTAGCTGGATGCTAAAAGGGCTGAACAATTTTATGACTAGTAGAATTTGTATCTATCTAAGCCAAGATGGGATAATCAAATCTTAGGCTTCAGGATGTAGATTGTTTGCCACAGGGGTCAGGAGTCCCAACCCACCTCCACAGTCAGTATTACAAAATATGGTGGGAGTGTCATGGGGTACTTTTTCCTTCCTCTGTAATATCTGTAATTAGCTACTGCTGGAGGCAGGATTTCTCAGTTACTAGACTATGAAACATGCTAGAGCTAATGTGATATATCTCTATGGAATGTATCTGTATCATAAATGCAAGGTTTAGGGGAAAGTTTTTCTGGTAAACTCACAATTTTTCTGGGATAGATAAGTATAGATCTGAAACTACAATGTGTGATACTAAGATTTTTTTTATATGAATGAACTATTATTGGGGGGGAGTGACTGGAAAGTGGCAGAAACCCCACTCGTTGAATCAGAAACGGATAAGTAGAATGCGACAAACAAACAAATAAATAACAACCTTTCCCTAGATGCAACAGACGAGATGAAAGTGGAAGTGATTTTTTTAAACTTCTGTTTGAGAAAAGATGAACTTCACATTCATTAGATTATATTCCTTTTCCAGCAGAACAGAGGAGTAGGTATATACTTTCACTTTACCTTTCCTAACTTTCTCAACTGTAGCCTCTTTGGTTTAGCAGTAAGAAATTTCTTTTCTGACTGCTTTGTTCCCAACTTACATCATCTTCATCTGTCTTAAAGACTTCTAGTACCATCCTCCATATCTGATTTTTTAAGGCACAGAATGTGAATATTTGTCACTTACAAAATCAAGACTCACCTCTGTGATAAAGCCTTCATCATCCAGTAATGACATCCTCCAATTTTCATTTAAATAGCAATTTTGAATGGAGGTATTCCTTCCCACTAATGAATTCTAGGTTTCAAATGGGGCACGTTTACTGTCATCTTCATAGTTCCACGAAATCTCTAACTTGACACAAGTCCTTGTAAAAGCAAAAAAAAAAAAGGGGGGGGAAATCCCTGAGTAATGTGAAATATAAGGTAACATGGTTCATATCTAAATAAAATCCAACCTTAGGAAAATGAGTGTCAAAACACTTGTTTGTCCAGAATAAAGCAAATATATAATGCAAAGCTGGAATTTAACAATAAATGCGATAAAATGCTGTTGTTCATATTCATTATGCTTTTCATGCACAAACAGAAGTAATGCATACTTACAGCATATTTAGAGGCTATCATCTTTCTTCCATTAATCATAGATAAATCCACTGTTTCAAAGACATGCAGCATAGACAGATGGTCTTAATACACATCATTTTCTAGTACTTGGGATTGTCTTTTAAGTGTAGCTGAAGCATCTCTACCACCTTTTATGATTATTTATAATGCATGTGGATATTAAGTTAAGGCTTTAACAAAACAGATTTTTATTGCTAGCACTGTGTGATAACTGAAAACACAGTTCTAGGATTTCAGATGGAGATGCAGCAGACTAATGTATTCAGTTCAGCTAAACTCCAATTTAATCCTAAAGGAGAAGGTATATATTTAGTACAAAATTAGTTAAGTAATTATTAAATCTATACTAAATTATAACACATCTTGTAAACATAAAGCAGGGTTGGTTTCACATCATGCTCTTCCTGTAAATCCTAGTTTCAGGAAGGATGGAGGATTCCCATTCCCGTTCCATTTCCATTCCTTGAACACATTTCTCAGGCTTACTCTAAAAGATGTTTTTAGCACATCCTTTTCTAGCTGATCTATAGTGTTGCTGGCAGCCTTGGAAGACCCTTTAGACAATGCCTGTCCAAGAAGACAAGAGCAATCATCTTTTCATGGAAAATAGTAGGCTAAAGACATAAAGAAGGAAAAGACAAAAGGAAGAGGTGGACAGAAGCTGAAGTTTAAAGGCTAGATCCTCAGCCTGAAATAGAAGGGACTATGCTATTTTATGTTGAGGATCTAGCTAGAGCTGGCCTTAGGGAAAATGTTGCCCTGCACAAACTTGTATTTTGGCACCCTCCCCCTTCTGGTGCCTCCCATCCCCCTCCCCCCTGAATTAGCAGTGCTGCCGCAGGCAGAAGACACAGGGCACAGTCCAGCAGGGAGGCAGGTGGGCAGACAGGCATCATTACTGCTGCCTGCAATCCCTGGCCTGGCTCCTCCTGAGCAGCGGCTGGAGGTGGGGGGTTGACTGGCCCGGGCACCACTCCTCCTGCCTGGGGCAGAGATTGGGCAGGGCAGGGGGAGAGCAGTGCTGTGGGCATGGGCTGTTCACACGTATGTATGTGTGTGGGGGGGCCCTGAACATGGTGCCTGGGTGGTTGCCCATGTCACCCAGTAGAGATAAGATTAAGGGTTTATTTCCATGAAAATCCTGCTGCTCTAAACCTTAACCATTCCACATTAATTTAATCCTGACATGAGTTGTGTTTTGAACAATATCCTCTTTCTGGTTCATTTCTTTCTAGCATGGTATAGAAAGGTTCTAGCTAAGGGTAAAATGTAAACTTGTTTACATATAGGAGCAGACTGAGAAAACTCTTCTTACACCTCTCAAAATGTTGTGAGAACTCTTTTTACACCTCTGGCATTTTTAAGAACCTCGCACCCTTACCACCATTAGCAGTTGTCTGGCCTGAGTTTCTTCTACTTTCAAAGACAGAGAATTATCAACTGACTTCATTATAATGCTCAGGGGGTGCCTCTCATGAAGCCCGTTAATCCCCGCTTAAATGTCCATAGCCATAAAGGAAAACAGAAAAGAACATACTGGGCCCAATCCACACAGTTTCTAAATCCAGCCTGCTGCCCCAGCTTACAGGAAGTCTTCAGGCCTCTGGTACTCACTGCTGCAAGGCCCCCAGATGATATGGCCCTGCAGGGCTATCTGCTTACACAGTCCCTAGTTCCTCCCCCCCAACCCTGCAGCAGGGCAAAAGTCACAAATAAAGAAAAATAAAACACTTGATCACAAAAAGAAAGAAAAACAGTATAATGCTGTCCATATCAAGCTGTTTGCCCCAAACCCCTCAAGGGATCCACAGATGGTCTCTCTGAGGAGGGAAAACCACCCCCCTCACAGTAGCTTCTTGCTACTACTCCTCTGGTGGCTCCCTTCAGCTTCCTGGATGTAGTCCTGTGCCCTTGTCAGCCATGTTTCCTTTAGTGGTGATCCTCTGATCCCCTGCCTTTTTCCTGAATGCCTTTGCTTCATCCCTCTCAGCTGGCAAGCATTGGTTGGAGAACTGTCCTGGTGTCCTGGCTCCAGCAACACTGGAAGCTCTCCCTGGATGCCCCTCTCCAGGGCTGGAAGTACTTGCCTGGTCTCTCTGTGGACCAAGCATTAAGGAGCACTCACTCCAAAAACACTGCTTGCTGCTTCTTGCCTTCCTGCACTCTCACCTTCCTCCTGGGGTAAGCATAGAGGGCTTATTCTCCATTTTGGGGTTCACCCCACCCCCCCGATCTTCCTCCACCGTGCTTAGCTTGGGTCCAGTGAGACCAATCTAACTGAACTTCTGTACAGTTACCAATGCAACCCTGGGGCTTCAAAAGCCCAGCTGTTGGCCCCAGCCCTGGAGTTGCACTTTTCCTAGCCCATTCCTGGCACTGAGTTATTTTTAGTCCTCCCCCACCCACCCCATCCCCAGATGAATGATTCCCCCCCAGCCCATCAAATCCCCCATCCCACAAGCGAATCCTAGTGCCAGTTTTATCAGCATTCACGAATGCCAGGAGTGACAAAGTAAGTCCCAGTGTGGGGAGAGATGGGGGTTCACCAGGGGCAGGGAGGCTGTTTAGGGATGGGGGAGGTCAGGGTCTAAAAACAGACCCTGGTCCCAGGGGGTGGGGAAGAGAGCACCCATCCCTCCAAGGCCCCTTGCAAGCCCCCTGATTCTGCCAAAGCCTTCCAGACCCCAGAAACCCTTATGTGGACCCCACCTGCCTCTCCAACCCCCCAGTGCCCCTCCCACGTAGACTCCACGTGCCCCCTCAACTCTCCTTTCCCCCCCATTGTACCTCTGGCACTTGCCTGGACAACCCTATTTCCTCCCAAAAGCTTCTTGGGCCCCCAATCCCCCCACCCCCTCTTCTATACCCTGCATCCAAACTTACATTGGATTAGGTGGTTATTTATGATGCAATCTAACCTCCCTCTAACCTCCAAAAATGTCTTTAGGCAGCCCTTATATCTCTTGTGCCATTTTTAGAGTATCAACTGATGGTTAACAATAACATGTAACGATATTCATTATATGTGGCATTTGTGTATATGCCAAATAATAACAAAATTGCTAGGCAGTGTTTTCTTGCCATCTTAAAATTGTTTGGTGTCCCCATAGAAGCCAAATAGTGGACTGTCTACAGCTTTTAGGGTGCACTAGTTAGTTCCAAAGATGCATAAGGCACATCAACACATTACCCTTTTTAATAAAACATCATACACCAGTGAGTTTTTCATTTGGATTCTACTATGTCAAGGGTATTTGAATCTTAACTAATTTGATGATGCCTGTGGCCCAAATATAAGTGAGAGCAGGAGAGGATTATTTAACATTCTCCTTTAAAGATATGATCTATCAGAAGGAATTCCAATTAAGAAAACCCTGCACATAAAAATCTCTCTCACACAAAAATTGTCAGTTTGAAGTTGAAGTATATGTACTCGCCTTTCAAAAATGATCATTAAAAACAAAAGATCCTAATCCTAGAAACCTCAGAAATGCTTAGTTAAGGATGCACTTCTCAAAGAATGCAGTAGCTCAAAATCTGCGAAGGACACCAGCATAACCACAGAGAGAGGACCTTCCATTTGATTCACCCCCTGTTAAATCTTTCACTTCCCAGACAAATACCCTTCTCTTCCCACCCTTGTCTGTTTCTTTCATAGGCCCTATGTACCATACCTAGGCCCAAGGATTGAATATTAGGTCTGTGCAAAGCTTCGGTTGCTGATTTGATTTGGAGGAGATTCATCCCGATTTGGTGGTCAAATCTTCAAATCCAGATCAAATCAGGAGACCCTTTCTCTCTGAATCAAATTGGAACCCTCCAAATCGATTCGGAGAGATTCGGAAAGATTCAACAATTCGGACATAGACACAGCTTTAAATGTTTTTTCTACATATTTCAAAGTACCAAGCAGCTCGTGAATGCTGAGATGGTGGGGCAGATGGAGTGTCCCACAGGAGTGTGTGTGTGTGGGGGGGGTCCCCAGTGAGCTCGGCAGGAGACCCAGAAGTGCACTAGAAGCACTTCTGGTTTCACTTCTGGGTCTGCTGGGGAGCATGTGGGCCCCCACCCCGCGCCCTCCCCAGCTTGGCGACTGGTGCCTCCTGGGTAGGGGGGGCAACTGGAGTCCCCCCACAGGCAGTCACTGAGTCACAGGGGTGCGGAGAAGGGGGGCATCATGTTCAGCGGCGGAGCTGGAAGTGGACCGAAAGTACTTCTGGTCCACTTCCAGATTTACCGCCAAGCATGCAGGGAGGCCACCTCATGGTCCTGTGGGACGCTTCATCCGCCCCACCATCTCTGCATTCATGAGCCATGCCTGGTACCTTGAGGTATATAGAAAAGACATTTAAAGCTGTGTCTATGGCCGAATCACTGATTCTCTGAATTGGCATCAAATCTTCAGATATGTATTTGGCTGAATCGAATCAGGGTCAGTGATCCAAATTAACAAATCTTGGTCCCCAATCTTGGCCCATTTTGCACACCCCTATTGAATATCCCATGTCCCATTCTCGTAATTGCTTCTTGCTGCTCCTTGACATTCAAGAAGAATGTTTTTTTGACCTTTGGAATTACCTTTTTTGCCCCTCCCTCTCTCGTACATAGAGAATTGTTGACTCTGTAGTGCTGTAGGTTTAATTAGACTTTTCAGTCTCAATTTGAATTCCATAGCTCAGCAAGTATCTTTCATGTGAGGTACAGACTCCTTGTCTGGAACACAGGGGAAGTTGGAAGGGAGTCAGCGATCATTTGGATATACGTTCTGGGAATTCAGTTAGCAAAAGAAGGTGGTAGGAATGTATGATGGCCTTGATCTACTGCTCCCACGTCTATAGCCTCATTCCTCGGACGCTTCAGATTTCTAGTATTATAGAATTATAGAAAGTGAGGGTTGGAAGGGACCTCAGGGGGTCATCTAGTCCAACCCCCTGCTCAGAGCAGGACCATCCCCAACTAGATCATCCCAGCTAAAGCTTTGTCTAGCTGGGTTTTGAAAACCTCCATGGATGAAGCCTCCCACCACCCCTCTAGGTACCCTGTTCCAGGGTTACTGCCCTCCTAGTAGGAAAGTTCTTACTAATATCTAACCTAAACTTCTCTTGCTGCAACTTGAGACTGTTGCTTCTTGTTCTGTCATCTACCACCACTGAGAGCAGTCTAGCTCCATTCTCTTTCAAACCTCCCTTCAGGTAGTTGAAGGCTGCTATTAAGTCTCCTCTAGACTAAATAAGCCCAGTTTCCTCAGTCTTTCTTCATCATGATCCTATGATCCCTGCTGACTTCTTGCCCCTGGGGCAGGGGGCTGGACTCGATGATCCTCCAGGGTCCCTTCCAGCCCAAATGTCCATGAAATCTATGAAATCATAAGCCATGATTCTGAAGGTCTTCAGTGGATGAACTGGGATAGAGTTCTTTCCTTGTGGAATTCTGCAAGAGATGGCTTCAATGATACTGGAAATACTCAGTGTTCTCCAGAGTCTCACTGTGAATCTGAATTACTGGACCTAGGGACTTCTCATTAAGACCTTGTTGATTAAGACCTTAGTCTTCTGAATGCTAAGCATCAGTCCCATTGTCTTGTATGCCTCAGTAAAGATGTCAATGATTGCCTGAAGGTCTGCTTCTGAGTAAGCACAGACAATAGCATCATCAGTGTACTGGAGCTTGATGACTCATGTTGGGGTGGTCTTGGTTTTGTCTTGGAGACAACTGAAATTAAACAGTTTACCATCCATTTAGTAATTTAGCTCCACTGTGGCTGGAAGCTTGGTGGTCAGAGGTAGTACTGCTGTAAAGAATATCAATGGTTGGAGCGATGATGCAGGCTTGCATAACTCCCATCTTAACGTCAGAGTGGCCTGCAATAGATTCATAGATCTGTTATTGAGAACCACTGCTTGCATACCATCGTGGAGCAGGTAAAGAATGGTGATGCATTTCACTGGGCAGTCATACATCAGAAAGATCCTGCACAATGCTTCTTGGTTAACAGAGTCTAAGGCTTTCATGAGGTCAAGGAAGGCCATATAGAGAGGCTTATTTGTTCCTGGGATTTTTCCTGCAGCTGGTGAGCTGTGAAGATCATTTCAATTGTGCCTCTTGATGCGCTAAATCAATACTGAGATTCTGAATTCTTCAGCAAGTGGAAGGAGACAGTTCAGGAGGGTTCTCATAATGATCTTTCCTAGGGTGGACAGCAAATGATCCCTCTGTAATTTCCACAGTCCATTTAGTGATTTCCTTGTGGAATTCTGCAAGAGATGGCTTCCAAGATACTGGAAATACTCAGTGTTCTCCAGAGTCTCACAGGGATGCACAGGCTGAGGCCTGTCTGAAGGAGATATAGTCAGCTCAGGGAAAAGAGCTAGAATATCAGGCCAGTCCGAGGCCACCCTATGATGATCAGTGTGAAATGAAGCACCTAAGACCTTATCCAAGCCTCTAAGAACTGTATCCATAATTTATATTAGTATTTCCACAAGGTGTGGCAGGTGGGATCAGGAGGGTACTCTAGTGAGACCAGGTGAGAGACTGTTGGCCAGATTAGTTTGGCTGTCCTCAGAGGCAGGTCTTATTACTCCTGCACTGTGATATACTAGTTGCTTCTTGGCTCCCTCTCTCATCTCAGAGCTAAGGGGATAGAAAAGATACTGTAAGACCTGCAGGGTCTTGTGTCACAGCAAAGAAAATAGGTTGGTGCAGCCATTGCTATGTGAACATCCTTGGCCATGTGACTATTTGCCTACATTAACGGGTATCTGGGAGATCTTCTCTAAAGAAGTTCTTGGGAGTTCTTAGTCTATTGCACCCCTAAAGGCTGGAATCAGAAACCTGCCCCTGTCTTATTTATGAGTTTATTTTTATTGTGGTAGCAGTCTTCACTTGCTTGGAGTGCAAAAAATACAACAAAAATTCAGTGAAACTGACTACCCTGTTGTATTTGTCCAAGCCAGAGAAGGGCAGAAAGCAAAGAAATGGCATAAAGGACAAGTAAATTTAACATTTTAAAATTCTTTCATCTATAATAATCTAAGGAATGCTTGACCCTCAGCATGTCAGCCAGATCCAGCCTTTGGCACTGTGTCATCCAGCCTTCAAGGTTCTCCATGGGTCTGTGGGGAGCTTTGCAGGCTGTGGTCCTGTGTGCTAGATCAGGAGTGCAGGGTCCCAATTCCAGGGTAGTGATTCCTGGGAAGGCATTCTAATCCTGGGTGGCAGACTGTCAACTTAAAGAATGAGCGTGGTGTGGGGCCTTCCAAGGGTATGTCCCATTAATCCTGGCATGTAGGGTCAGATCTAACCCATGGACTGGCCCTGTACAGTGGAGCCAAAAGATTGAGTAGCACTGATCTAAGATAGTGTCAGCAACACAGCTAGAAGAAGAGCATTTTAAAAACTATATTATGAGCTGCCCTCTACACATTATCCTCAAAGGTAAGTATATTTAAAGAAAAAAGGTGAATTAATTCAGATTGCTATCCTGCCGCAGATTCATTGATATAGGTCTCCTGCAGGTAAGAAGAATAGCAAGGAAAGCTATCAGTGGGTATTTGGCTTATATCCCTCTGCAGAAGCTTGTTATAGATCAGAAGGCAAAATCGGACTTTGATTATTTTATTTTGGATTCTGTGATCTCATATTTTATTTGGATCTTTCATTTCATATTTACATTTACAGAGGAAAGACCAAAAAAGAATTTTTGGCTTTCATTTTCTTTTCTTTTTTTAAAAGAGAAAGAGCCAATAGGCATGCGTTAATTTTCCAACTGGCATTTTGACTGCATCATTTCAGTTCTTCATTGTTCCTTTTGTTTATACTCATCCTAGTGAAGCTAAAGCTATGTGCTTGTCTTCTGTACTTTAAATTTTTGCCTATGTACTAATGAATCTGACTTGGTGCCATAGTAGACACTAATGAGCATCACCAGCTTTCATTTAACTCTACTGCTCACTACCATGCGCTCTAGAAAATCTATTGGTTTATTCATAACAACCACTAGAAATTCTTTTTCATTAGTAAGATACTAGTTTTCCCTGTTGTACATTTTGTTATTATGGAGAAGTATGAAATGTTAATTCTGCCCTGAAAACCCAGGGCAGAAATGCCCCAATCCTTTTTAAAATGCAATCACTTGCATAGTAAGTGATTTCAAACATCTGAGCACCAGCAGAAGCCTTTTATTGAAAAAAGGGAAATAAGAAGAAAGCTCATTGCAACTTGGGTGTCCAATTTACCTTGTTATCTGCATTTTTTCATGGTGAAATCAAGCAGCAGGACTGCAATTATAAAATAGACCATAAAGTACTGTTAAGAACTACTGCATTCCTAACAGGGCCCTTAGCTTTGGTTTTGATGTAGAAATATTTATGTATTTCAAGACTCTGGCTAGAAAACTACAGATTTTTCTCTTCAATGCTTCCTGATCAAGATAAGCAACCTTCTTTGCAATTTTTTATTGTTATAATGGGACAGTTTTATTCACAAACTTTTCATGATCTCAGATACATATCTAAGAGGAGCTTATTGTTATCACATAGATAATTCAAGTTAATATGGAGGGGTTCTGAAACTTCCACATTTACTGACTTCAGAAAGAGTTGATGTTAGAATTGAGTGAACATTTTCTACCAATGACTTTCTGTTTAGAAATGCTCTTTTAACTTAATTATGTTTGTAAAAAAAAAAAAAAAGCTTGAATAACTTGAAATCTAATACTTTTGGTTTAGGGGTGTTGGTTTATAGTAAATGATTTTTCTGTGTTATGAATTGAACCTGGATGTAGGAGGTCAAGGTTCAGGGGTAGCAAGCATCCTGGGGAGTCCAAGAGCCAGGATTCCAGACACTAGGGGCTAGGCAGGTATGCAGGCAGGAGCTAAGCAATAGTTTATGCAGGAGCCAGGGGGCTGTAGGAACTGGGCTAGAAACTCAAAGCAAGGAATCAAGAATAAGGACTAGGTAACAAGATAAGTGGGGCTAGACCGATGGGGATACTTGCCTAGCTGAAATCCGGCAAGGGCTGCTGCTGCTTAAATGTAGTAGCTACACCCAAGCACTTGAACAGGGGCCAGCTGGGGCCCAGCCCCTCCCCGGCAATTAGGGCCACCTGAGGGCTTGTTTGTCTGCCTGGCATCCTGACTCCTGACAGCATGCCTATATCAGGATGAGTTTTGGAGAGAAAGAAATTCAAGGAAAAATTCAGCTGCTTTTAAAGCCAGGTTAGAGAGAAATACAATTTTTCCACAGTGAATACATTTTAGTAATCTTTTATTTAGGAAATTCTGATTCCTGTTGTTGCACATTTCTGACCGAAGATCTCACACAACCATACTAGAAGTTAGTGTAAGGTTTTATCTCTGGAAATACAGGAGCGAATTTATGTTTCTGCCCCTTCACTCTCTGCCTCCCCCCCCCAAGTACCTTATACTCTATCCAAGATCCACAACTCTGGGAACATAGGTCTCTCATTGCCTCTGGCATTGGCACCATCACAAAGGGAATATCTGGCTACAGAGACTCTCTCCTATTTCAGTATGCCACTGGAGCTGCCACCTATTTGAAAGACACCACAGATTTCTTCAGGAAACTAAACTCTATTGACAAACATCCAACAAACAGTTTATTGGTTACCAATATCCCCCCACATGAGGACAGATTACAAGCTATAAGGAACACAGTCCGCAATGACATTACTGCATCTGTTTCCATCAAACCCTCCTGCTTTTTCCTCACATGCAAATATTTTAAATTTGGAGATTCCCTATACCTACAAATACATTATCACTACCACAGGTACACACATGGTTCCCCAACACACTGTCTCATTTATCTCAAAATCCATTTCTACAACAGCTGCCCTCTCATCCCCCTGGTATACCTGAAGTACATTAATGACATTGTCATGTTGACATATGGAAAGGAATCTCTAGAGAAATTCCACCAGGACTTTACCACCTTCCAGCCCTTAATCAAACTCCTTCCTTGTGCACCACTGTGAAACTTTATAATGTCTGCAGCGTCATCACATTGTGTTGAAAATTAACAGACTGTTATAGCTACCTCCAGTTTCCATCTTTCATCCTAAATACAAATCTAAACTCAATGTAGTTCTGTTGTCTACAGCCAGGATCTGTATTATAACCACATCTGGTCTGATTCCATTGACTGGAAGGCATACCACAGGAATCTAAAACATGGTTTCCTACATGGAAGGTGTAAATGAACATCTCATTTAAGGAGGTCCTGACTGTCAGGGGTTTTGACTCTGATCAAAACAGGTATGGCACTGCCCTTTACAGCCATTGTTTGTCCAAGCAGCATTTTTGCTTATCTACTAGTAGGTGGCTAGAGAGCACACAGCCTGAGCAGGCTTGTTCCCAGGATGAGCCACAGTTAAGTTAAATGAGCCACAATTAACTTACAAATGCACACAGCAATGCAAGGAAAAAGCATTGGTACGTTTTACACTTGAAGGTGTGTTACACTTACACCATACTAAGGGAATGTAAAATGTGACTCTCCATAACTAAAGCTTGTTAACTCATGCTTAGTGCCTCTGAGCATCTCAAAGTTACACTACTTAAGGTGAGGGTTAACTCTGGGCCATACTACATAGGCCATGCTGCATACTCATAGGCCACGTTAGCTCATGGGCCATGCTCATGTTAGTGTAACTTCAGTCTGTTCCATAGAGATAAAACGAGCAATTTGTAATCTTCCAGCATCCCAAAATACACTGCTCACAGCCCCGTTCCTGCACCCTCATCCAGAGCAGGGCTAGAGTCCAGGTGTCCTGCTCCTACCCATGTCCCTGCTTGCCAGTCCTCTAGTAGCAAGTCAGAGCTGTGCAGGCAAGAAACCGTATTAACTGCTCACAGCATTTTCTAACTTAACGCTGCTTAACATTTTACAGATTTAGTAATTTAGTATGGTCTAAGTGTAAGATGTAACTTCACCCTATGTGGCATACTTCACAGACATGTTAAGCAGAACAATGGGTATAAAATTTTGTAGGGTGAAAGGCTTTCTCTTGGGAGGAAGGCAACATCTGTTCATGACAAACCTGTAACAGTGACAACAGAAACCCTCTGGTTGACTCTTAAAGCCCTCAGCTTGGAAACCCTAGATGCATCAATGATGACTTCCCACCACGCCTGAAAAACAATGAACATCTCAAGCTAGCCTTAGGGGATAAACCTGTTCTGGCTTACAAGTAGTCCCCACAGCTTCAAACTATGCCTCTCCAGCAGCAGACTAGCTAGCTTGAATTCTTATTAATCCATCAGGTATGGCTACAGTCCCAGATGCCAGTTGTGCCTCATCATCAACATAGATCACATCATCATTGGACTGAGCACGAAGTATAATATCAGGATTCACCTCTACCAATATTTCATATGTCATCACTTCCTTTCAGTGCCATTTTGGCTGTCAGTGTCCATTCATTCTTTTACATGGGGCAATTCCTATGTAAAAAAATGAACAGACACTGACTCAACATCAGTTCCAAAAACACATAAAACACACAAAAGTCTGTGGCTTGTTATTTGGTTTTGTGTCTCTTGAGTGTAAACCACAACAGCTTGCATATTGGGTCATATTTCTATAACTGTGTTTAAAGGGCAATGAGTCAAGGTTAGATTAAAACATGAATGAAAGTAACCTCTTGTTCCTGTAGCATTTGCTGTTGTTTTATACCATCCCAAAAGTTTGCATATCTCATTACATCATTAACTACGAATCTTTCATCAAGTCCTTGAGAAAACAGCAACCTGATCCTATTTTATATTACAGCAGATATATTCCTCTGTGGGCACGTCTACATGTGCAATTAATATGCACAAATAAACTCCACAGCTAGTAGCTCCAGACTTTTTTGCTTCCGAGTGAACCATGTGATATGCTCCCAGAAGCAAAAAGCTCCAGAGCTCCCTGACTACACATGACACCTGGTTGGGAGTAGCCCTGGGGCTGGCAGGCTGACCCTTCTAGCATGTGTATGCAAGCATGTAATGAGAAACCTAATGGAAATGCTGCATCCTATGATATTATCCTGATAGGCAAACGTTTTATATAAATCAAAGTGAAAAAAGTGTTAATTAAATGTAGGTATATTCTGTAACTTGAACTGCTGCCAGCAAAAAAGCTGTTTCTAATGTGTACGAGGAATGTGAATACATTTATTCTTATTAAATCAGTCCCTATCTAACATGTCATTACTTACCCTACAACTTTCTGTCTTCCATCTCAATCTTTCTTTTTTTTCTAGTTAGTTCATAGACTTTTATAACTGTATCCATATAGCCCTTAGAACTCTTATCATGATTAGGGATTTTGTGTACTAAGCAAATATTGAATATAAAAAATAAGCTACTTTCTTCAAAATAAACATTATATTTTTTTTCCATTTAACTCAAAGCTTTAGCTATCCCATACACAGGGTAATATGCTTGGAAGTATGTTCACTACACCATACGGCTTTGAATGAATACTGAAAGAGAATGCAAGATTGCATTACAGTTTATTTAAAAACCCATCATAGAATGGCTCGATGTACAGCAACTTGCATCGTAGTGCCTGTTGTTGCATCCATTGTTTACTTGATGTTCCCACCATATAGCAATTACAGAACTGGAAATAGATTTCTCAGTCCAAAAAATATTATTATAAAGAAAAGAAAAAATGGAAGCCTGGGTCCAGCTCAGAACTATTCTTTGCTTTTTACATATAGGGGTATAATACTGAACAGAACATTTGAGTCAAAGTACAGAAAAGCATGATCTATAGGTCTATTCATAAACTAAAGTTGTGTGCAGCCTTTGGGACTGTGTTATTGCTTGTAATAAGAATTTCTTAATTATTAAATTAGAAATGATGAAGCCTTTTGGAGTAAACTGCAGAGGCTTTACAAGTAAGTTCAAGGAATGACTTCTGAATAAATCACTGTATGACATAAAAATGTGGAGACAGAAGAAAATTTCAGGTATAAAAGAATATTATGTTTATTACATACCACAATTTTAATAATTGAAGAGCTTTCATGTGCAATAGAAATCCTAGGCAGATACATTGTAGGCTACAGTGCAAAGCAATATCCTACTGCCCTCTTCAGCAGAAACTATCCAGTTAAATAAAAGTATTAATTCACCTCTCCCACAAAATATTGACTTCAGCTAGATGAGATCATCCTTTCCTACAATAAAATGGAATATTTAAATAGTAATAATGCACTGCAGTCAATCTATCCATCATCTAATCTGGTTGCAAATGTAGCACTAATAATTGTTGTATGAACTAGAACATGTTCACAAAATACAAATAAAGTCCACTGCTCTAGTGGCTTAGGAGACAATTATTTTAACAAATTAAGATTACCCAACTGCAAGGCACATCCACTTGGACCAATACTTAAACCAAATTATGAAATATATTCTGACTATGATAGCAAAATGATATTGTTGTGACTGGGTCCACTGACACAACTTCATTTGCCTTGGAGTCAGGCTCTAAGAAACATATTTTCATGCTCAATTAGAGTTCTTTTTTAAATGATTGAAATATTTGGGCCCAACTCTGGAACTACACTAAATCTAGAATTTCCTACTATAAAAGGACAGTACCTATTCCTGTTTTCATCTGTGTAACTGCATTGTCTTTGGTGGCAAGAGTAACTAAGAGCATAATTAGTCCAGAGATTTTCTTCTCCTCTTGTATTTGTCTGGGTGAATATGAAGATAATACAAATTGACTGACAGTTCTCTGAAGATACTGATTTGGAATAAATAATCAATTTCTTTATGTTCATAGTACAACAAACAGGGTATTGTGATATCAAGATTAATGGCTCATGTGACAAACATAATTCTGGAATGATTGTATTTAATTGCTAACCAATTGTTTACAAACTAGATGATCTCAGCAGTGAAACATGATACAAATTCTCTCAGAGGGTAAGATAAGGAGGGTATATTTTTAGAGAATGTCATTATGTGAACGGTAGAGTTTAAAGAAATGGGGGGGGGGTCTGGATACTTCTATTAACAACACAGAAGCACCACTTTGTGTTTATTAAATTTCAGTCCTTTTTTTCATTGTAAACTGAAAATAAAGGAGGTTTTTCAATTTATATTAGCTAAAAATAGATCTCAATAATTCCTGAATTTTTTGTTCGGAATTATTAGGAATATACATGCAGTAACGGGGGACAGGGACTGGGGGAGGGGAGTAGGAGGACACACAAAACCCCTTCTCATCCAAAAAGGTCTCCCAGTAATTTAAATGCATGCAGCACTGTTGGCAAAGTAAAACACTGCCAGCCATATAGAAACACTAGAGACTGACTGTCTGATAAAAAGAAGTAAGTTGTCATAAGAAACCATTCTCTTGAAATACACAGACATTGCTCTTTTGTGCTCATTGTGGGTGTGTGAAAGCATTCAAATGAACCAGTAGAAGTTAAGCCATTTAGTTTAAGCAGTTGGAAACTCATCTGAAAGAATATATACATAAGTTTATGGGGTCAGCCACTCACTCCGCCAGAAGACTGCATTGCCCATGGCAGCCAGCCAGGGGTCCCAGAACATCTTGCAGGCTCTGTGGTCTGTTTGGACATGGTTGACAACACTGGAATGTCTTCCAGTGTTGTCATGTCTTCCCCACAAAACTCCCTCCCTCCCTCTCTCTTCAGATTACAGGTCCAGAGTGTCTGTGTTTTCAACATTGTCAAATTCCCCTCCAGTGCCCAATGGATCTTTACCCCTCTGGCACCAGCTAATGGACCCAGTTCCAGTGCAGGTTGGCCAAGTCTGATTGGGGTCAAGTTCTGTCAGCCTGGGGTTGAGTGCTGGCTGGTTGTGTGCTGGTGGGTCCAGATCTGGAGGTCCTAGTTAGTCTGGTTTGTTTTCATGAGGGGGAGGTTTCCAGTCTCTATCGGTGAGTTGCAGAGAACAATAGGCTTCATTCCCAGCAGCAGCATGGCTCCCACCAAGAATAACCCTCCTCCCACCCCTGACAATGATTGGGAGCAGCCCTTCAGGTAGAGTTCAGGCATGGGGGGAGGGAGGGCTCCAGCAACAAGGTGGGGGGGGGAGGAAGATCAGACTGGATCAGTGTAGCAGGGTAGGGGAGTAGTTGTGGGCTCTGGGAATAAGCTAGGGGGCTTGAGGGCTCAAGTGCCATGTTGAGAGTGGGGAGTTTGCTGCCCCACATGACACTTCAAGCTGGCACCTGTGTACAGGGCTGAAGGTAACAGCTTTGTGCCTTTTGAGGTGCTGGTGGGTCCAGGGGGTGCTGGTGGGTGGCTTCCCAACCCTGTCTCCCGCCCACCCCCCAGCACCCTTCCTGCTCACGGTCAGGTTTGTAAAAACTGCAGCGATCTGGGGGTATGGATAGGGGCTAGGCTTTCCCTTACAGGACTGGTTACTTACAAACAAATACTTAAAACAATTCTCATGGTGGCCAGTTTGCCAACAATTTATAGACACATATTTTTGATAAACTTTTGGAAAATGATTTCAAATACTGAAAAAAAATGTAAATGTTAAACAACTATCAATTGTTTTAGGAATGTATTCACTTCTGGCAAAATTTCATTAGCATGCAAATAAATCAAGCCAAACTTATTTTTCCCAGTGACCCTTTTAACATGTTAATTACTAGTTTACCCTAGGGCTCTTTTGCGCTACAAGGGAATAGAATTTTGAGTTACAGTTTAAATGCAGAATACTAATATTAAAAAGTGTCCCATCTATACAAACACATCAGCTGTTTAAATTAAAAGTGGGTAGAAGAAATAACCCATATTATTTCATAATAACATCAAAATATGTAATAATATAATCATAATATAGGAAGATTTTAATAAGCAGTCCCTAGCTCTGGTAATTCAGATTTATGTTGAGACTCTGGAGAATGCTGAATATTTTCTGTACATTGGAAACCATCTCTCACAGGAGACTGACATCAATGAAGAAATCCAACATTGCCTTAAAAGTGCAAGTGCAGCCTTCAGATGCTTGAAGAAATGGATTTTCAAAGATCATGACATCAGATCTGAAACCAAGCTCATGGTTTATGAAGCAGTCATGATCCCCACTTTACTGTAAGGAGCTGAGATGCGGACAACATACAGGAGACATCTTAAGTCACTGTGGAAGTCCCATCAATGCTACCAGATCCTTCAAATCTAGTGGGAAGACACATGCACCAACATTAGCAATCTCTTGTAAACAAACACCATGAGCATTGAAGTGATGATCATTTGACATCAGCTTTGCTGAACCAGTCACATCATGTAGAAGTTCAGCTCCAGACTCCCTAAAGCCAGTTTTATTCTTTCAGGTCAGTCAAGGCATACACTCAAGATGAGAGCAGAAAAAGCACTTCAAGGATGCCGTCAAGGCCATCTTGAAAAAAGAAGTAACATTCACATCAACTTGTGGGAGACTGTCTCCCAGGACCACCCCAAATGGAGGATGAGTCTGCTGCAAGGATCTCAGTACTTTGAAACTTTATGACGACAACAGGAGATGGAAAAGACAAAATCCAGAAACCAGTTGCAACAGAGTCTACCAATCATGCATTGGCCTCGTCAGCCATTTTTGGACCCACAGATAAAGCAACCATGGAAAACAACCATCCTTTACTGCAAGGGATTGTCAATTATATACAGAAAACAAGAGAAGAGCCCACTGAAATCTCTCAAGTTACTTCATATATTCCTTATTCCTGCATTGCTTCTATTCCTCTCTTTCCTCTTACCATACACTACTCTTTCCATATTTTCTGTGCTCCTTCATTCTTTCTTGTTCTAGCACTAAAGAGTTTTGCCAGGTCTATCTAGGATAGAAATTTAAAAATATATTATTTTAAGTTTGAGTTGGCTAGCAGCTTGAAACATCACTTAGCACCTTGATTAAATTCAGTATAACATTATTCCAGTGGTGGCTAGCTGGTTGTGTTGTAACCTATATTTCTGTGCTTTTCTTAGTCTAAACAGTTCCACTGTGATGTAATGTTGATATTATTCGTTTTTATCATCTGGGAAATCTTGTAGTCAGTGGGTGTGTCTACATGTGTCCTTACAGTACCTTTGGTACTGTGTCATCATTTAGGAAGCACTAAACAATGGTGCAGTAACAGCCCATGCTACACCATGTGTGCAGCGCACGGTTATTTTTAGCTGCTGCATCGCTGAAGTAACACTCTATAAAGAGGGAGCACATTGCCACAGTGACATGACTGCAGCGTAAAGGTTCTTGCCCAGAGATGGTACATCACCGTAGCACATTGCTAAAGCAACATAGTGTCACATGTAGACACACCCGGTAATGCATAATTTATTACTTTGATGCTTATCTGGATATGTGGAATGTTTGAAGGGTTCCTTTAATTCTGTCTCCATTCACACTGTAATGTAATGCCTTAATTGGTATTTCTCCATACATATAGAAGGAACTAGAAGATAAAAAAAGGGAATATAGTAACTTCAAGCATAAGGTAACCCTAGCTACTTGTGCTTAAATGACATATTTTGAGGGAAACCCCAGCTCAGTAAAGCATACAAGCCTTGGAAGTAATCCCATCATCTTCTCTGCTCTTGAAAATCTAGTCATGCCTGCTTTATAAGTAATTTGGCCTACTTGGCACTCATTCTAAAGTGTCCATTTGTTGCAATGCACATAAAAAAACCTCATGACTAAAACCACAAGAGAACGAATAGACTTGTTTTTGTAGTAAATGTAAATTGCTTGCTCTATTATGCGCTACTGATTAATTTTGTTACTCCCCCGTGAATTTGTTGAATAAACATAATTTATCTGTGAAACTGCCAATTGCTTCATGCCTAGATTGCTGCCATTGAAAAGAAAATATCCACATTGACAGAACCAAGAAGATCTAACAAACCAGTCTTTGTTCTTACACATCTGCTTCACTGTCATATGACTCTCTACATGGAATCCATCACAGACTAAGTTTAGATGCTGGCAATCCATCAGCATTTAAAGACAGAATAACCAATCTGGTAAGGGAAGGGTAGGGGGAAGAGATAAATCACTCACACTCTTACACCTGTGATCTAAACCCTATTCTGCAAGCAGTGCTAAGCCCTAGGGAGTCCACATATAATTAGTCTCTGTGCTCAATTAGTCTGGGGTCTGGGTGAAACAAGATCTGCTAATTTAGCAAAATTATACTTTTAAAATATGACGTTCTCTAAGGAACAGAATGGAGACTGAAACTCATTTTCTAGGCTGTCAGGAATGAGAGGTCAAAACACCTGTCCTTTTGTTTGCTATGCTACTTACACTTCTTTTATGAACAAGCTTATTCTAACAAATGAGAATTTGGGAACATGGGCATGATAATAAATGAAGCATATCATTTCAGATTAGGGAGAACATTTTGTGAATTGGCACGCATTTCTTGAAACTGTTGTTACAGCATATTTCATAGTAAAAATAAACTAATATAAAAATGAACTAATAATACTTCTAGTCTTTTCATAACAACAACCTATATGCCTTTTCCTCCTTTGACATTTTACAAAAAATGTAAATATCATCATCTCCATTTTCCAAACAGTGAAAATGGACTATGGGGAGGTCAAGTGAGATGTTATTTCCTGTCCAGATGATGCCAGGAGTGACCAGCAGTTGACATCTGTGCTTTTGCTATTTGCCTGTAGGTGCTTTTGCTATTTGCCTGTAGAATTGAGTTGCTGATCCCAGTCCAAGTCCTGCCAGACTGATAGCCACATTTCAAAACTACCCTTGATTATTGCTCTCCTGGGCCCTAATCTTGCAGAGACATTCACTTATCTTGATGCACACAAGTCATGTCATTAACTAAAAGACTTTCTTCTTTTTGGGGGCCTCTCATTCATTGACCTCTCTGGGACGATTCAGATGTGTACAGTTAAGAGCACATTTAAGGGTTTACAGGATCTGAGTGCTGGTAGGTACTCTTAGTAGAAAGATAAAAGACTGAACTATCCTTTCATCCACTGTTGTATGCTTGATGAGTCACAATTGCGAAACTCTACCAAGACAGAGTTTGCATGCGTGGGCAGGAAGGAACTATCTGCTGCCAGTACAGTGTTTGTAATTTCTCTGTGGGTGAATTGGGCGCCTGATAGGCTCATGATTTCTTATAAGTAAGAAAAAATTAAAAATGAATAAATAACTATGAAGGTAGTTGGATTCTGAAAGTTAAACAATCAAACAGGCTTGAAGACATAAGATAACCACCTTGCTCTACTTTCATTTGAGGTGTGACACACACATTTTACATTTCATTAACTCACAATGACAGTAATAATTATGTATCTGATCAAAATCAGATTGACTGATCTATGGAAGTTTCTTACTCATCTATGAATAATCATCACAATTTAATGTATCAATGCCCAAATAGCTTAGTGTTCATTATAGAACATTAGATCCTTTCATTTCTGTTCCAGTGGTGTTCTATATCAGTACAGGCATACCTTGGAGATATTGCGGGTTTGGTTCCAGACCACCGCAATAAAGCGAATATCGCAATAAAGTGAGTCACACGAATTTTTTGGTTTCCCAGTGCATATAAAAGTTATGTTTACATTATACTGTAGTCTATTAAGTGTGCAATAGCATTATGTATAAAAAAACAATGTACAAACCTTAATTTAAA
>NW_017728886.1:49392963-49405936 GCF_001723895.1 Crocodylus porosus
ACTTCTTTCAAAATTGGAGTCAATCCTCTCAAACCCTGCCGCTGCTTCATCAACTAAGTTTATGTAATATTCTAAATCCTTTTTTGTCATTTCAACAATGTTCACAGCATCTTCACCAGGAGTAGATTCCTTGACGTGCTCGACGCAGGGTTGCCACAAACCTTCAATTTGTAAAAAACGCAGTATCTGCGAAGCGCAATAAAGCGAGGTATGCCTGTATATTTATCCATAGTTTTGCAATAAAGTGCCAGTAAATGATGCTCACTAGTGGGTAACATAATTACTTGGTTATATACTGCAGCCATCTTCCTTTGGCAACTACTTTACATCGCTTTTCATAGTTTATACTATAGTTTCATAGTTGGTGGGGTCAGAAGGGACCTGAGCATATCATCAAGTCTGACCCCCTGCCATGGCAGGAAAGAGTACTGGTGTCAAATGATCCTGGCAAGGTGTTTATCCAGCCTCCTCTTAAAGACCTCCAGGGTAGGAGCCAGCACCACTTCTCTTGGAAGCTGGTTCCAGATCCTAGCCACTCTGACTGTGAAGTAGTCTGAATCTACTCTCTGCCAGCTTGTAACTGTTATTTCTAGTCACTCCTGGTAGTGCTCAGGGGAACAGGGACTCCCCCAGTGCCTGCTGGTCCCCTCTGACTACCTTGTAACAGGCCACCAGATCCCCCTCAGCCTTCCCTTGTGGAGGCTGAACAGGTTCAGGTCCCACATAGGGCCTGCCCTCTGACCCCTGATCATGTGAGTGGCACTTGCCCCTTCTTCTCAAGATCTGAAGGTTATATCCTCCCTAATGGATAAGGCACAAAGAGCCATATTTGCATCAAAAGGCATCCAACTTTGGGAAGGATAGTGAATGGCCTTTGCTGTAGCTTCTGCTATAGAGAGAAATTTTGCTGGGGGATCTGCCAGCTGAGGTTGGCTAAGATGATCTTGCAAGTCAATGATCTAGCCCAGTGGTTCTCAACCGATTTGCCATAGTGGGCCACACTTGCTGTTTTCAATGTGTTATGTGGGCCTCACCCACACAACTTACTTCCTGTGTCTCCATTTAAAAAATGTTTTGTGTCTGTTATCTGACAGTAATGCAATACAAATCAATATTCTTTAATACCTCTCATTTCTGCACTGGCAAATGTCTTTACTTTTTTTTTAATAGGATGTCACATGGGTTGCAGCAGCGTGCTGACAAGGTCATGACTTGAGAGCCACAGCTCTAGCATGTTTTCTTTCGTGCCCACTTTTAGAATAAAAGTTCTAGTGGTGATGGTAGGATTCCAACCCTCCAGCCTCACCCCCTGGTACCTCTCTAGTTCTACTGGCAACTGTAGCAGCAGTGTGGATGTCTCATGGTGTTGACTCCTGTACCTTGCCATTAGGATTCCAGTTCCCCAGAATCCAATCCCCTGTACCTCTCGTTTCAGTAGCAAAGTAGCTGGGGTCTCTGATTTCTCAGAAACAGCAGCGGGGGCAAAGGCCTAGCAGGGCAGCGCCACACTCTGGGCAACTGAAATGCACAGGGAAACTCACCCCTGACAACTCTATTGATTAAACAGAGGAGGGTCTACCTTTCTGGCTTTATATTCTCTCAGTGTATCATTTGTCTATTTTCAATTACTCTTTAGCTTTATATCTAGTTCAGATGCTGAGATAACTTATTCTGGCTAATGCCCACCATTTTCAGGGTAACCTGGGTTAGCTTTCAAACTGGAGCCAGAGACACTAGGACCAGCAAACAGAAGAGTTTGAGTGGGAGTTCAAGTGAGGAGTTCACTGGGGAGTTTGTCCAGCCATGCTTTCTTACCCATCCTTCACTATAAGCTTTCTGAGTAGAAGCAGGTAAAGGAGGAAAAGGGATTTTTCTAGGAAGTAGCAGCTAAAGAGGAAGAAGGAGCTAACAGGAGAATCAGTAGGATGGGCAGGCAGATGTTGCAATGCCAAATCCTCTGCTACTGCCAGCTCTTCCTCTGCCAGTACATATGCAGACTCTGTCCAGGGGTGCATTTGGGAGGTCACAGTAGCATAAACACTGGATCCTTTCAGTTGACTATGCTGCAGAATGAGCAGCTGCAGACTTTTTTTAATTCCCCCAAGAAAGTAAAAAGAATCCCCATCTTCCCCCTCCATGCTCTGTAGCACATTCCCTTTCCTCCTTCCCCTTTCCTCCCCCATTTCACTACACATTGCTGCCCCTGTCTCCAGCTGCCATGGGAGCAAGGATGGTGGGAGGAGTTCCAGAGATGCTTTTGCCTGTTCCAGGTGGTTTCTGCATAGAGCCAGGGACAGCAGCAGGAAGTTCCTGGTCCCCCCAGATCTTCTCTGCCAGGCCAGGAGTAGGTGTCAAGGAAGGAAACCTACATGCTGCCAATGCCATCCCTAGTCAAGTCTGGCTCCATGTGCAGCCTGAATGGAACAGAGTAAGAGTGGCTCTGGCTGGAACAGAGTAAGAGTGGCTCTCAGGTAAGCTGGGGACAGCAGCATTAGCAGCAGAAGCAGCAGGAGGGGATTGGGAAAAAACATCCATGAAAGGGAAGATAGGAGAGAGGGAAGATTATTACCTGTTTGAGGAACTTAAAAGTCCCCTGCTGCTGCTATCATGGTGCAATCTGCCTGTCTGGTGTGTGGAGGAAGGCTGGGAGCTAAGGTGCAGCCACCTTTGGAGCACAGGTCACAGATCCTGCATGTTCCTTTACAAAATTCGGGATCCTTCCATGCCTCTATCCAACTGCCTCTATCACTAACCACAAAGGCTTCTGCCCAGGTTCTGGTCTGGCTTTGCAGGGACTGCAGCCTCCATGTCCCTGCCAAAGACAGGCAGGTGGGGGACAATATTCCCTCTAAAGAGCAGCAGTCTGTGAGCACGCTGCCTTGGTCCGTGAGCGCACCACCTCAGTCCAGCTTGGGACACTTACCGAAGTGGGCTGAAGGCTGGGGCCAGGGGCCGGAGGCTGGAGCTGGGGGCTGGGGCCGGAGGCTGGGGGCTGGAGGCTGAAGCCATGAACCGATGGCTGGAGGCTGGGGCCGGGGGCTAGGGGCCAGAGGCTGAAGCTGGGGGCCAGGGGCTGGAGCCGGGGGCTGGTGTGGGCTCCCTGGCTCCAGGGAAGTGCTCCGCTCCCCTGTATCAGGGACGGGGAGCAGAGCACTTCCCCGGAGCTGCACCAGGCTCCTGCACCAGCCTTTCCTGGTGCACAGCCTTGAAAAGGCTGTGCGTGGCCACACTTTTAGTTGTGCGCGGCTGCGCACCTTAGGGGGAACCTTGGTAGGGGAGTGCTTGCAGTGTAAGGTGGATAGGCTCAGAGGTATTCATGAACATGAGGTCTTCATTGACTCAATGCAAAGAGCATTCCAGCATCATGGAAGAGGCACTGGAAGACAGAAAACACAGATACTCAGGAAGGTGGAAGCTGGCAGCTTGTCATCTCTGGCAGCAGAGAGCACTCTTCTGGCCCTGTGGATGCCCAGTTGGAAAACAGGTATTAAGTCCTGGCATTGTATGAGAAGAAGCCTACTCCAGTAGCAGGAGAAACCAAGCTATTTCTGCCATAAGAGTCAAGATATTTGGTAGAAGCTTCATGTGATTTCTAGCCGCTATTCTTTTGGTTTAATTATTATAATTTTCCCAGGCCATTTATTCCAACATTCACATATTTATCTGTCAGCTTTATCAAATGGACAATAGCCCTTTCATGTAAACAGAATTTCATTATTTGCTAGCTTGTTATCAGCTATATCGAACTATCTTCTACTATCTGCTTTACTGATTGAAATAATTATGCCTAGTAGGGTGTCACCTCCTTGTCTCATTCTCTGGTACCAACCAACACTGACAAGATTTGTTAGAATATCTCTGATGTCATTGCTTTTGTCTTGCTGCTTTCCTCCTCTGTCTGTTGAAATGTTTCCTCACTCACTGCTTCAGCAGATGGTTGCTGCCAGCAAAACAACATAATCAGTGTACAAATAAATATTTGATATCAAACATTATCTTGGGAGATTATTAATAAAATGCAAATAATAATAGGAACCAACTAGGCACTAGATGTTCTGCTGGTCTAACATTATTAACAACAATAATTAATACAAGTCACATTAAGATTTAAATAGCCACTTTGCCAAGCCAGGGATAATTTATTCAGTAACATATGATGAACAATATTAAAAGGACATTGTTACTTAAAAATCACATTTTATCTAAAATTGTGTATGCACTTTTACCACAGGTAACACTAATGTAACTAAATGAGAGCAAGAAAAACAAATATTTTCCCTTTTTTCCATTTGTTTACTTGTGACACGGAGTGACAAAAATGATTTGAGTGAAAAAGTGTGGGTGGCTTACGTCAGCTGATAGGCAGTAATTGTTTCACAGGTCTGCTCAGTCTTACAGTAAGTGGAAACAAAACTATTTTGTTTATCCCTGGGTAAAACAACTGCCTAACTACTGTAGAACAGAGCAGACACAGGAAACAGTTACTGCAGAGCATCTTATGCAGAGTAAATCAGTCTACAAGTAAGTCCTTGTGCCTTTTAATTTGGTATAATTTGCTTGTCTGGTCACATCCTGTGTTAATTTTACAACACTTAGTGAAGATACCAGCATACAGTTTTGTTGATGAATTTTCTGTGTCGTGGCAACACTGCCTTTATTCACTGCTTTATCAACAGCATTAATAATAACAGTATTGTTTACTATTGCAACTGCAATAGTTCCCAGAGGCCTTGATGGACATCTGACCCCACCTTCCGAAGCAATGTATTCATGATCTTCCCCAGGTCCTGCATCCAGTTATTTATCAGCAAGAGTGCAAAAGTAAAACAAAAGAAACAACTGGAAGGTATATGCACATTGAGAAAGGGGCAAATTACTTCAGGAGAATGAGTTTATTATGTGGAGCAGTACTTGGAGTACAGTACTGGAATCTTCTGTGTAATTTCCTTTTTATTTCATTAAAAAACAGTGCGTGACACCCTTCTTTGGGGCAATCTCCCCAAAATGTGGTAACTTGAATGGACAAATACACCTTGTAGACTAGACTGGAAAAATCAAACTCAATTAACTGGTGACAGAAGCTAATTTTGGAATAAAATATTTGGAGATCAAATAATTGTTCCTCAATATTACTAAATCATACTTTCTTTCATTTATTGATGTCCATTTATAAGCTTCCATTCTGGGCTCCAGGCACACAGACCAAAAATTAAAATTAAAGGCAACACCTGTGCCTCACCCATCAGCCCTCAAGCCAAACCAAATAACTAGCGCCAAAGACATCGAGGTCACACAATAATGCTCTGATAGACACAACCTTAATATGTCCTTCCCTCCGTGAAAAACTGGGTAAATTGACATTGCCTTATCAAATATGCTCAAATTCAGCAAATGTGGATGTTTCTACTGGGGCGGGACTCTATTTCAAATGTGATGGCTGCTTACAGAGAACACCCCGCTGACAGTTCTCTTACATTTGAGAAGTTCTTGCTCAAGCATGTCCACAGATCTAAAGTTGTGGCAATATTACACAGGAAGAGTGGTTTGTAAAAGGCGAAACCTTAAAGGGGTTGCTTCAGCATGTTATTTTTGTTGCTGACAGGAGTACATCCTGTGAAAGAAAAATAAAGAAGCTTATGCTTAGTGTATAAAGAGCTATCTGTCTACAGAAGCACATTTAAAAATAAAGAGGATCCGTTTACTGCTCAGAGTATGTAACAAGTTAGGTGCCTGAGGACCACTGCAATGCTCCTACAGGCTGCCTCATCCCTGTTAGGCTCGCTCTCTCAGCCCTGTCTCTTAAGTTCTCACCTTGTTTTCCCACCCACCACGTCTTGCTGGGAGCATAATGAAAGGGAGGCTACCTTCAGAGACTGGTGCCTATGATGCTTGCTGGCTTCTCTTGTGGTCAACCTGTCTTGCCTTAAGGGCTTAAGTTGTGACCTCCAGCTGCCCCCAGTCACACTTGTCTCACTGATGCTATGCAACTTCACATCCAGTGGGACACTTGTCCCCAAAGACACCAGGCCACTTCAGGTCCTTATTCCCTTGTTGGGGATTCAGCCTTCCCAGCTTCTGCCCCTCTGCTCTAGCTGGGCCCTTTTGGCCCAGAACCACCACCGCAAGTCTGGCTCCTCACGCTCCAGCTCTTGTCTTACCCTTTTGGGCTTCAGTCTTTGCTCTGCCTGGGCTGTGGGCTCACTGGGTTGTGGCTTCTTTAGCCCCTGTCTCTGGCCCTTTTGGGCTTGTGGGCCATCTCTCACACTCTGGGCCCTCTGGACCCAGGATCTGCCTTCTCTGGCCTCTGGGCCCTCTAGCTATATCTAGAGCCTTTCCCTAGCAGGGTTCCAGGTGATCGAGAGTTCCAGGTGATTGCCTGCTCTGGTCTCCCTAAATTAGGAAGCTGGAACATGCCCAAATTAAGACACCAGTAAATTACTAAATTAAGATGTGTGCATGTGATGGGTTTATGGAAACAAAGGAATATGCTGAAAGAACAGACCATGGACAGTATGATGACCACAGGGAGACCAACCAATGATGCCTGGAAATAGAGAGTCACCAGAGGAGAAAGAAACAAAAGGAGCGATTTCAGAGCAGCAAAAGGTCTCTGGGGGACTGCAATGTTACCATGGATTGAGGGCGCACCACCAGCCCATTGGGAGGGGTAAGCCATGGCCCTCAACCTCTGGGCTGCTGACATCTGACACTCAAAAGGAAACCACAGGGTGAAGCTGACATACTAGACAGATGTACCTTCCCTCTGTGACAGCCTTAGGAACTGTTAGATAAGGGTGGTTATTTCATAGATTTCATAGATCTCATAGACATTAGGGCTGGAAGGGACCTCGGGAGATCATTGAGTCCAGCCCCCTGCCCCAGGGACAGGAAGTCAGCTGGGGTCATAGGATCCCACCAAGATAAACATCCAACTTTCTCTTGAAGGTGTTCAAAGTAGGTGCTTGAACTACCTCTGGTGGCTGTCTATTCCAGACCTTGGGGGCTTGGACAGTAAAAAAGTTCTTTCTTATGTCTAGCCTGAAATGGTCGTGTAGGAGTTTGTAACCTTTCGACCTTGTCATCCCTTGGGGCGCTCTGGTGAACAAATGTTCCACCCATTATAAACTTATAGGCAGCTATCGGATCACCCCTGAGCCTGTGCTTTTCCAGGCTTTTCCATAGCTCTCAGCCTCTCAACATAAGGTCTGTTTTCCTGACCTCTGATCATGCATGTGGCTCTTTTCTGGACTCTCTCAAGCTTCTCCATATCCTTTTTGAATTGTGGAGCCCAAAACTGGACACAGTACTCCAGCTGCGGCCTCACCAAGGCCGAGTACAAGGGGAAAATGACATCCTGGGATTTGCTTGAGAAGCATCTATGGATGCAAGCCAGCATTTTGCTCGCTTTGCCTGCATTACTCTAAACTGTGTATCAGTAAAATTTGCCTATTATTGAATGGAAGAAATAGTGGTTGGCCTGAGGGTTTAGGTCTACCTGGAACAAGGTATCTGGGTCATGGGTCCAGTGCCAGCACCCACAGGGTCCTTCCTTAACCCCTCTCCCACTCCCGTGCTGATTGCTACAAAAACCCTGCTCCATAAGGGGCCACACCACTTCCCAGGAACAGGACAAGGGTTCACTGTTATTGTAGGACATGCAAGAATATTCCACTGAAATGTTTTTTACTGACTATACAAGATGTCTCTGAGCTATTTTTTACTACTAGAGCAAAGATCCCATCTTTCATCTCAGTCTAGAAACACTCTTTCTGAATGACTGAATAGAGTATGTAGACTTCTGGAAGTGGTTTAGCATGAAGTAGATAGAATCTCACCTGAATGAATGTATAGGAAGAGATGCTGGACCATGAATCATCATAAGTCAACAAGAGATGGAGTATCATTAGAAGAGTAACTTTGGGGAACTGTTGTCTTGGATGAACTGGATGACTACAGAATATGAATGAGGATGAAGAAAACTTGGGTGGAGGGTGACAGTTCTGAGGGTTTGAAGTGCTACCGTGATGCCTCCTTTCTCTCAGGGCCCTCTCTGGTGGTCTGGGTTCACTCACATCTCCCAGGATTGCATCCGGTTCTTTTGTCTTCTGCGCCTTGCTGGTAAAGGAAGATAGTGAAGGGAAGCTGCCTTGCTGAGTAAGTGAGCCTTTAAGTCTCTCTCTCTTTCTTATGGCTCTCAGGGCACCTATATACATGATGGATCTCTGCTCTGAAACATGCTAATTAGCACATGTCAGAACAGACTTGATTAATGAAGTCTGCTGCAAGTCTGCTGAAGCATGCTAATTCACATGCTCCAGCAGCCTCTGCATCATGTGTTTTTAGCATTCCCGCTTTTCAAAGTGGTGGCAGGGTCAGTCTAACTAAAGCTCGTTGAATGAGGTTTAGTTAAAGCACCCCTGCAACCATTTTGAGGTGTGGGACACTGAATACCTATGATGGCTCTCAGAGTTGCTCTAATTAAAGTGCCCCTCCCACCTCCACCCCAGTGAACGTGTATAGACACCCTCTGTGCCTATGTCCTCAGGAGTTAGATTCACAGCCTCCTTCCTTCCTCATAGCCACTCCCATGGCTTACAGGTGGTACAAGTTATTATTTGAGTGTGGTCTCTTGCCCCTCTGTGCTGCTTGGCCCTCTGGCCCCAAAACGCTCTGTTGGGGCTTTGGCCTTCCTGGATTTGGCCACTCCCCTCTGGCTGGGTACCCTAGCCCAAGGTCAACTGTCTTGAATCCCAGCTTCTGGGCCTCAGCTCCTTCCCACCCTTCCTAAACTCTGGTTTGTCTTTCTAGCTTCTGGCCACCTCTAGTCCTCTCCCATATCCAGGCTTTGGCCCGCCTGGCTGCAACCTGCCCTGGTTCATCCTTCTTGGGCTGTAGGCTCTGGCTGTCTTGGCATCAGCCTCTCCTCTCTTCCCTCTCTCAGGTTAAGGCAATTTGCCCTTCTGTATCTCATGTCCCTGCCCCTGGCAAGACTCACTAACATGCATCTCTGGCAGTCTGTGGCCTCGTCATCACTCCTTTGTTAGCCACACGCAGTTCACCACTCTTAAATCAGAACATAAACGATAACCATCACTTTAACGAAAAGTCTGCCCTGCTTCCGGTGAATCCAAAACCAAAAAAGAAAACACACCATCACTTTAAGAAAGGTCCTCTCTCCTCCTCATCAGGGTAACTAACATGCTTCAGTGAAGCCCCATCCCTGGGGCTCTCCCTGCTCTCCATTAGGTACCCTGTACTCCTCAGGCTCTCCCTCAGCACCTCCTTCTCTCCCTAGGAGCTCTCTCCTTCCCCCTATGTGCTTAGAGGCTGGAATATTTGAGCTTGTGCAGCCCCTTTTAATGAGGTGGCCTGCTGCTTTGACACAGCTGTCTCTCTTTAATCCTCATGGGGTGGTTTGCCCTGTTCCCCAGCTCCAGCCAGGCTTTGGCATTTAGTACACTCCTCTTTAGTAACAGGAACCTTTGGTTTAACCTTTCCTGTTAAAAGGTGTCAAATACAGTATTTTATTTTGAATTTTATTTAATACCTTTGTTTATTATTTAATATTGCATTTTATTTGCTTGGTAGAGATACAACCCCATATCCAGTAGGCTTTTGGAGAGCAATAAGATTGATTCAGTATTGGTTTCAAGTGAACTTAAAAATGATTTTTGTCAGAATTTTGCTTTAAAAACATAGAGCTCATGTTTGTTGTCCAAATATGCACATGGTCATCTACTGAGATACATCCTGTTTTAAAAGATATGGATTATCTGCTTTGTGACAAACTTTTGATAAACAGAATAGTTCCCCTGAGTTTTTTAAACTATATATTTAAGTAAATTTTTTGCAACATTATTTATTATGGCAAGAAATAAGTCCTGCCACTGCTTAGGTGCCCAATTTATGAAAGAGACTAGGAGCAATTTGATGTAGAATATCAATTAAAATTAATGGGATGTGATCAGATGCCAGATGTGACTTGCCACTGTGGAGCACCAAGTGGTTAATGTACATTTCATATGAATAGTTGTGACCCGAATTATATTCTGCACTAATGATAGTGGTATTATACAATGTTGGGAGGACAGTACATATGGAAATACACATTTCCATTACTTTAAAACAAAGGCCAAAGTACAGTAAGAAAAATGAGGGTTTAGGATGGTTGAGTAAATCACGTTGAGCAGTGAAAAAATAAATTTAATTTTTCAGTCAAAGGTGAGGCTTTAAATTTACTGGCCACAAGAAAACCCAAATCTGTTTTTTGTACTTCAGAAACAGGAATGGAAGACCTCCTGATTTTGGTTACAACACAGCCTTCTAACAAATGGGCCAAAGTTTCCACCCACTCCTAACTTATGCAAGAAAAGAGTTACATGAGTTACACCCTCCTATGCCTACTCAGTTTTTTGAGAAAACAAAAAAACTTGAAGGGATTCATGTAATGTAGGGATAAAAGGGCTAATTCTTTATTTCTTAAGGAAAGTCCGTACAGAGCAGCACTCTTCCTCACTATCAGTTTCACATTCCTTGCTAGCTGCCAAGACGAAGTTGTCTTTGTTCACTTTGTGGGGGGTATCTTCTACATGTTCATTAATGCTCAGTGGTTGTTGCGCAGTAGCACTGGCAAATGACTTTTTAGTGATTCTGCTGGACAGTAGCCTAATAATACTGTGCAGTAACATATTAGCACTATTTGTGCTCTGACACTATTGCACAGCATTATTAGGTTATTGCACAGTTAATGTCTCATGTAGGCATGCCCTGTATTCCCTCTCCCCACCTGAGCTGGGAATAGTGGGAAGGCAGGGAGGTGGAGAGGGACTATATTCTGTAGGATAGTAGTAAAGATTTAAAAAAATACCATGTAAGTTACAATGAGGAAGAGGCAAAGTTATCTTCCACATAGTTGCATAAGAGTGGAGTACACTCCGAACCTAAATGATTTTCAGTGTTCTGAAGTAAAGCAAGTTTTATGCTTTCACCAGTCTCCTTTTACGCCACCAGTTTGAACTATCCTGATGTTTGAGGACTCTTCTGATACATTTAATTGTTCTTGAAGCATGTTTTTGTATCAGCTCTGTCCCTTTTACATTTATTGAGAGATGTGTATACTCATGAGACATATAATGTGATCTCTCTTCTGCAAGGAAGAATTTCAGTTCCTGCCTAAGTCATCTCAGTTCATTACTGACCTACCTTCCTTTTCAGTGTGTGCATTCTATCTCTCTCAAGGAGATAAATCTGAGGTTCAGTCAATAGAATCACTGCATTTGCATTGTTTCCCATTGTTAGTCTCATCTGCTGGTAGCTGATAAAAGGTGAAATAAATGATAGCAGCTAAATCTAAAGAAATAAATACAAAGCAAATTTAAAGTGGCAGCCACATGCACATTTAATTGACATTTATTGATTTTCAGTTGCCACTAGGCTCCAAAATCTTGTCCCAAGCTACTGCCAGGTGGCTAAAAAGTGTTATCTCTACATATGTACCACAGGCTAGGTTGATGGCTGGAGCTCTTTAAGAAGAAAGAACAACATGATCAGTATAAACAAGTTATTCCCTTTAAACTAGACAGTTACAGAATCTATTTTTTATTAAGCCTCAAACATTTGCAGAAACAAAAAAGAAAAATATTAAGATAATAAATCAGGTCAGTTTTAGGGGCATTTGTTGGTAGCAGCCACATGAGGCACTGCAATTGAATTGATATTCACGGTGCAAGCTATAACTCCATAGGGAACCCTCTAACATAGTGATACTTAAGACTTCTGAAGCATTTAAGTTATTCCTTGATACCATACAGCAGAGTTATTCCCTGATACCATACAATTCTTCAGCATATACTTAAGCAAAGCATGTCACAGAGTCAAAAAATGGTAAGAAAAATGTCAGAATACTGTAAAAAGAAAAATCTATAGAAGTCTTCTTTTAAGTAAGCTTTTACAATATGACCCAGTGCAATATCAGATATGAGCACTGACCATAATTTTTTAAAGTAAGTTTTGGGTTCCCATCTGAATTTTCCTCTCTGAAGCTTCATTTTATGTTTATGTTTATGTTTTTTAAAACATGACTGCATTTCAATTTAAAACAAGAGATGCCTAAGAAATTACAAACCTTTTTTAACTAAATAAGATTAAGGTGCATCTAGGTCAAATAACAAGAACAAACATAATGATGTAGTATTATGTCAAATACCCCAGAAGTCACTGCAGGGACAAGTATTTTTCATATCAAAGTAGAGGGACTGGAGACTAGGAGTTGGCAAATTTTTTTTTAATACACCAGAATGACCCAGCTTTGGTTCTAGGTGGGCCAGTGCTAGGGCCCAGCTGCTGCTATTGCTTCTGAGCCCAGCTACAGCGCAGGCAAAACTCCCACCGCCCCGCACTGTCGGAATGCCACTAAAAGCCCCCAGTTCTGCAAAGTGGATCTGACCCACAGGCCATAGCTTGCTGACTATTGCTCTAGATAAGTTTATACCTGTTTCATTCCAGTTTGTCACCACACAATTGACAAATTCTCTAATCGTGGGGGTTAAAATAGTCACTTGCATATATTCTTTTTTCCACTAATGTAGTTGCCATTAAAAGACACATAGCAAGTTTGACCACATGGGGCGCATCCACACATGTAAGCACATACGCTTGCAGCAGCTCAAATAGAAGTGGTGCAAATTGGAGCGAGGGCTTTTTGCTTTGGTGCATGTGCTCGGACATGCGCTTTGTTGTGGAGCAAATTGTGCCACTTGCGGCAAAATAACCCTGCCTGGCTCCTCCCAGATCTTCAGCCAGGGGGAGCTAGAGACCAGGTCCAGCACCTGTGCGGTCCCCAGCAGTATAAAAAGCTGCCCTGTCCTGGCTCCAGCAGTATAAAAAGCCACCCTGGCAAGTAGCTCAGGGCTACTAGCTCTCACGAGCTTCTGGGGCCCAGCCAATTGGTACCTGGGGACACTACCCCTTGTGC
>NW_017728886.1:49406206-49407461 GCF_001723895.1 Crocodylus porosus
TATTTGTGCCCCCTGCCCGGCCATCTAGGCAGCTATCTCCCAAAAGATGTTCTGGGTATGGTGGCCTGCTTTGAATTGTCAAAGCATGTCCTCCTGGCCCCATTTGTCCAGGAGGTCAGCCATAGCCAGATGGGTCCAAGGTGCTAGCTCTGAGCAGGCAGGGTCCTGCCACTGGGTTCCCTAGCAGGAGTTCTGGCGTTCCCTGTTGGAAAACTGAAAAATCCCTGATAAAAAAAATCCCAAAGTCACTCTGTAAAATTCCCCCAAATCCATGTTCCTCCACAAGTAAAACAAAAGAGCATTATAAAGACAGACAGCAAGACAGAGACAGTGATCAGTTGGACAATGTTTTATTGATATATCTCATGGTGTTAAAGCAAGTCTCTTATCATAATAATAAAGTGAACTCTAAATCCGAGCCCCCCCTCCCCGCCTCCTCACCTCATCTTGCTTCCTAGAGCCCAGGAAGTTCCTGGCCACGTGCTCCGGCAGCATGTTGGTGACCAGCGCCTCATTCCAGCGCCGCATCTCGTAAACCCGCTCCTTCTGGTCATGCACATCGATCTTCCACAGGAACAGGGTCCTGGCCAGCTTTTCCACCTGCAGGGGGGTGTGCAACATGGGCTCCAGCAGTGGTCCTGGCTCCTGTGCAGGGATGAGCTCCCCCACAGTACCACAGCGAGCGAGGGACTGAACCCAGGGGTCCCAGGTCCCGGCCGCCTGTTTTAGACATGACGTGGGGCCTCGCCCCATGCCAACATAGACGTATGTCACACAGACTTCGAGGCCTGCAGGTGACGGGTGCGAAGGCAACAGATCCAGGAGCATTTGGGAGAATTCCAAGCCCCCTGAGAAGGGCAAGAGGCATCCTGAGACCAGCCCCGAGGGCTTCAGCGCTGCTGGATGTTCCAGGCCCAGGCAATCAAGGCCAGGCAGGCGTGAGAAGGTGAGGGAAAGGGAGCTTCCCAGGGAAATCGGTGGGAGAAGCCCTCTCCAAAACCTTGAAGGCAGCTAGAGAAGGGCAAGGAACATGTGAAAACAAGAGGGAGGGCAGAGGCCAGATGTAGGACAAACATGGATGCACGAAGCCAAATTGGATGCTTATCTTGCTGGGATCCTATGACCCCACCTGACTTCCTGCCCTCTGGGAGGGGGGCTGGACTCGATGATCTTCTGAGGTCCCTTCCAGCCCTAATGTCTATGAAATCTATGAAATACATGTTTCAGGAATACATGTTTTGTTGCACTCCCACAA
>NW_017728886.1:49408347-49410957 GCF_001723895.1 Crocodylus porosus
TTACTCACTGGCACCAGAACCCTGGTGCTGAAACATGTGGCCTGGCCGGCCGCATGTTTCAGCACCAGGGCGAGGGCCAACCATAGAGATGCTCTGGCAGCCAGAGTGTCTCCATTGAGGACCCATTTTCTGGTTGCCTCAGGGCACAGTCAGGGACCATGCCCTGCCCTGCTTTTTTAAACATCCATTTTTTTAGACCCCTGGATATACAGGGGCCTAATGTTCTCCCTGCACTGCAAGTTTGCAGCGTGGGGAACATTTTTTTGTTCCCACATGTGCCTGTTGCCTCACCTCAGCGTTGTTTGAGATGGGGCAAGAGGCACATGTGTGTTCATGTGGATGCGCCCATAGAGGTGTCTGACATCCTGCATTAAATTTCTGTTTTAAATCTTAGATACTATTGTGCAGTTACTGGTGGCAAATGGTAACATTTTAACTAAGGTCACTTTACCACCACCTGTTTTACTTAGCTAAACATTCATACAGTGCAATCATCCCAGTCCCAACTTAGGAAAACAAGAAAAGTAAAGATATTGCATCACCTGAGTCTTCGCAAAATAAGATACAAAACTGTTTCATCCACACAATGGTGGCATTGCAGTCCTAATCTGTCAATGTCACTTTCTGGGTTTTTTAGAAGAGATAAGGTATAATTCTAACACCATGAACACTGCCAATCTAGACTAAATATGATTGACCTTGTCTGCTGGTTTGCATACTTGAAGCTGGAGTATGTACATTGTAGCAAATTTGATTACACATTTTTTATCCCAAAGATAATGGTAAATATTACCTTCATTTTCAGTTATCATTTTAAAATGTGAGTTTGGGAAACAATTGTAATTACTATTTATCCCTGTTAGAAGCTCAGTTGTCACTCTCCTTACTCCAGCGTCCAAGATTTACCTTGGTTATTGCTGTACCTTTGCTGAAAGCTCAGGCTCTTTTGTCTTCTTTCCTGATCAGATTTGTAATTTGACATCTTCCATACAAAAATTTCATATAAATTTAGCATGTAAGAAAGGACAATAAACTCAGTCTCTCTAATCTTGAGGTGTGTAGGGGAATCGATGCAAAATGTAAGGTGGAGAGATTAGAAAGGTTAACACACTCTGATTCAAAACGCAAGTGATATTCCACTTTATTTACTTTAGTATTTTTTTCTGTATGATGCTGTATACACTTGGATGATTTTCACATTTTGATGTCAGAAGAGTATATTGTATGTTTGAGAGATTATAGTTAGCTCCTTATATCTGGTCCCATGCTTCTTAACTCTGAGTCATACATCAGCTTTTAGGTTTCAGTTATCACAAATCAAGTGCCAGGACTGTACATTTCAGGAATAAAAATGAAGATAGAGAAAGTAACTTTTTAACCTGCTGAAATTAATGACAATAGCTATGTCATTCTATGAGATCCAAGGGGTGGATCTGAAATAAGGAGCAGCTAAATAAACATATATGTGATATACAGTATATAAACTAGGTTTTCCAAATATGTCTGTTTTCCAAGATATTTTTGAAACCCATTCATCTATATTAGTCCCTCACAGCATGAAAATACATATTTTTGCTTTTGTTTTTAAAAGTTTTCATAGCAAGAAGCATATTTTGCAGAAAAGATCCTTGATGCCTTTGGTGCTGGATAGTCTCAGCAACTGCCAGCAGTTGTGTGTTCACATGTTTTTACCCAATAGTCACGTGCATAGCTCTCCCAGTGTTTTAGGTTAAAAAGTAGACAAAAGGAACAGGTTGGCTGTGGGCATTCACTGAAGCATATATTCCCTTAGATCCCATAAAATTAGACTGAGAGTTTGTGAAAAATATAATCTATCTCCCATATGTCTAATTCCACACCATAGGATAAAATAGTCTTTTTCTTCACACCAGCACTTAGAGATGTCCAAACACTCAATGCTCAGCATAAACATAATTAGAAACACAGATGAAAATGACTATGTATCATCGAGGAAAGTCACACTCTTAGAATGAGCTGTGAATTTCTCACATAATAAAATCTTTATTTTCAGCAGTTTTCTCTCCTTTTTTTTCAGGTTGTCTAGATACTAACCTAATGCTATCTTAAATGTATTAATCTGTAAATTATATCACCTGAGAGCTTCTGGTTACATCTATTCAACCATGCTGACTTGAATGGGTTGCATGTGTGTAAAAGAGAGCACAGCATAGCACAATCTGTTTGGCTAATAGTAGACATACTATTTGTTTGGTGAGACAATCAGAAAACAAAATGGTTAATGAGTGATTAAAAAATGTATCCAAGTGGGCTAAGCTGGAATGCATATAAATTGCTATTGAGTAAAAATGTCATTCAATGGTAAAGGTGACAGACTCTTTTAGTCAGTTTGTTTAATTAGTGTGGAACCAGGGTGTGTGAGAGTAGCAGTTATAAATTCTTTACATTGGTGTAATTATAGCCGTACTCCATCAAAATGACTTTTCTTTGTTGAAAGTTAAATACAAGCATACCTCGGAGATATTGTGGGTTCGGTTCCAGACCACCGCAATAAAGCGAATATCGCAATAAAGTGAGTCACACAAATTTTTTGGTTTCCCAGTGCATATAAAAGTTATGTTTACATTATAC
>NW_017728886.1:49411232-49425097 GCF_001723895.1 Crocodylus porosus
GTTTGATAGCATTTTACCCACAGTAGAACTTCTTTCAAAATTGGAGTCAATCTTCTCAAACCCTGCCGCTGCTTCATCAACTAAGTTTATGTAATATTCTAAATCCTTTTTTGTCATTTCAACAATGTTCACAGCATCTTCACCAGGAGTAGATTCCTTGACTTGCTCGACACAGGGTTGCCACAAACCTTCAATTTGTAAAAAACGCAGTATCTGTGAAGCGCAATAAAGCGAAGTGCACTAAAACGAGGTATGCCTGTATTGTTATGACATTTTATATTTCTTCAGTGCACAGAGATGATTCTGCATTTCTTTGCTTATTTTTCCCTTTTGGAAGCGCTCATCTTCTGTCCTGCATCCTTTCAAGCAAAATGGGCTAGATTCTGATATCAGTTATGTTGAAGTATAACTGGAGTAAATAACAATTTCAAAAGAATTTCTCTAGTATACACCAATGATACTGAGATCGGAATCTTGCCCCTGAGATCAGCCACATATTTCTAGCTGCTTTTAATTATTACTTTGGGATGAATTCTGAAGGTTTATTCAGTTCTTACTCAAGCAATCTTCCACTGAATTTAGTGGGAGTTACACCTGAAAAAAATTAGCATAAGCCAGTGGTTCTCAGCATTTGACTCAAAGCACCTCTCAGAAAATGCCAGCTCTTAGCTTTCACTAATTTTTTGACAATGGAAAAAAATAGAGCAATTCTTCTGTTGCAAAGAACCCAAAAAGACCAGGACAAAACAGTGTTTTTAACACTCTGGACTCCAGTTTGAAATCTCTTTGCTTATCTTGTAAAACATGTTAGGTATTTGTTAAGTCTGCTAATGTTGAACAGCACCTTTAAAAGGTTCTGATGGCACCTCAGCATGGGAATCATTGGTATAAGCTGTGTAAAGTTTTCCATATGTAACCCTTTCCTTCTTTGATCTTTGACTCAGTCCATCTCAAATAATTGTCTATCATCCATAAGAACACTGACTTGTGACGCAGAACAATACTCCCTTCCAACGTATCATCTAGCTTTTCAAGGGCTAGAGTATATTTTTGAAAGAATAGTTACATTTCATAGGTAATTACACAAACCTTGCACTTTTTGGTTTGAACACCCACACTGCAACAATGTTTAGAATCAGATATAGGCACAGTGGATTTAAATTTTCTCAAGTACTGCAACTGTTTTTTATGTCCATGCAGCACTTTGGATACAATTTTATATTCATATTTATCTCCCTCTACTAATTGTATGAAATACGTTGTGGGTCAGTTTGGGTCATTGCTTGTTAGTACCTCAGAAACAGTTTCCTATGCCAAACATGGCAGACAATTTTAATTGTTCCTCCCTCTCTGAATTCTTTTTTCATCATCTATTTTAAATAATTAACATGGTTATTCCGCAGTTCACTATCTTCTGATATCTGGAAAATGGTGTCAATACTATGTCCAGGAAAAGAAAGTGCTCATAATGTTAAGCTGGCCTGCATCTTCTGGATGAAATAGCTATGAAAGGTCTCTGGGTTACCCCAAAAATCAGGCACCCCAAAAAAGTGGCTTTTACTTGTTACATCCAGAAAACACAGATACAGTAATGATGTCTAATGTATTACAGAAACTGATCCCTCTTACATACCAGGCAGCTAGAAAGAGCAGCTCATGCTTGTCATTAGATGTGTCTACATGTTCATCAATGTTCAGTGATTACTGCACATTTAATTTAGTACTTATATAATCAAGTACTAAATAAACATGCAGTAACCAGAGTTACTGCACAGTAGCTCTGGCAAACCCCTTTTTAATGATGCTACTGTGCAGTAGCCTAATAATACTACACACTAGTGTATTAGCACTGTCTGTGCTGTGGCACACTACTGCACAGCATTATTAGGCTACTGCACATTTAATGTCTCATATAGATGCGCCAGCTGATAATTAATTAATTAATTGCTGTATTTGTGACTGTATACTATATGGACAAAACATAGGTTTTAGCCAATAATGTTCCTTATTAATTAGAGACATACTTAGAACTTCCTATGTGGATTGACCCTCCATTTGTTATTTAGGAAAAAGGTCAGGTTAAGTGGTTTTACCTGGGAAAGATAGTAGGAAAAGGGCTGTCTTTGCAGACCATGAGATTAGTCAGAGGGATTGTTTTCAGCAGTTGTATATTGTTTCTGGTACTCACTATCCAAAGAACTGAGGGAAAATCCTGAGGTTAATCTTGGAGCTTACAGCTCTTATGCCAACACAGAAAAAGTCCTTTATCTACTCAAAGAATTCTCTCTCTCTTTACAACTGAAAATCAGAAAATATGTTCTGTCTTTGAAATCAGTAACTACAATTAATATATACAGTATGAGTCACTATAGATCTAAGGAAATTAGTTTGATGTGCAAGCTATTAAATCTACATTCTTTAAACCCTTATCCAATCTTTACTCCTATCCATCAGATGTGACATATAAACAAGAATAGCTCATGATAGTTAACCAAGTATGAAGGGACCTTTATTCTGGCATTATATTTCTATTGCTTCTGATTTCAGTAGAATTCTTCACTGACCGTCAATTAAAATAAAATTTATATTGTCTAACATGACAATATATTGTAGTACACCATTTGCAAAATGTCTCTTTAGGCCAGTCTGCTTCCTCAATAATTAAATAGATACCAATTGGCTAATTGAATTTTCAATAAAATATTTTGGTTCCAGTGATCATAATTCAATAATAAATAGTATTTTAATAGGGTCTTATTTCAAATAATTGTAAGTAGACAATAAATTCACACATAACAAATGACACTAAGTAACACTATAATTGTAATGTAATTTTACAATGATAAGCTTTCCCAAGATGAATGACTTTTCAGATTGTGAGTTAAAAAGGAACAGCTGATTCACACTGTATTACACATTTCTGCTGGAATTCAGCAGTACTTCAGGGTTTTTGAACATGAATATGAACTCCCTTGAACAACGCTGTTGGTGGTACTAAATATCCAAACTAAAAATGATTATTGGGAGTGGGGATAATTTAAAGAAAAAGAAAATTTATTTGGAAAATTGTAATTTAATCAGAGCATGAAATAAGATTTTGAAAGTTACATTATTTATAAGTACACATATATGTACTAAGTGGGGAAGCAGGAGACCTGGAACAAGAGGAAGCAGGATGGGACAAAAGAAGAGGTGCTCTCATACAACCTGAGAAATCAGGGCAATTGACTAGTTACCTCAGGTGCCTGGATATGAATGCATGAAGCCTGGGAAAAAAGCAGAAAGAACTGAAAGTCCTTGCACAGTAATGAAACTATGATGTGATTGGAATAACAGAGACCTGGTGGGATAGCTCGCATGACTGGAACACTGTCATGGATGGGTATAAACTGTTCAGGAAGGACAGGCAGGGGAGCAGAGGAGGAAGAGCTGCACTTTATGTAAAAGAGCCATATAATTGCTCAGAGCTCTAGTATGAAACTGAAGATTGGCCTGTTGAAAGTCTCTGGCTTAGGGTCAGAGGGAAGGGCAACAAGGGTGATATCACGGTGGGGGTCTGCTGTAGACCCCAGACCAGGAGCAATTGGTGGATGAGGCTTTCTCAAACAGTTAGCAGAAGTTTCCTGATCACAGGCCCTGGTTATCATGGGGGACTTCAGTCACCCTGACATCTACTTGGAGGACAATACAGCAGTGCACAGGCAATGTAGGACTTTTTGGAGAGTGTTGGGGACAACTTCATGGTTCAAGTGCTGGAGTGACCAACTAGGGGCCATGCTCTTCTTGACCTGCTGCTCACAAACAGGGATAAATTGGTGGGGAATGTAGTAATGGATGGCAACTTGGTCAGTAGCAACCATGAGATGACTGAGTTCAGCATCTTGAGGAAAGGAAGGATGGAGAGCAGCAGAGTAAGGACCCTGGACTTCAGAAAAGCAGATTTCAACTCACTCAGGGAACTCATGGGCAAGATCCCCTGGGAAACCAATCTGAAGGGGAGAGGAGTCCAGGAGTACTGTACTTTCATAGATTTCATAGACATCATAGATATTAGAGCTGGAAGGGACCTTGTGAGATCATTGTGTCCAGCCCCCTACCCAAGGGGCAGGAAGTCAGCTGAGGTCAGATCATCCCAGCAAAATAAGCATCCAGTCATTTCTTAAAGGTATCCAGAGTAGCTGCTTCCACCACTTCTGGAGGGAGTCTATACCAGACTCTGGAGACTTGGATGGCAAAGAAGTTTTTTCTTATGTCCAATCTAAAATGGTCTTCCAGCAGTCTGTGACCATTAGACCTTGTCTTCCCTTAGGGTGCCCTGGTGAACAGACATTCTCCCAGTTCCTGATGCACACCCTTTATATACTTCTAGGCTACCACCAAGTCCCCCCTGAGCCTTTGCTTCTCCAGGCTGAAGAGACCCGTGCCTCTCAGCCTCTCCTCATAAGGCCTGCTCTCTTGTTTTCTAATCATGTGCGTGGCTCTCCTCTGGACTCTCTCAAGCTTCTCCACATCCTTTCTAAAGTGTGGAGCCCAGAATTGGATGCAGTACTCCAGTTGCATCCTTACCAAAGCCAAGTAAAGTAGGAGGGTGACTTCTTGAGTCTTGCTTGAGATGCATCAGTAGATGAAAGCCAGAGATTAAAGAAAGCTTACCGAGAGTGCAAGAACAAACCATCCCAATGTGCAGGAAAACTAGCAAGTATGGCAGAAGACCAGCTTGGCTTAGCAAGGAACTCTTTAGTAAACTAAACCACAAAAAGGAAGCTTATAATAAGTGGAAACTTGCACAAATAACTAGGGAAGACCATTGCTCCTATAACTATAAGAGAATTGTTCAGGCATGCAGGGATTAAGTCAGGAAGGCCAAAGCATAATTGGAGTTGCAGCTAGCAAGGGATGTGAAGGGCAACAAGGAGGGTTTCTACAAGTATGTCCATAGCAAGAGGAAGATCAGGGAAAGTATGGGGCCCTTACTGAATGGGGGAGGCAACCTTGTGATAGAGGGTGCAGAAAAGGCTGTAGTGTAATGCTCAATGCCTTTTTCTCCTAAGTCTTCCCAGGCCAGGTCAGCTCCCAAACTACTGCACTGGGTAGCATAGTTTGGGGAGGAGGTGAAGAGCTCTCAGTGGTGAAAGAACAGGTTAGGGACTATTTAGAAAAGTTGGACCTGTACAATTCCATGGGGCCAGATGGGATGCACCCGAGGGTGCTAAGGGAGTTGGCTGATGAGATTGCAGAACGCTGGCCATAATCTTTGAAAACACAGGGCTATCAGAAGAGGTCCCAGATTGGACAAGGGCAAACCTAGTGCCCGTATTTAAGAAAGGGAAAAAGGGATCCAGGGAGCTACCAGTCAGCCTCACCTCAGTCCCTGGAAAAATCATGGATAAGATCTTCAAGGAATCCATTTCTAAGTAGTTGGAGGAGAAAAAGGTGATTAGGAACATTCAGAATGGATTCATGCCTGACGGACCTGATTGCCTTCTATGACGAGGTCACTGGCTTTGTGGATGTGGGGAGACTGGTGGATGTGGTATACCTTGATTTTAGAAACACTTTTGATACGGTCTCCTACAACATTGTCTCAGGCAAACTAAGGAAGTATGGGTTGGATAAAAGGACTGTAAGGTGGATAGAAAACTGGCTGGGGCATAAGGCTCAGGGCACAGTAATCAATAGCTCAATGTCTAATTGGCAGCCAGTATCAAGTGGAGTGCCCTAGGGGTTGGTCCTGGAGCTGGTTTTGTTCAATATCTTCATCAACGACCTGGAAAATGGCAGAGTGCACCTTCGGCAAGTTTGCAGATGGCGTGAAGCTGTGGGGGAGTAATAGATATGCTGGAAGGTAGGACTAGGATTCAAAGTGACCTACAGAAATTGGAGGATTGGGCCAAAAGGAATCTCATGAAGTTCAACAAAGACAAGTGCAAAGTCCTGCACTTAGGATGGAATAATCCCATGCACCAATACAGGCCCCCAGGCTGATTGGCTGGGCAGCAGCTCTGCAGAAAAGGACCTGGGGGTTACATTGGACAATAAGCTCAGTATGAGCCAACGGTGTGCCCTTGTTGTGAAGAAGACTAATGGTATACTGGGCTGCATTGGTAGGTGTGTTGCCAGTAGGTCAAGGGATGTGATTATTGTCAAGGGATGCAATTATTCCTCTCTGTTCAGTACTGGTGAGGCCACATCTGGAGTACTGTGCTCAGATTTGGGCCCCCCACTACAGAAAGGATGTGGAAAAATTGGAAAGAATCCAGTGAAGGGCAGCAAAAATGGTTCAGGGGCTGGGGCACATTATTTATAAGACGAGTTTGAGGGAATTGGCTTATTTAGTCTGGAGAAGACTGGGAGGGGATTTAATACCAGCCTTCAATTACCTGAAGGAAGGTTCAAAAGAGAATAGAACTAGACCTGGGCAGGCAATTATTTCAGCTGGAGCATTGCTTAACGAGTTTTGATGAGTTGTCGAGGGCTATAGCCCACCCCTTGACAGTTGCCCTGCCCTCTGCTTGCCATATTGGGATGGGAAGTCTCACCCCTAGCCCCTGAGCTTCATCACTGGAAGTCCCTCCCCTTGTCCCACCCCCACATACTCCTTTTGGGACGGGGGTTGCCATCTTAAAACCAGACCTAAAATCATACACTAAAAGTCAAACACCTACTATAACATATTTTAATTTTATTACAAAAAATATTTTTGTCATGATTTGTGTTCGCACAGTGTATATAGAGGTAATTGCATAATAACTCAAAAATAAAGTCTTACTCTGGTATATTGTGTGTGGCAGGGTGGGGAGTGGTTGGAGTGTGTGTAAGGTGGGATGCGTGTGTATGGGAGGTGTGTATGGCAGGGGTTGTGTGTGTGCATGTGTATGTGTGTTGGGTGGGTGTGGGGGGGGTTGTGAGGAGGTGTGGCTGTGTGTATGGGATGGCATAGGGTATGTTGGGGTGTGTGTATATGTCAGTGGGAGTTGTGGGGGCATAGCATGCCTGCAGCTCTCACACTTGCACCAGGGGAAGCCGCATGCTGGACTCTGCCGGGAAGCAGAGGACAGGGCTCCCTCCACTCCCAGCAAAGTCTGGGAACCTGTGCGGCAGGGAGCAGGGAAGGCAGTTGGCTCCAGTGCAGGGTTTTCCCTGGTGCACTTGTGGGAGCTGCAGGCGTGAAACATGGAGTCTTTATGATAGAGGCGGCCAGGCAGGCTCCGCTCCTTGCTTCTGCATGCTGCAGTGCCTGAAGCCGTGCCTCACTGGGCACCAGCACCTGCACTGGGCACAAGTGCTCCAAGAAACCCTGCCTGCTTCTGCTGCTGGCAGCAGGTGCTGTGTGCCATGTGGAGGAGTGTGTGGGGGGTCTCCACACCTCCCCACCCTTCCTCACACCCTCATCCTGCCCAGCCAAGCTCTGCACTCCCACTGCCTCCCTGGGCGCAGGCTTTGCACCACTGTCCATGCTTCCCCCCAGCTGCAGCTTGACAGCCCCTGCCCCCACCCCCACTGCTTCCCTACCTGTTGCCCAGAGTGAGCTGGATGCCTGGGAAGCCAAGCAAGTTCTCATGGAGGCAGCTGCAGCAGGGGCAGCAGCAGCCACACTAGGGAACTGCGTGCTGGCAGGGCTGGGCCCTTCCACCCATGAGCGTGGGAGTGAGGCGCAATAGGACATGTTGGGGTTGTGTGTGTATACATGGATGCCTCGCTCCCACCCTCATGGGTGGAAGGGTTGAGCCAGTCTCAATTCATTGACAAGCACTGCAGGCTGGATGAAAGTGCCTGGAGGGCTGCATCCGGCCCGCAAGCTGTATTTTGCCCACCCCTGAGCTAGACTGTTCTCAGTGGTGGCAGATGACAGAACAAGGAGCAACTGTCTCAAGTTGCAACAAAGGAAGTTTAACTTAGAAAGAATTTTCTCCCTAGGACAGTAGTAAAACACTGGCAATGGTTACCCAGAGAGGTAGTGGAGTCTCCATCCTTGGAGGTTTTCCAAACCAGGCTAGACAAAGCTTTGGCTGAGCTCATCTAGTTTCGGATGGTCCTGCTTTGAGCAGGGAGTTGGACTAGATGACCTGATATATATATCAGTTCTTTGCAGTAATAATAACAATCTAATAAAATTGATTTATTTCTATTTGGGTTGCTTTCACAGACTAGTATACAGAACAATTTTGATCTAAAAGCAATAAAATAACTTATTATTTTACAAGGAAACAATATAGTAATAATAATATATAGTCAATGGAAGAATATACATCCATTTACAGAATAAACTACAAATGTAAAAAAACAAAAGAACAGACAAAATATTATCATAGCTTTGCTATGTTTAAAGAAAATGGGAGAGGTAAGTGTCTGGTGCTGAGAAACGGTCTTTCATCTTTGGGTAATCCATATGGATTTGGTCTAGATCAGTAGACAGCAAAAGTTCTTACCAACTGATAAGTGTTTATTGACCTATGTGAAGTGAATCGGTTGTCTCAGTCTATTTCTCATGGAATAAAAGGTCAAATCACAAAGTCACCAGCATATTTGGCAATAATGTGTTGAAAATCTTGGCAGGGAGTGTGAAATAGACATGTAACTGGGTAATTTGGCAGACTGAATACTTGAGCATACCTATTACATCCATTTTTCCCTATTAAAACTGAGGGAAAAATCTATCAGTTGATTACATTTGGTTACTGTAAATGTTTTGACATGTATCAGTTCACCCATATAGCAAAAGAACCCACCAGAGCATAAGGCACAGGGACAAGCTGACTTCATGCCATATCTAAGAGGACTTCTGTAATGCAGTATGTTCATGCTGGTGCTTCTGATGCTTCATCTTCTGTTACCTTTTAACTGTCTCTTGTGGGTGCCATTTTACATGCTTCACTAATGGCTTTCAAATGATTCTGTTGGATCTGTTGGCCTGATGCCAAGATAGGATAAATCAATTTTGATACACAAATGGTGGAATAAATTATGCGGAAGGTTATTAAACATTATGGATTGCTATGGCACCTGAGTCTGAAAAGCCAGCTGGGCACATCATAGAAGACAGACAAAGAAATCAAGATTCTGTACACTATCTGTAACTCAAGATAGTATAATAAAAATGTGGGAATAATATGTGGGAACTCACAAAAGTTCAAGTGGGTGTTCCTGCATTGGCCAGATGACATTTTACAAAGAAAACAATAGTAGGAAATATGTGACAAGCATGCCTATTCTCTTGTGGAATAATAGATCTGTTATGCTTGCAAAGTCAGTGAGAGACTGTTAGCACAAACCATGCAAACACTGGTCACATGCAGTTAGCCTTTCTCAAGGGCTTATGTAAGTTCATACAGAAGTTTTTTCACCATGGGTATATACATTTATGTCCTTTTTTAGATTTAAGCAAATCCCATTGCTTAAATATTTCCAAACCCCCCTACAAAATTATACTGTTGAAGGGATATGTAATAGAAAGAGACCCTTCAAAAAAGTCCCTACATAATCCATTTGTGTGTAGATAAGTTCCATGAACATTTATAAAGCTAAAATATTCTTTTTGTTTTGTTTTTTGGACGGTACAATTCTTTTTCAACAACAATTGAATATAAATTTTATGAGACTATAATAAATGGGTCTACTCAGACATGCTATTCTATTTAAGTGAAGGTATCACAATCTGGCCACCTCTGCAAGGTGGCTGCCAGTCCTTGAGGTTCTAACCATAGATAATAGGGTTCTAACCATACATAATAGTCTGGCCTTTTAAGTGGGAACATTCAGCCTTATTGAGGAATCCTAGCTATGGGGCTTTTAGATAACGAGAGTTTATCCCACTGGGAGTTTAAAATCCCCCAAAAGAAAGCAGAAGGGTAGCGAACTGTGAAGGACGAGTTGTGAACCAAAGGCAAACTGTGAGCTGAATAAGGAGGACCAGGAGGACCAGGCCTCTGGGCTGCAGCCAGAGCCAAAGGGCTCGCCTCCAAGGGCCTGGAAAAGAGTAGAAGGATTTGGATTTGTTTATTTGTTCATTTATTTGCTGCTCAAAGACTATGTTTTAGTTGGAGGAGTGGCTGAGGAGTTCCTCAGGGAGCAGAACCTGGCTGCAGAAACCTATAGACTAAGCATTCTGTTTACACCAGAACTTATTTTTCTTCTTCTTACTATTATAATTATAATAATAATAATTATTATTATTATCTGGCCCTTCATTCAATCAGAAAAGATATGTGTGCTGTATCTGGTTCTGCATCTAGAGCTTGTTTTGATTCCTTTTCTTGTTTTTTTTGCTTATCAATATTCAACCATATCGTTTTACATATGAAAGATGAAAACACAAAAAGGTGGAGAAATATGGGCCATTTCCCTCATAAAGCACTGGCAGTACTTATTGCTGCATGTGAGTCATAGTTCATTTATAATATTAAACTTATATTGTAACTAGCATAAATTATAGCCTTTCTGCAAGTTGCATGACACAGAATTTAATTATCTTAGCCATTTGTCACTTAATGCAAAACAAATGCACTCTATATAAGTCATGAATAAAAAGAAACAGGAAGGTATGCATTTCATAATGAATGCGATAAAACTGACAGGTGTCAATAGTAGTGCAGTGTATCAGAAATACTTCAGACATGAAAGATTGATTATGTTTTATTCATGCAAAATAATTCAGTGCATAGACATTATCATCAGATAGCACACAGAGATGAAACTCTCAATGGAGAAGCCAAATCAAAATATTTTATGAGTCAATTCATCATAAAAGATGGCAATTTTGGAGTATGAAGAATTCTTCACAAATAAACTTTTGATGGTTCTGAATACACCTTATTAGGGTGGACCAAGTTTGCACCATGGGTTTTTAAACTTGTTGTTCAGTGCAGATACTGTTCAAAGAACCATTCAGGACTGTGCCTACACAACTTTAAAAGGGTTACTGTTGCAGGCCAGTATATTACCGATCACATTATAGGCTACAGTATAAATTTGTAATATATCTTGTGAAGCAGCCCAGGAAAGACAGATTATGATTGGGGAATGACAGTCTCTTTCAGGTCTTCGTAATACAAGAAAGAGCAGACATTATAATAGGTCACACAGGCACTTTCCAACATGCTGGCATAATTACTGTAATAGGTGTTTTAGTGCTGGGAGGTTGCAAGGAATTGAGGCTCAGCACACACCCAGCACAGGCTGCAGTTCTCTAAACCATGCTTTCTCACACTGCTCCTAGCAGTGCTATGGTGAACTAGTACAAGGCAGGAGGAGGGCCCTGCAGGATACCCTCTTTTTCCCAGAACAAACACAAATAAAATACAAAGGCTGATCAAAAATCTGTCATACTATTGTATATGATTGCTGCATATTATTGTAGATTCTGCTACAGCTGAACATTTATTATTCTTTCCACTATGAATTGATTTTCCGGTGTTTATAGCCTTATCATAAATGCAGACTCATCATCAAGCTCAGCATCTAAAGTAGGTGACAGCAACCTGGGATGATCCCATTTTTAATTTTTTAATGGTGAAAAGAAATCTAGACATTTTTGAAGTTCTCCCTATAAATGACCGTTATGCATTGTCTATTACAGGGGAAAAAAGATACAAGTAGATGCTAAGATTTGATGCTAAGCTACAACTAGATGCTAAGCTGGTACCTGTCCTCCTGATGAAGAATAATTGTAACTAGTGTGTGTGTGTGTGTGTGTAAAAAATATATAGCGGACAAAGTGATTTATTTCTTCAAATATTTGATATGTAATTCTTAGCGCTTATCTCATCAATTCATCATCATTGGCAGCCATCGGTCTCAGAAGACCACGGGGATTGCGCCTTTACTAGGTTACCAAGGACTACCACAGTTTCTCTGAGTGGCCGAGGGGACAGGCAGACCCTCCAGCAAGTTGCACATACAAATTCAGTTGCACATACATCTCTTAAAACAACAAAATAAGCAAAGGATGGCCCCAAAATCAGTTTACTTCAACTCACACCTTTTGTAGCAGGTTTGGATAAAAGAGAAAATAGTAACACGCTGCAGTGTGCCTCGAAAGTTATCGAGCTTGGGCTCCAGAGAAAGGCCAGAACTAGTACCACAACAGGAGAACCTTCAAAGAACATGCTGCAACTCTACTGAGGAAGGTCCAGCCTGCTGATGGTAATATGTCACAGGGAGAGAAGCTATCTAAGCCATATATAGGGTTCTTTAATTTAAAAAGGTATTTATTGGGCATACACCCAAATTCATGTAGCAGTATGTACTATTGTTGGTGTCTCAGGTATCTGGAAGGAATATTTTTCATGTAGGCACACCGGTGTACAGTATTATTTCAACATATTTACGTGAAGCATAGAATATAAGTTAAAACTGGTGTCTGGTTACAACAGTTGATGGCTTAAATAGGCTCCTTTCCTAAGAATAGTAAATCTTATAATGAAGATTTTCAGAAGTGATCTTGAAGTGAGTCTCAATCCAAATGCCATAAGATCCTAAGGGTGCCATGGGGTGTTGCACAAAATTAGCCCTGTTGGATGTGCAAGAATCTACAGATGATTCACAAGATAAACTCAGAGGCCACGTCCCCATGAGCAGGAACATGCGGTTTGCGGTGCCTCAAAGGCACCGTAAAACATGTGTGGCGCTTGTGCGTGATTCCATTTGTCATGCTGCAAATATAGCAAAATCAGATACTGGGAAATCCTTGTACCTAAAAGACCCTGCAGCAGAAAAACAAGTGGGATGGCGCATATGGCTGCAGCATGCGCCACCCGAAACCAGAGCCTGGCCGGCCAGATCCATGCTCTGGCTGCCAGCCAGGCTCCGCGGACCCAGATCACCGCTGCTGCAGCCCTGGAAGACCCACAAGATCCCAGGTAAGGTTGCTGGGCCAGCCCAGGTGTTGGCCCCAGCCTCCCTTACCCCACCTGAGGCAATTTGCCAGACACCAAGAGCATGCATGCAGGGGTGTGCCACGGGACACCTAGCAGCAGCACAAATATGCTTTGCTATTTGTCCCTGGGGAGACACATGTTTCCGCTTGTGGGGACATGGTCTAAAGATTTCAAATAGAAATCTATGCTATCCAAAGCAAAGCCCTTAGAAACAGAACGGCCTTGTTATTCTTCTGTTGTCCCAGAATGAGTGAAAGCAAAAAAATGATATTTTTGGAAAGGCACCTTTAGTCTAGCAAAGGGTGACTTGAGCCTAAAAAGGCAGAGAACCTTTGGACTAGTGTTTCTGAGTCTCGGATGCTCAACCTGAGGCAACATAAACGTCTGATTTTCACAGGGTAGATACCAAGCACCCAAAACAGGAAAGTGTCCCAAAACAGCAATGGCTTCCTGGAATCTTTGCCAGTAGACTTAGTGCTAAATGGCAGGATGGACCCTGACAGCATAATAAAAACAGGCTGCTCCCTCCAACCCCCACACACGCACACTTGGGAGTCTGTTTAGATGGGTGGCTCTCAGCCGCAGCCGCCCACGTGACAGCCTGTTAAAACATTTTTTAAACGTATGCAGACAGTAAGCTGTGAGGGTGCGGCCCACGTAGCATGCCGAGAGCTGCAAGCATGGCCCACTACGCTAAGGTCTGGTTTGACTATACCAAGTGTCACGCACCACCGAGGTGCCAGGCGGAAGGCCTGCCTTCCCTCTACCCCGGGGCAAGGAGGTCTGTGGGCAACACCTGACTGCACCCGCTGCCCAGTAGGGACTGACCTAAGATGGAAATAACTTTGTGCCACCATAAACACGTGCTGGAGGGCGCAGCGGCCAAGCAGCCAGACGCCCACCGCCCTCAGCACATAGCAGCCGCCCCAAGCCGGTGGCTGATCATTTTCGGGCGACAGACGCGGGCGAGCCACGGCCGGGAATGACGTC
>NW_017728886.1:49425983-49436526 GCF_001723895.1 Crocodylus porosus
CATACTTTGTTGGCCAGGTCAAACTGTGTTACTGTTGTAAGAGACCCATATGAAAATAATTGAGGGTTTGTAGTAAAACTAGTCTGCCAAACCCTGTTATAAGCCTTTTAGAACAGCCTTTCAAACCATTGAAAAAACGGAGTTCTTGGATGCAGATAAAGCTAACTGGTAGATAATACATATTTTAAGAAGTATGGGAGTCTAGCAAATGGGACACTTGAAAAGGAGGGAGGAGATTATCTGTTTCAGTTTTGGCCTTGGTGGTTTGGTTGAATTTAGGTACTTCACTTAATTTCTCCTCGTTCATGTCTGGGTTTTTAAAATTAAATTAATATTTTAATTCTATTTTAAAGGATTCTCCTGGTTAAGTTTTACCACTTTTTATCTTTTGATGGTTTATTGCTGAAACTAGCTTGCACATGTATATGTTGTAGTTGAAAATGAGCAATAGAGCTGAATGAGTTATTGACAGCAATAATGAGTTGTAGTGCAGTGGCATCAGGGATTGATCCCAGGATTTATGTAAATAAAAGTATGAGCACCTGCACTAAATCTTGGATTCTGCAAATTAAAGGTTTTGGCAAACTCATATCTTAAGTATGGGGGAGATGGAACAACACGTAATCCTGGGTTACATTGCACAGTAACCAATTTATTCAACTTTGACTTTCTCTTTCTGCTGGCAAGTTTCTTATAAACTTGCTTATTAAATGACTTGTTTGAATGTATTTCAGCCTGCAGATTGGCTGCCACTTCTTGCAGCCTGTTGCTCACAATATGCTCTGTGCATTAGATTGCTCCATTATTGGCTGACTCCCAGACCTGCATAGAATATTTCAAAATGGGAAATAAGTCTCCTTTTCAAAAATGTTCTTGTAACTGAAACCTTTTTGTCAGGTGTGCCAAAATTAGCTGCATACCCTGAGTGCCACTCTGATTCCCTTCCTGTACCAGATCTGCTGCTCACTGCTGTGCTCCTTGCCTGATTGCTGCTCTGCTTTCCGCTTCCTGTCCTGTGTTCCCATCCCACCTGCTGCTCTACTTTCTGTTCTCAGCTCTGTTTGCTACTGTGTTCCCTACAGCCTCCCTCCTCTACCATGGGCCACGCGGGGGGGGCTGCCTGTGCCACATGTGACAGATATGCTACAGGGTGGTCACCTCTGTTTTAGAGTAACTAGCTAACGTGGAAGACAAGTGAACCACAAAAAGCTGCCAAATATAGGAATGTATTCTTTGAACCAGAAATGAATATAAATATTTCAAGCAATATGTACAGTTCTCTATCTGTTCCCAGAAACTCAAGACTAAGACAGGGGTGGGCAAAATGGCAGATCCAGCTGATGGCTAAACTGCTTTTCCCAGCAGACCCTGCCTGTGTTGCTGTGGCTGGTTGCCATGGAGACCCCAGGAGCAGCAGAGCCGTGACAGTTTGGAGCTAGGGTTTCCATGGAGGCTGGCCCCAACAGTAGTGGCAGAGCACATGGCTGCGATCTTGTGGTGGTGACAGCATGGTCTGAAGCCGGGCAAGAGCCTAGCAGGGGCATGCAGCCAGCAGATCGTGGTTCTGACCCAGCTCCGGACCACACTGTCACCGCTGCAAGATCCCCGGAGCAGCTCCCCACCCAGCTGTGTGCCCTGCCAGTAGGGCCATCCCTGGTGGGGGTGTGAATTGGGGCGACGGCCCCGGGCCCCGCACTTTGGGGGGGACCCCGTGGTCTATGCCACAAAGGGCCAGCCACGGCTGCCATGTGCTGCTGATCACCACTGGCTTTGCTGCTGCTGCCAAGCGCTGCTGGCTCCAGCCACTCCCCCTGACCGTGCCTCCCCCACCCCACCCCAGGATCCCGCACACCCCTCGGGACAGCTCTGCCTGCCAGTGCTGCTGCAGCCAGTTGCCATGAAAACTCTGGCCCTGTCCGCCGCTCCTGCTGTCTCCATGGTAACCAGCTGCGGCGACATAGGCAGGGGATGCTGTCAAATAGAGTCCACCACAGGCAGGACTTTGCCTTCCCCTGCTTTAAGAGGCAGTCTTAAAAATAGTTACTATGTAAATAATTAATTGTAACAAATAGTTAATATAAGTTCTTTTATCCTGTAAGAGGACTTCTTCACTTTAGTTTAAGCAGCTTGCTTGTACACGCATACAAATAGTGTGAACTGCATTTTTAATAGATGTTGACAGTGCATTTCTACCTTTTGGATGATAGACTACAGTCTCGGAACAAACCCCTGTGGGACCAGGAGAAAAGTTCCATGAGGGCATGGGCAACCAGTCAGTCATCAGCTGGGGTGGAGTAGTCCCCCCGCAGCTGATTGTGCCAACCCAGAAGAACCCCCCCCCCCACTCCCCAGGTCAGTGCAGTTGGCCATGGAGGGACCACAGGGATCACTTCTACTGGCACCCCCACTCCCCAGCCGCCACTTTCAGGGTGGGGGCACAAGTGCTCTCACCTGCCTCTCCCTGCTTGTCACATAAGGAGGGAACGCTGGCTGTCAGGGGATGCACATGTATCTCCTATGTGTTGCCACTGCATGGGAGGTGTTTATTATAATAACCAATTTGATGTATCATAATAATGAAAACATGGTTTCTGCTTCAATACGGTTGTACTTGAGATTTTTTTTAAATATTTCTCAGAAGTGAATGCAACAGGAATTCATGCTAGTTCATAGCTTGCTCCTTTTTGTCTGTGCAGGAACATAAATCTTCTACTCCAGGGAGTGAAGTTCCTTTTTATCTTAATTCTCTTTCTCATCTTGTTGGAAATTAATGGCCAGATCCTCTGGTTCCCAGCTTCTTGCTGGCTAGTTTGTATCCACTTTCTTTCAGGACTATCTCCTGTGTTTGTCTCAGCTGTTTAAAGGATTTCTGGTCACGGTCAGTGTGAAAATAATTTGATTCTTGTTACTTCTCCTGACAGGTTTCAGGGACAGTTGTCCACTTTAGGCTACTATTTTGGGAGATAACAAGAGAAGGAATGGAGATACTGGACTTGCCAGCCAATTTGGAAAGTTCAGTGCATCCATGGGAACAGATTCAGTGAGGGTTTTTTGCAGTCATGAGGGCAGACATTTCCATAAACCATTTACATTAAGTGTTACGTTCTGTAGCAATCAATATAGGAACTTTGGTGATTAGATCTTTTCAGTTTGCAATGGTTTCGTTAGTTCTTGCTATGAGGAGGGGGGAGAGAGCTTTTCATACGTGAATTCTGTGCACAGTCTTTGTCTTAACTATTTATCACTGAAGCATCAATAGCTATTTCCAGCTATCCAATCTGGATGAGGTGATGTGTCCAGCAGTACTAATATTGAACCTGTTCAGAACTGAGATTTTGACTAATTAAATGTTTATTTGAAAAGCAGGCTGAGAAAGTCTGCAGGTGACATTTAGGTGGTAGAGAGAGCCAAATCATATACTTGTTTGTCTGTGGGTTGGAGCATGTGTTTGGGACTGTATAGTTTACTTAATCCATACCTGTGTGAAACATTCAGTGACCTGAATGAAATATGTAGAACTTATAGGCAGTCTGACCTTTATGTAGCAGCAAAATATTTAGTATTATTTGGACCCCAATGAAAATTACCCACGAGTTCTGAAGGTATTTTACATGGATTGCAGAACTGTTGGCAAAGGTATGTAACCTATTGCTTAAATTTGTTTTGGTGCCAGAGGACGAGAGGCTTGCTAACATAACCTCAGTCTATAAAAAGAGCTCCAGAGGTGATCCAGGGAACTACTGGTGAGTCAGATTCTACTGATTTCTTGGGAACAGAAGTCAATAATAATGATAGAAATAGAATTAGTTGGTCTCATGGACGAATATGATATGCTGGGGTAGAGTCTGTGTGGTTTTTATAAAGCTCTGTAAAATGCCTTTCCAGTCTGCTGGAATTCTTTGTGAGTGTTAACAAGCACATTGATAACTGATATCTGGTTGACTTAAAGTATACAGTACTTGGATTTTGACATGGTCCCTCACCAGAAGCTGTTAAAGAAACTAAGCCATCCTCATGGAGAAACTCATTCAACGCACTGAAAAGTAATTAAACCCAGTCAGCAGCCTTTTATATCCTGTGGTCTAGAACAACCTGTTTTTGATCCAGTATGGTGGGTGAGTGGCTTCAGCAGCACCTGCAAGGAGTGGGGGTGGAATTCCTTGCATCTGTGCTGGGGCCAGGCAGCTGGGACCTGACTGCCACTGCTTCTTCCAGCCCCCCCTTTACCCCTTGCTCCTGATCTAGGATACAAGCATAGCTTCCAGTTGAGTCCATCTTAGTGCCACTTCTCCCTAGCCTCCTCTTCTCAGCATGGTCACAGCTGGAAACTGCCTGGCTGTGGTGCAGTTTCTCATTGGCTAGAAACTGTGTCCACACTGCAGCTTTGGGGAGGGGAATCTGGGAGAAGCAGTGGCAGCATGTACACAGCTGGAAATATCTGGTTCTGGCACAGCCATCCCTGGGGGCAGGGGGTGGGGTGGGGTGGGGTGGGGAAATCAGGGCAACCGCCCCGGGCCCCGCGCTTTGAGGCTGTACAGGCCCCAAGGGTGCCACCACTCCAAGTGGCTGCCGCATGCCTCTAGCTTCGCACTCCAGCTGCTCACCAGCCCCTTCCCAACACAGGCTGATATGCCCCAGGCCCCACACACCCCTAGGGTCGGCTCTGGGCACAGCTCCTTACTGCTCAGCCCAGGCAAAGCCCTCCAGCTCTGCAGGCTGGATCCAGTGGCTCCATTGGATGTGGTTGGGTGATTCCCTGGGTTAAAGGGAGAAGAAAAGATTTGGACTAAATGTTAAACTTTCACTACAAAGAAATGTTAACAGTGGGATAACAGTTTAATTGTTGAACATATTCATGAATTATTTGGAAAAGGGAGTAAGTAGCAAAAAGGGCAAAATTTGTAGATAATACTAAAACTTTTTCTGAGTACTCAAATCCATAACCGATGGTGGAATTACTTAAAGATCTTTCAGAACTGAATGGGCTGCCAATAAACTAGCAAGACAACATGGAAGGAATTAATATTAACTATATGTACACAGTAATGGAATCTTAAATTGGTCATTACCATTCAGGAATGAGAACTTCAAATTGTTGTGACTAATTAAAAACATTGGTGCAATATGCAGCAGTGGTCAGAAAAGCAAATGTGTATAAAGACTCATTAGAAAAACAGGTGTAAATAATTGGAAGATACTGTTATGCCATTATAAAGTCATAATGCACCTGTGTCCTGAGGACTATGTGTAAATGAGGTCTTTTCAGCTCAAAAACAGATATAGTATACTGTAAGAGAGCCTGAGGCTCTCTCTCACTTAGTAAAAGAGCAGCCTGGACAGGCAGGGGGCAGTGGGGAGCTAATGGGATAATTAGCCAGCACCTGCAGGCGGTCAGGTGACCTGATGCAGGCATGACCAGAGGAGCATATAAGCTCAGGGCTGGGGTTAGCAGGGGCAGTCTCTCCCTCGCTTCTACCAGAGAAGGTGCTGCTGCCCAGGATGCTGGGTTAGTGAGGGTTTATATGCTTAAAGAGGCAGAAGGCTGCTATATGTTATTTATGTTGTATCCCAGGACCTTGTGTTTCTGTTATGTTAACCCAATGCCTTGCAGATAAAGCTGTAAGGGAGGTGGAGGCCTCATTAGTGTCTGAGTGGGAGGGGAGGTACTTGACTGCCTTGAGCCCTGCCAGAGGTAGGCTCGGGGCTTCAACACTTACTGAGTGCCAAGCAGCACCAGAGAGGCGCATAGTCATAGAGGGACCAGGGGCCACCCAAGAGGGCTGCAGTCATAGAGGGGCTAGGGGGCCTGACATATAGGAACCAGGGGCTCAGTGACTAAAAGGGACAAGGGAAGGCTAGTGCCTCAAAGCCAGTTCTTATTTAGTGGACCTAGGCTAGAAGGCCTAGCTTCATTAAAGGGGCAAAGGCTAAGGCCCCAACAGGGGGAATATACTGATAACACCTGCGAGGCATGGGGCATGGTAAAGCCATGCAATTAGCCTATAAGGCTGTTTGGAGCAACACAATTGGCCTATAAGGCTTTGGGTGCCCAGGCAGCCTCAGTGGACTACAGAGGCCCAGCCTGGAGCAAACATGATGAGGGGGCCTAGCAAACGTTTGTGGGCAGCCTCCCTTTTATATTTATTTACATTACCATCAAGGCATGGCAGGAAAAATATTAAGGTGCTCTAGGAGCAGAGCAGGGCACGGTCACAGAGCCACCAGGGGATGTCACAGCCATCCCGGGGATCACGATGTGTTATATATACTTAAACAGGTAAAGCAAAGGGCGGGAAGGAAGTTTGAAAGTATGGAATAGCATCTAAGAGTCTGAAAATGCCTGAACTTTCCAGCTTGGAAAGGAGATGTCTGAGGGAAGATATGATAGAGATCTACAAAATCATGAGGAGTATGGAAAAAGTGAATGGGAAAATACTGTTCTCTGTTGTTTTTTACTGCAAGAACTAGGGGACTTGTCATAACTTGGCAGCTATTTGGGAACCAACAGAAGGAAGCTGTATTTGTACAAAAATATGTTACTTGAAAACATCGCTACTGGTTTCGTAGAAACTAGTAGTATAATCAGGTTTGAAGAGGTTAGACAAGCTTATGAAAGGATGGGTACATCACGGGCCATTAAACAACAGTTGGGAATGTAAGTTTCTGGCTCTGGGTATCTGCAACCCTATGATTGCTGGGGACTGGGAAGGTGTAACAGGTGATGGATGCCCCATTTCTCTTACTCCAATGCACCTGCAACTTGCTGCTGATGGAGATTGAACCTTTAGCCTGATGCTGCGTGGCATTCATGTTCATGTGTCCAACCTTCCGATATTCAGCAGCACTTTGAGGAAACAACCGTTCACCCTTAAGGAATTCTGCCCTTTCTGCTCATCTTTCACTTCTTTCCTTGCTAGTCTCTTTTTTTCCCCTCTCCTTCTTAGTTTTAATTTCTGCTCTTGTTTGTTTGTTTAATTTCTTTTCATGTACCACTTTTTTGTGGGCATCCCTGTACTACTATTTCATTGTTGGGGGAACAGGGGGGTTGTTTGTTTTGGTTGGTTGTTTTGTTTGAAGTTAAATGTGAATCCTTAAAACATCCAATAGTATTTTAGAGATGATGCCCTCCTGATTAAAGATAGTTGTTTGGAAGGAGAATTGCTTGTCTTAGTGCTTCTGCTCCGTTTACAAGTTTAGGCAGATATCACTACACCGGTTACAATTGCAAGCCTGCCTTCCTGCCTGCAGAAATACATTTTAAAATGAAAATGCTGAGATTCTGGGCAATCTGAATGTTTTGTGGCTGTGTATCTTTTAGGCTACGTTCAGTACGTGGGCTACTCCTCTCTTCAAAGAGGAACTCTGTTTAATTCACCTTCTTAAGATCTTTGTTGTGAAGACTTTATTTTCTTCCATTCTTGGATTCCTGAAGTGCTATAAATATGCACAGTTGTTGGGCAAAAGTCAGTGGGAGCTTTGCCTAGGGTGGATATTTGACTGATCAAATATTGTAAGCATCAGTTTATTAGAACTGAGTACCCAGAGTGACTCGGAGTTACAAAATTACAGAAAGAAAAAAAGAAATTAAGGAGAAATTGACCACACACACAAACTACAAAAGGGACAAGTCAGATTTTTAAAATGCAGCAGACCAACTTGTCAAATATTTTGCTGTTTCTATATAGAGGTGCCTGCAGTCTCCAAAGATGACCAGTAAGGAGATGCTTTTCTGTGTTTGCTGGTTTTGTGTTTTCCCTTAGCACAGAGTAGCTTAATTCAGGGAAGGAGAAAGAGCCTGGAAGAGTTCCAGAGAGGGGCAGGGCAAGGGAATGCCTGCTCCTATATGGAATGTGGGTGCATGTGCGTTGTCCCCTTACTCCAGCAGGCCTGAGGGGCAAGAAGCCCTCACCCTGCCCTTACTAACAGATGACACTGAGATTCAATGCAGGAAAGGTATGCTGTCACCTATACAATGGCTTTTTTGCTTTCATGGTATATTTGACAATTTTTGTCTGCTGTCAATTGTCAGATCAACTGATGTTATTGCACCGGTCAGTTGACTGGCTCTCCATAGTTTTGCCTGAGAAATGATTGCAGGATTAACAAGATCTCATGTATAAAACCAGTGAACTGTTATAATAAAACATCCTTCCTGAAGCACACTTCTTGTTTCTCTACCATCAGGCATGGGGAAGTCTTTTTCTCACGTGCCATTACATACATATAAAGAAGATGGCTGCGATGGAGGAACAGGATCAGAAAATGTGAGGAATGGGTTAGTTCACTCAGAATCCCATGCTGAAGATGGAAGAAGTGGGGATGTATCACAGTTTCCATATGTGGAATTTACAGGAAGAGACAGTGTCACCTGCCCTACTTGCCAGGGAACAGGACGAATTCCACGTGGTAGGTACCATAGATAAAAGTAAATTAAAATTATGCATAAATATAAGTAAAATCTCTAATTCTATAATCAGAATTACTTCTGTGTTGTTTTCATGCTTGGTCTGTCTCTTGGGAATTAATCAACCTTTAATAAATTATTCTTTTAATCTTTTTTAAATAGTGAGGAGCTATTGGCTAGATCTGTTCAGGTTGGTGTGTTCTTAATACTCCATCTACATGGGTATTGTACCCCTTAAGAAACTTTTAAAAATGTCTTAGCATGGTTCGGCATGGTTACTCTGCATTTTCTATTGCAGTAAATATTTTAATGCGATTAACAACTACAGTGTTATTCCCTCCTCTCCAAGCACATCAAGCTATCTTGAAGTCATACAACTTTTTTCTTCAGTTACTGAGTAGTAAATTACTGGGATAACTTTGGAAAAATGTATGATAACTGACTACTTCCGTTATTACTGTATTCTGGGATGCACTTTGCCATTTTCTGTTCTTCCTGGGAAAGGTGCCATTTGTTTCTGTGCTGGAGCTCCTGGAAGTATTTTTGCCCTGTATCCCAAATATAGTGGCTGATCAATAGGCTGAAAGAGAATAGAACTTCATTGTATGCTGATGCAGTCTTTTTTCACGTGACATTTCTTGGAGGTACCGTTTTCTGCCCCAGTACTAACATTATTTGTAGGCTAAGTCTGATAATTAGCATTTTTATCTGCATGTGTCTTTAAACAGCTGGGTGTGTACTGCTTTGATAATATTGGCCACCAACAGTATGCATACATTATTTGTCACAATATAATGAATTATTTTAAGCCATGTTCTTTGTTGCAATGTCTCTCAGTGCCATTTGGAAAACTCAGTTTTAATTCTTGAAACTGCCTGTTGTTTGCCTGATTTTAAATAGACTAGTATATGCTTATATAACAGGTAGGCATTTGTGTCAGCAAAATCTATTAGTTCAGTAATGGGTTTGGGTTTTTTCCCCGTTTCCTGGCAACAGTAGGCATGCTTATGAAGGAAAAATATTTCTTCTAATGCTAGTTTATGTAAGGTAACATGTAACAACAGCACATGACCTGAGGAAAATCTAGTGAGTACAAGTAATCAGTTGAGCAGGTTTTAAAAGAAACTGGATTACCCCCCCTCCCCAACCAAAAACCAAAATTTATTTTGTATTGATTTCAGCATGTCAGAATTTCAGTTGCTAATTTATCTTAAGTAATATAAGGTAAGATGCTAGTAATTGTGTGTTGGGTATCATGGTTTTTTTGTTGTTCTTATGGCAGTTAAAATAATTCTGACTTTTTTATCTAATTCTATTGTGGTGAAGTATGTATTACTCTTCTAAAATAACGTTTTTGTATAAATCAGTGGAAGGTACTTCTAACAGATGTTATAAATACATCAAATGTAATGGTTCATTGAACATTCACAAACTCAGCTGCAAGCTTGCCAATTCATACTAAAGGATTCCTGCTGCAGTGAGATGAGGCAAGGATTTTTTGGGGTGGTGATGTGTTTTATTGGACTAAATGTATAGTTAGAAAAAATCTTAGACAAGCTTTCTCAACTTTGGTAAGTGGCAGTCACCTCTTGAATTTAAATGGCAGAACAATGTTCTGTTTAAATAAAAAAAAAAAAAAAGTCTGTTTTAAAGGAATGGAGGAGGGCTTCAAAATAGGAGGAATAAAATGTTATCAGATGAGAAGTGAAGTAAAGCAAGAGGGAAGAGACTGAAATACAGAGGTAGATGAAGTCAATATCTGTATCTAGTCACTAGTTTTAGTGTCCGGTCAGCTAATGAATTTGGATGACTTGTACAGTAAGTTATAATTGCAAATCTGAGTGTAGTCTGTGGAGTGGGGGTTTTGGGTTTTGTTTTGTTTTTTTTAGGTATTTCACTTGCGTAACTCCAGTTTTCATAGTGCAGGCCGTAAGTATGCATGCTGGTGAGAACCATGATTAGAAGCGTGGCTTTGGGGATGTGGTTATATTCTGGATCTTAAGGAACTAACTCTGTGTCCTGTTTAAAAAAAACAAAACAAAACAAAACAAAAAAACCCCCTTCCTCTTTTTGGTGATGAGTTCTATGCATGGTTTGTTTTGTTTTTGTTTGTTTGGGTTGTGTGTGTGGTTTTTTTGT
>NW_017728886.1:49436626-49437690 GCF_001723895.1 Crocodylus porosus
GGAGGATACTGCAGTTGGAAATGAATCTGCTAGTATTACCTTTTTGTAAATTTTTAGGCAGATATAAAATGTTCTTGTGATGGGGGAGCAGGGGATTAGTGTGAGAAGTTTCTATCAAATCTTTTCCATGCTAGCTTTAAGAACATTTGTAAAGAGAAAAAGTTGGTGTTGGGTCCTCCTCAAGTTTGTTATGGTAGTTGGTGTCGGAGAGTTGTCACTGATGCATGGTCAATAGAAGATGACTGTACCCCTTACTATTACTATATTGTTGTTTGGTCTTGGGAACTGTGTGGGTTGGTTGGTTGGTTGGTTGGTTTTTTTCCTCTGAATGAAGAAAGTTTTGGTGGCCCTTGCTTTTGTTGAATGTCACTATTGGCAGCTTTTTCCCCTGAAGCTGACAATGTAATAGTGCACTGTGTGACTCCATCCACTGGGGAATGTCTAATCAGAATTTTTTTTTTTTTAAATCTTCTCTGTTGTCGTGGGAAGGTGGTCAGAGGTGGTTCTGGTTTTGTTGTGGAAGTATTCTCTGAGGTGAAGTCAGCAGACAGATTCTTTCAGTTCTCTGTATATTAGTACCTTGTCAGGTTGTTTCTCTAGGCAGGAGTCTAGATCCCTTGGGGAGTGCAGGTATTTCAGAGTGCGGGTGTGGCATAGTGATAAGTTAATGATGTTGATATTCCAGAAGGTACTGTCTTGATTCACTCCTGTTGCTGGTATACTGGCTGTGGAGTGGCCCTTGTGATGGCTGATTCGACTTTTACTGTTTGTTCTTATGATGGATGCCTGTGGTCATGCTTTTCTGATAGCAACTTTGTAAAACTGTTCTTATGAAGCAGACACAGGCTTATTTCTTAGTTTAGTAGTTCAAGTAGTAAGGGTGCACCATCAGCCCAGGAAGTATTTGTTGGTGATGGCCAGTTCTATTGATGAGTTGTATTGGCCAATACCAATCTGATTGCTGATATGCATCCTGGCAGCTTGCAGAGCAGTGTCTGGCTGGTAAGTCCGGGGGAGGGGGAAAGAGTGGTGGGGGCAGGGGTAGGCACTGCCCAGCCAGGACA
>NW_017728886.1:49440021-49441101 GCF_001723895.1 Crocodylus porosus
CAGCAAGGGACATTATTTAAGATAACACTCTAGTTTTTCACATGTAAAATCTAGTTATTGGGGTGTTATGTTAAATGTGGAGCCAATTTGGATTCAGATAAATGCAGTTGTGGTCAAACTAGTATTACTTGATACTCAAACATTGATAGGTATTGTATGCCTTTATATATACATAGACAGATATTTCCTCATCTTGGATAATCTCCTTTCTAAAGTGCCCCTCCGTTTTGACTTTTCTACACCTAATTTATTTTACTAAGGCCATGTTTGACTATTTGTCTGCAGTAGATTAATAGAAGTAAATTACTGTAATGTGGGCAGGGGTGATTTTCTTTCTCTTTTGGTAGGATTTTGAAAATTCTTTCATACTATGAGAGAAACTGTGAGGACTTTAAATCCTAATCTAAATTCAGTAAATATCTCAGTACAGGCAGTCCTCAACTTAGTTTCACACTTCCAATATTTATAAATTGACACCCTGTTTCAACTTTATGACGTCAGTTTCAACTTTACAACACTTGATCTGATGCAGTGCCATACCAGCGAACAAGTTCACTGCGTCGCTCGTCTCCCTGGAGAATATCTGTCCAAACTTCCTTGGACACTTTCTTTAAGAAAGCAGGCAAGACTCTAGAAAAACCTGCAGCCAAGACTCCTGAGAAGACTCCAGCCAAGAGCCTTTCAAAAAGTCCTGCAAAGTCACCTCAAAGAAGTCCTTCCAAATCAATATGATTGCTATTTACAATATAAATACATTAATGCAGCTCTATTACTCATCTGTAATTGACCAAGTACAAAATTCTGGGGTATTTTTAGTAAAAATAGGGTATCAGGCCTTGGTTCAGGAACCAGTCCCCCATTTATAACATTGCTGTAACTCGGAACCAATTTTCTCATAAGAAACATTTCGACTTAAGACGTGGTTTTCAGGAACCAATTGTGTCGTAAGTTCGAGGACTACCCGTATAACTGGGTAGGCTGGCTTTCAAGATTTTGGTTTTGTACCTAGGTCACTTAAAAAAAAAAAAAAAAAAAAAAAAAAAATCCAAGTGTATCCCCTTAGGATTTATTGTGAGAATT
>NW_017728886.1:49442206-49447752 GCF_001723895.1 Crocodylus porosus
CTAACCTAATGGTAAAATCTGTAAGATTCTTTCTCCTCCCCTTCAGGAGGATGTGCGTAAGATCTGGACAATGATGAGAGAGATTTTTAGTTTTCTACAGTTGTCACAGGCTGTAAATAAATAATCCATTTGTCCTGGGGGAAAAGCCTTTTTGTTCTGGGATCCTACAGATATACAAGTATTTTGTTCTGCTTCAAGTCTTTCTTGAAGTCTGCAGGATAAAATGTGGTAATGCTTTTTCCTGGTACCTCGTGTGCAGTGGTAAAACTATTGCGGGCCACTTACACACGTTTTAGGTATTACACAGTTAGCTGGTTAATTATGCAATTAAGTGAAACCAGCTACATATACAAAGTACTTATGCCATTAAAAAATCCAAGCTAGGCCTCAAAAATTTGTACTAACTTTATAGCTTTACAGCTTTAATTCAGATGTGTAGCAGAGTCTCCTCTGCAGGTTGGAGCCCCGCATTCATAGCTGGGAGCCCTCTTGGCTCGGGATCCAAGCTGTGGGGGATCCCTGACTCACTTCCATGGCTGGCAGATGAGGCAGTCCCCCAGCCTTGGAAGTGCACTGGCAATAAGGCATAACAGGATCTAGTGCACAGTCACTTTCTGCCATGCTCATGGCATGAGAGGTAACACAGTTGTGTGGCTCATGCATTAGATCCCGTTGCCCTTAACCGCATTGTATGGGTACTCTGAGGTTCACCTGACTACATTGTGTGTTCCTGTTGGCTACCTACTGGCAAAGGCTCAGCAATGCAGCTTGGAAGCATGATGTGTGTAAAGGATTATGCAGTGCCTGTTTTGGTCAGGGTCAAACCCTGGGACAATCAGAGCTGCATCAAATAAGGCTTCTATTGACAGCCTGAATTATTGCAGTTGGGGAAGAATGATCCATTACACTGTCTTTGTTCAATATTAGAATGGTCGGGGCCATTCTTATTCAACATGTTATTTGAGTCAGCAATCTGGAGAGACTCTTGTGAGGGGGCTAAAACTGGTTCTGTTAGGCCGATGAATTTGCCCAAAGTGTTCTACATGCAGTATATGTGATACAGATCCATGGCTTCCTGTCATTTAGGAAGTTGATTCTATTTTCCTGTTTTTTCTTAAAGCCTTTATTGAATTCCTTGCTGAAAACCTAGTGAATTCACTTCTGTTCTACATAAGATGAGTTTCTTTTAACTCTCCATGTAAATAAAAAGAGCTGAACAATCCAAAAGTATGCTAGTCCCTATCCTTGCTTAACACTCTCATCTTACTGTCTAAGGCATGGGGAGGGGAAGGGGACAATTTTATTTTGGCTGGAGGGCCACTTAACAAGCTTTGGTGAGGTATCGAGGGCTGCAAGGGTAGCCCTGCCCCTTGACAGGTGCCTTCCCCCTGGTCGTCATCTTGGGACCAGAAGTCCCACCCCGTGACCTTTGCCACCAGAAGTCCCTCCCTCTGCCCCAGAAGTATTCTTTTCAGGAGTAGGTAAGGTTGCCACCTTGAAACTGGGGGGGGAAAAAAAAATTGTATACTAAAAAAATCAAACATCTACTATAGCGTATCTTAATTTTATTTAAAAACCGTTTTTGTCCTGATGCATATTTTTGTATAGTGCATCTAGAACTGATTGCATAATAACTCAAAATAGTCTTACCCACTTCCATGCAATAGACAAGAGTAAGGGGGTGTATGTGGGGAGGGTGTGATTGCAGAGCGTGTGTGAGGTGGGATATGGTATGGGGGGGTGGGGTGTATGTGGGTGGGGCAGGAAGGTGTGGGTTATAGGGGGAGGTGGGACTCTGGGGTTATGGTGGGAGGATGTAGGTATGGTGAGGGATGGGTCCTCTGGGTCCTTGGAGCTGCATGTGGTGGCAGCAAACGGGGCCAGGCCCACTCCCCACAGCCTCAAAGCGCACAGCTCCCTGTGCTCCCTCCCCAGCACCAGTATGCAGGGCCAGCCCCACTCAGCCCCGTAATACAGCTTCCACTTAAGTCCCTGGTTGCACGTGGTGGCAGCATGCAGGGCTAGCCCCACCGAGCCCAGTAGTGCTCATGTCCGAGTCTCCAGCTGCACTTGGTGACAGCGTGCAGGGCCAGTCCCATCCAGCTCCATAGCGTGCAGCTCCTGCAGCATGCCAGGCCAGCCTATCCCAGCCTTGTAGCACACAGCTCCCTGCATTCAGTCCCCTTTCCCCAGTGGCTGTTCCTGGCCCTTACCTAAATTTCCATTCCCATAGAGAGAGAGAAGGCTGGGAAACAGCCACAGGGTGGCAGAGACTTCTGGTCTCTAGTGCCCCCTACCTTGGGACTGGGGGTGGGTCAGACCAGGCTCTATTGGGGGTTGGTTGCTTAGCAGCTGGGGCCGCACTTTCTGGATGGAGGCACCAACTTTCAGAGGAGCAGCAGGGGCCAGGGCTTATGGAGGGACTCCACAGGCTGGATGGGATTGCCTGGCAGACTTGGTATGGTCTGAAGGCCATATTTTGCCTTGCTAAGGCTCTGTCTACGCTACAAAAATGAGGTGCAACTAATACAAATGTTTTGAAGTGTCATTGTCTTTGCTTGCCTCAGGTATTTGAAAGTATGTTAGCCAATATGTTTAGAAAAATGTATGGTGAACTGGATGGATAAAGCAGGTCAGCTTAAGAAGCTTCTCAGTTGTGATGCAAAGTAACCATTAGAACAGGGGTGGGCAAAATGGCTGATCTGGCCAGCATCTGGACTCCATTTGCCTGCATGGCTTGTGCCAGTCTCCATGGAGACCCCAGCTGCACCTGCTTGGGAAAGCTCAGGCTGAGGTTGCCATGGAGACTAGCCCCAGCCACACTGGCAAGGTGTGTGAAAGAGCAGGACAAGGGACTGCTCCAGAGCCCCTGGGAATTAGGGATGGGAGCAGCTTGCTGCAGAGCCTGGGAAGAATCACGATATGTAGCCTGCACGCTCTGGACAAGGGTACGCAAGTAGGTTTGCTTCATGGAAACCATCACAAGCCATGCGAGGGTGGGGTGGCAGCTGAGACATGGAGTCCATGGCGGACTGAATCTGGCCCGTAGGCTGGACTTTGTCCATCCCTGCTTTAGAAACAAGGTTGTTAATTTACTTTGGGTGAGTTCCGCTGCGAAGAATGGGGGGATTCATGCTTCTTTTTAATGGCTCTTTTCAAAAACATAAGTAGGATGTTTTTCCCCCAGACACAGTTTATGAATACTTTGATTTTAGTAGGCAGGAAAATGCCTGAAATCAAGAAAAACTTATGTATCAGTTTAATGTTTTGTAACTAAGTACTTAAATTTGCTTAAGAAATCTATGATAATTTTTAAATTGTCTTCTTTTTGCAGAATGCACTAAACATAACAAACAACAATTATTATTCTGTTGAAGTGGCAAATATTACAGCCCAGGTTCAGTTCTCAAAAACAGTTATTGGGAAGGCACGGCTAAACAACATCACCAACATTGGTCCACTGGATATGAAACAGGTGAACGTGGATATGTTTTTGAGAGAGGATGTGTTTGGTCTTGAGTTTTCTAATAATTCAATATAATGTTTTTTTGTTTTGTTTTCCAGATTGATTATATGGTGCCCACAGTCATACAAGATGAAATGAGCTACATGTAGTAAGTGTTTGGCTTCTAAAATAAAACCTTTTTTGTACAACTTCGTACAAACAAACAAGCTAGGTAGCGTGATAATTAAAAATGGCCTTACTGCACTGCTATATTTTGAGTGGCATTTCCTATACCTGGTTTTAAAAGTACTGAAAATACTTGAGTAAAGCCATTTCCTGAATTATGTAATAAATTAAGAACTGCTGTACTAGAACAAACAAGTGATTTGATCCAATTCCATTTTGGGGCTTTGGTATCCAATATCAGTTGTTTTAATGTACTGCTTTTTAGTAACTTTCTTATTAAAAGACTTCATGAGTAGCTTTTTGACTTGTAGGCTTTCTATCCCTCACTTTTGTTTGGATAGTAGATATACTTTGGGATTACAGTTGAACCATAGCTTATGAGTATCTGTTCTTTGTAACTTCTGAGCGAACTTATTTGGTCTCTATTTCGAATTAGAACTGCTCTGTAGGATCATCAGTGGAAGAAGAATGTACTGACATCTATATGTGCATTAATGGCAGTGGTTATAAGTTTTTAGTACCTGTAATAATGGGTATTAACTAAATGTGTAGTAGCACTGGTGCACACATTAAGTGACACAAATGTGTAGTAGACCAGTTCTGTTGTGCATTAATGCATTAGCACGGTTTTTTGCCTACTGTGCTAATGGGCAGCGGGCAATTGACCTCACACTTGCATAATACTCATGCCAAGTATATTTTTAATGCAAAATCGTTTGGAAATATTAAAATAGTATTAAACCCTGTAAACAAAGTGACTCATAAGAGAATGAACTCAAGACCATCTCTTGCTTCAGTGGTGTCATTGTGTTGACCAAGTTCTTTGTTATAACAAATTTGGATTTGGAGAAATTCCAACTCCTTTTACATTTTTTGAAGTACTGAAAATGCCAAACATGAAAGTATTTGAATAGTAGCTGCCTTTTACTACCTGCTGTCTTCCTTTTCTGTGAAGAGGAAACAACTGATAAATATTAATTTTTATATCCCTTTTTCTGTGATTTTCCCCCCCCCCGCCCCCTCCATCTTTGAGTTGAGAAATATGTAACTAGACCGAGTCAGAAGAGAGAACTTCTAAAGGGAGTGGGGAACGTCTGCTTAGGAAGCAGTTTTATTGGGTTTTGTTTGTTTTTTCTCTCTAACTTTTTATTTTTAAAATGCTGGGTTCTAGTAAGCGGCATCTAAAAGAAGCGTGTTGTGAAACAACTGCCTATTTAAAGGCCAGAAGGAGAAAGATAAATGCCTTTTATAGATTCATAGGGTTGGTAGGAATCTCCAACATTCATCTTGGTGGTTGGCAACTGTTCTTAGGTTGCTGGCTGAAGTAACCAAGTTGGGGGGCAGAGACATGCAGCTGTTAGATCACAGCAGTTGCTTTCTCTGCTTTCCCCCTGTGGCAGCAAGGGACAAATGCCCAGTGCCTTTTGAAACTTCACCTGGGGACTGAATCACATGACTGCAAATCTTAGGTTGCCAACCCCTCATTCATCTAATTTAGGGGTTTTCAGCCTTTTTGGTGCAGTGTACCCCTGGCAGCTGGATGTGGAGCACTGTACACCTGGTGGCCAGATGCTGGGGACAGCCACCACATGCAAGCTTCCCTCATGTCAAGCTGGGCCGGTAGCACCTGCGCGGCAGCGCAGGATGGTTCATAGCAGCACTCCATCCCCACCCGCCCATGTGTACTCCCAGGGGTATGCATACCCCGTGTTGAAAACCCCGATCTAATTTAACTTGTATCAATGCTGGTGTTGCTGTTGCTAAAACTTTTGAGCTAGACTTTTAGCTAGACTGAAAATATAAGCCCCTTTCTAGTGTTACATATGTAAAGAAGATGACTATGTACTTTGGTCTATTTGCGGTAGTTGTTTAAACAAGAACGCTTAATATTTCTTATGGACTACTTTTAAATATA
>NW_017728886.1:49448977-49465665 GCF_001723895.1 Crocodylus porosus
GTACTTCAACCTCCACAATAGAAGTGGCAATGTGGATAATGTGGAAAGGAGATGGCTGTTCATCCTGCCAGAGTTCATCTAAGTAGAACTGATCAGATTTGTTACTTGAAGGAGCGGGAGACTGTGGATGGGAAGTTGATTAGCAATCCTGAACACTTATTCACTTATGAGAGGAGGCTGGGATAAGATGTAAAATGTACATAGCCACAATTAATGAACATTACGTATCCCCTTATGTTTACTTTTATAACATACTGGCATTTCTATCAAATTGTTTTGCTAGAAAAAAAAGTATGAAATTTAAGTACAGCAGTTGTTGTCTTATAGCACAATGTTCATTATCGACACTTTCATCTATCCAGCTAGACATATGCATATTTGAGAAACAGGACATCTACAAGTTTAAATTTATACACTTTTAGTTCTCTCTTTTTTTTTTTTAACTACCTTAACAATATCACGGGTCAGATTTTTCTAGTTAAATAGTGAGTTTCCTTCTCAGTGTCTCTATGCAGTACTTCATAGATTTGGAGGCTGGAAAGTTTGTATTATCTTTTTGTTTGTTTTTGGTGGGCTTTGTTTTACTTGTTCTTGTTTTGTCTGTGTGTTTTAGTTTTGGAATTCCATTTATTTAGCTGTATTTCCATTAGCTTGCTGCAGTACTTATGCGCGCACAGATCTCTTGGATGGGATAAAAGTTTTACTTGAATGTGGACTACATTATAAAGCATATAGTTACTGCTTGTTCTACCAGGGTTTTGTTTGTTTGGGGTTTTTTGTTTTAGATTTTACTTTAAAAAAAAACGTGTGTTGGACAAAATTAAACTGCAGGCTCACAAGTTTAATGAGTATTAAATATATTGGGCATATGTCTTGAAGTGTAGTTCAATTGGTAGTATTTACCGGAATCTCCCTTGAGCTCTTTCACTTCATGTCAGATTTAGAGTAATTCTCTGAGAACAAAGCAATGTATTCTTCCCTGGCCCCCTTAAAGTATAGGTGATTATGTAAACAGGAACCACACTGGAATTCTTGTAACCTTTCTCATGACAAAACGGTACCTTCTCACTGAGTAAATGGCTTCTGTAAATCCCTGAATGTCAGGTTCAAAACATCACATTGTGACAAACATAATATAATTTCAGATCTTTAATACCTTTTGACTGGGGGAGGAGGGCAGATTATCTTTTGATCTCAAGTACCAGAACCTTTTTCTTTATTTCTTTTTTTTTAGTTAGGAATGATGACTTCTAAATTTGGCTAAAAAGCAACGGATCATGTTTCTTTTGAGGTCAGTATTTTGCTATGAACAGGTGTGAAGGTTTTTATGTTGCCTTCTCTTCCAGTGTAGCTTCTTAAAAAATAAGGATAGTCTAGTTAACTGGCAATGAAGTGTTAAATATCTTAAAGAAGGCAATTTAAGTAACCTGTTTCTGGTAGTGTCTCAAGTTTGAAAATACTGTATCTTCTTTTTTTTTTTTTTTTCTTTTACAAACCTTTTGTCATACATGGAGCTAAATGTGACAAATCCATGTTTAATTTAAAACATGTTCTTAAACATTTTTATACATCAGTATTGATGCCCCTTGATCCTGCTAGGGGTTGCGAGAGACTTCAGTTGTACCTGTGTTAGGTCCCTTTTCAGTTCTGGAGCCAAAATGATCAGTTCTGTAAATAGTGCTGGTTAGTTCTCATTGATAGAATCTGTATGTTAAGGTGTACTTTTTTTAAGTGTCTTTTGGTTATGGAGTGAAGAAAGAGTGAATCTTTACAATCATAAATAAAAGCTTATATTGCAGCCTAATGCAGCCAGATGTAATTTAAATGCCTTGATTGTGGCCATCAGCAAAGTAAAATCTGGTGCAGGGATGGTTCAGCATTGGCCTTTTGTTTCCTCTGATTCAGGCTAGCTGTATTTTTGAGTCTGAGGACAGATGTATAGAAAGTCTGGCCAAGCTTATATTGCCAGCAATAGGGAATATTGTGAAATTAGATGCTGTGCCAGGTCAGTGCCATCAGAGGAGGTCCCTATATGGAGTAGGAAAGAGAAGCCTTCAAGATCTGGTTATGACAGATGTAGTACTAAAAATGTTCCCTGCATGTGGACCCACATTTTTCCCTGAATTTTTGAAGTAGGGAGAAAATGCCCATTAAAATTAGGTGGGTTTAGGATTAATATAAATCGCACCCTAAAATGGGTGGAAAAACTGGGATCAAGTGTACAGAAAACTGATTTATTTATATGGGAACAGTATTGAAAACTGACTAAATACGGCTTTTATACTACTATATACATACTTTTTGTCACTGCACTAGCAATTCAGGAGTACAGAAAGAGGGCAATGAAGCCTGTCCCACAACAATTTGGTAAACATTTGAATTAGCTGAGTAAGATTCAGGTTTAATGAGATGCCCAGACTTTTTTTTTTTTAAGTTTTACCTGTTTTATGAACTGCTTGGTATTAGCTACTTTGGATATGTTGACTTATGGAAAATGCTGCTATACTTATATGTATACCTTACTGAATTCATTTGCAACATCTCTGCATTCAGGAGAATAATCCAGTTAGGAATCTGTTGGTTTAAGTGGCCAAGAACTGTTCTTCAGTTGCCTAAGGACTTGATCCTACACCTTGATAGCTGAAAAGCCCTGCAAAATCAGAGGCTTGAAGTAGTGCAAGAAATTAAGACTGCAGAGCTTTATATTTTAACTTTAAGTGTACTATAAGCTGTTTATCTCATGTAGTCTGTCTTTGCAAAAATGCTGGTAATACAGTAACATTCAGTGAAAGACTAAAGAGGGTTAAAAGCAAAACTTGGCTTCAGTTTTATCTGAAAAGAGGATATAGAACAAATGAAGCATTTCTTTGTCTCCATTGAAATGTATTTCATTTGGAATATATGAATTAATTATCAACCTTGGACATATCGTATAAGAAAAAAGGTTAATATGTAAACTATAAACTACAGGGTGTAAGAATTGGTACTAGAATTCTTTTAAGTAAATGTGACTTGTGCACACACAACATCTATCCTAACTGGATTGACCTTTTTTAACCTATAATATTCAATTATGTTAACAAGTGCAAGGCTTTCTCAAGCAGAGCTCATTAGATTGAAGAACCACTGTTTAAATTTATCCTTGGGCTGTGTATACTTTTGTTTTTGTTTTCAGTATTTCAAAAATAAATCTGAGAAGGTAGATAGTAACTGCAGTTTCCCACTCATCCTAAATATTCACAACACTAAATGTTTATGTATTTTGTCTTAAATATATATTTATAATTTGGTATGTATTACTTCAGTGTTGCACTGTTATATAAGAAATCTGTTCCTGGTGTAGCTTGTCACTTGAATTTTCATAATTGCTCTGTAGCAGATCTGTTGCACTTTAAAACTGGAAAGTTCTCTTTGTTTTAAAGTATGACTGTCCAGGTGAGGTACTATAGTGACTTGAAAGAAAAATGTGTAATGTCTCTCTTCTTAATACTTTCAAATATGCATATTGTAGAGACAACTAATTTTAAGGCCGTAGTAAACTATGTATGGTACATTGAAAAAGTAAATAAAGTATTGGGCACTTTGATCTGTGTTCCTCAGAATTACAGCAGCCTGCCTTGCCCTGCATTCCTCTGGGCTGACCCAAAGCAGTGTGGGGTGAGGCAGGGGCATTTTGCCATAGCAGCAATGTTCCCAAGCCTTCCCCTGTGACCTGCAGCCTGCTTTGCCCAGCACTGCTCTGGGTCAGCTGGACAATAGAGGGAGGGGGGAGTCAGGAGTTAGGCTCAGGAAAGCTGCTCCATGCCTGGATCCCAACTGTCTGGCTTCCCCTTGCCCATTGTTCAATCTTCTAAGAGAAACTCTTCCGGGGCGGTTTTAACCCTTGTTGTTCCATGGTTTGGAGTTTTTTGTTTTTTTTTTTTTCCTGGAACAGCCATTTTTGCTATGTGAGGAAACGGCCTGAATGTCTATACATTCTTGGTTTCTATTGGTAGAACGGTGATTTCTCCTAGTTAGGAAGTGAACATCTGTACCTAGCCTAAAAGATTATACATAATCGTTACTCCTCAATTTCAAAACTATATAGGGGAGGAAAAAACCTTCCTTTTTCCTACTTCTCCTTACTCCCCCGCCCCTTTGTTTCTCCATCTTAAAACTGTAACAGGTCTCATAATTACTTTTCAAAATTATGGTGTGGAGATCAGTATTTTTTTTAGTAGCTATTTGCTATAAGGTATAACATCAATTTTTTTTAATGCACTTCTGAAGTGTGCATGACCTTAATATTAACATGACTGTACTACATTTGTAACTTCTGTTTTAGCAACTTTTAAACATGTGCATTAGTTGACTTTGATACAGATTGTCTTAGGGATGTATTTACTTCAGAATTCCAAAGTTGTGGTATGCTTAAGTATATATGACTTTTTTTTTTTTTTGGGTGTTTAAAAATGGTGTGCACAGTTGGCAATTTAAACAATTAAGTTATACATTTTACACACATGTTTTGATTGTTTAGAGTTGGATGAAAACAACTGAAGTTTATTTGGAGTGTTGTCATAACTATAGAAGAGGCAAGATTTCAGTTGTTAAAAGCTGAAAAATAATATGCTACTCTTATTTACAGCGTGTGTGTAACATCTAAAAATGTACATTAATTTTGTGATAAGATCTTGTTTAAAATTAACTACTTGCAATCCCTTTTGTTGTATAAAAATTGCTGTTAACTTCAGTACAACAAGTCTTATTTTCCAGTTCATCATGTACATTATAGTTGCAGGATCAGGTCCTGGATTGGAATTCAGATTATGTTTAACACTTTGACAGATACCACAAGTTTGGCAATGTTATTAGATTTACCTTTACCTTTTTTTAAAGTGACTATTAATTCAGTACAATTTACCAGAAGTAATTTGAAATGTACAAGATTTAACAAAAAACTGAAGGTGTGGGGTTTTGGTTTTTTTGATTGTTTCTTGTTTCGTGCTTTCTGTTTTTTTTAAAAGCACGTAGGTTTAATGTGAGCAAATATAGGACTAATCATCCAGGTTTCTTTTCTCTTTCTTCTTAAAACTGATCTTGAACTTTTTTATTCTCCTCTAATTGAAAGGTAACCTATTTGCTGTGTTGTTCCCTACTTGCATGGTCCTGCTTTGGCACGTGGATGTTCCTACCAATTGACTCTTGATGGGCCTTTCAGGCAGGAGCAGTTTCTAGCTAGTAAATAAAAAGTGCAGGATAGAAATCAAATATAATGGATCTGTCAAAAACAAATGTGTTTTGTACAATGTGCTAAAATGCAATCTGTTTTCCATGGTAGTAGCACCGTAGTATAAGCATACTGCCATTCTTATTGTTAGTGATGGGGAACAGGCCTTAAAATTTTAGAGATGGATGTCTATTGGCACTAAGACTTTTACAGTTAAATACTAATTTAGGTAATTAATGACATTGTCTTTCCTTTTGGTTCCTTTCCACAATTTTAACCACTGTTGTTCATTGCAGAGAAAAAATATATAATTGCTTAAGATATAGAGATGCTAATGGGTGATAACTATTTTTGTAACTTAAGAATTGTAATTGTTGCTGTGGTAACTGTGTAGCAAATCTGTATCAGTTTAATACGCATGATAAATAAAATTTCCATATACCAAAATATATCCTGATATGCTTTTAATATCCAGTATGCGTCTTAAATGTTTGCATTCCATTTGGGTAACGAACATAATCACTGACAATCTAAAAGGACTTTGTAAAGGTAGTTCTGTACAATTTTTTAAAAGGAATTGTTGGCTCAAGAAGACATTATTAAGATTTTTTTTTTTTTTAAATGAGCTTGGAATTTGTAGCTTTTCTAATAACTGATTTTGAATTTAGAGGTTTCCACAAAAGAATTTCTCATCTCTAGCTTTCATACAGTCTTAATGGCTTTTATTTCATAAGCATAAACTTATGACACTGAAATTCTGATTTCTTGCTGACTTTTATTTTTAAAGGCCACAACTTCTGAATTGTGTTGTTTCAGAACTTAACAGTGTTAGCTGTTGTGTTCATATGCTAACTTAAATTCTAAATGAAAAGTTTAACAACCTAACAAAGGAATCCTTTTATTTTAAATATTTTTAATACACTACCAGTATAAGTTTTTATACTTATGAACAGTAGTTTTTAAGGATTTGCAGTGACACACACCACTTCCGTAATTCACAAAATGAACACGTCAAACTTTATTCCAGATGCTTTGAAAACCCCTCTCTCTCTTTCTTAGTGTTTTCACTCACCATTAACCCAGATGTAAACAGATTGATTTGTCCCATGCACAAAGGATGAAAGATGACATTATTTTAAAAAGACCAGACAATAAGGACAAGCCAAGAGTGTCCAATCTAAAGGACTAGCAAGTGAATGCTAAAACTGCTCTTAAGCTGGAGAGCTGATTTTACAATTTTGCATTTGTAATATGAGGTAGGCCAATAATACGTTTTGTTCGATTTCAGTTGGTAGAGGGACCTGGTGGTGGGGGGACAGGAAGGAAAATGGTAGTTTGGTCTCTGCATGTGAAGTACTGATCTTGTTCCACCCCCACACCTTTCCTTTAAACAGGGATTGTTGCATTTTCTTCCATATTGACCAGAGCAACAAGGTTTAGTGAAATTATCTGTATTTTAGGTGATACTAATATAAAAAGCCATTAATGCAGGGTGTGTACAGAAGTTACTTTTATTTTTATTTTTTTTTACCATTTTAAAGTGCTTTATTGCTGTGACTTAACAGAAGTGCATGGCTTTACAGCACTTTCAAATAACCCTTGTTAAATGAGGTATTAAATTTGAAATGCTATATTTTACAGCACTTTAGCAACCTGCAATGCTTTAAATAACTTCTGTATGCTGATCAGATTTCTGGCTGTTGGAGAAGCTCCAGGAGGCTGTAGAGTGCCGTGCAGGGAGGCTCAGGCTCCCCCAGCAAACATTGCATTTCTGTCACTTTTAAGAGCATTGAAATTTTTATAATCCTATAAAAAAGTGCTATAAAATATGCATGGAGCATTTACTTACACACCCATAGATTATATGTCATTAATGGAAGGCAAATGTGTTTGTATATAACATTTGCAAATATATTTTGGATCCAGTGGGATAAACTTCTAGAAGCATTCCTTACTACATTTTTTTTTTTTTTTTTTCCTGTCCTGAATCTCTTGGCATACAAACAAAATATGGCCAACGTTATCCCCACTGAGCTGGTACATGTGAATTAAATAGTGGTTGAGTGGGCTTACTGAGCAAAAGACTTAAGGGTGGGATTTCCAAAGTATTTAGGTGTCTGGTTCCTATGACTTTTTAAATCAAAGTCACTTAATGCCAATTTAATGTGCATTACATGTTTATTGCATTTTTAATGGTTGAACAATCAGTTAGTTATTTTCCTAAAGGAGAGTTTAAAAGTACAAATGCAAATCAATAAATATCAATTAATTCAAAGCTGCTTTTTAAACTTACTTTAAAATATAATTCTAACTCTTAAATCCAATGCACCTTTCTGGTGAAAGCAGAATACTTACAAAATTGATTAAGTGGATTAGCAGCCACATGAGATCTTTTCAGGTTCTAGCTTTTGTTTTATAGAAGGTATTGTTCAGTTCTGTCCACTTCCCCCCCCCATTGTTTCCTCCTGTGCTCCTACAGGTGGGCTGGAGAGCGGCTAAGGGCCATTCTTTCCAGGAACAACCTTTCTGCTGTTCTGGGAGGATTATAAAATCATAAGAGTATAGTCTGAAAGGGACCTCCAGAAGTTATCTGCTCAAGCCCCTGCCTGAGGCAGGACCATCCATATCCAAACCATCCCAAGCAAATCTTTGTCTGACCTTATTAAAACTACATGCACAATCATGAACATAACCTCCATGTATAGCTTCTTCACCTGCCATAGACATAGCAGGGGAACAGTGGTTCCCACTACAGGAAAATGCTCCTGCTAATCAGCTGATAGCAAAGGGAGGTTATTCTGCTGCAGTAGGACCAGTCCTTCAATCTTATGCCATTCCCTTGCCTCACTACCTGGATGGCATTTCAATTGGAACTCAAACCAAAAATGCATCTCACAATTCTACAACTTCCGTGTTGGAACTGCTGCAAGCACACAATTTGTAATAAATACTAGGATGTTCCACGTTCACTTTCATGATATTTCATCAGGTGTTGCTCGTGTCTAGACAGACATTTTCAGAATCAAACTGAGGGTGACTATATCTGCAGACACTGCTGGCAGAAGTGATGGAAAGGACAAAAGAACTTTTCTCTTTTCTAAAACCAATATATTTGAATGGAGAAATAAGCCAGAAGGTGGATTGACTGAGCAGAAACTGATCCTGAAAGATGCACTGAGCTGGAGCGGTGGAGCCTGCAGAAGGAAAGGGAGCTTCAGTTGGGGGAACTATGGATGAAGCTTATGAACAGTGACCACAAAAACAGAATTTGAGCTGGAGATGGAGACACTGAGAAGTTCTAGTCTTCCTGAAACAGTAAGTCTAAGGTCAGGATCAGCCCAAATCTTTGGGGTAGATGGATCCTAAACTACTGCCCCCAGTTAATGAGGAAAGGAAGAAGGTAGGGGGTAAGTCTTACACTAGCTAATGACCCTACTAGTTCCTCAGCCCAGTAGAAGACTTCTGGGGAAAGTGGTAGATCCCAGGAAATCTCTCGAGTGTTTAGTGGATCCACACTTGAAAACTCCTCCATATCCTGAGTTGATGAGGAAAGAGAATAGATCCCAGTCAAAAGACTTGGGTGCTAAGGGAGGTCAGTCAAGGTCCTCACTAAGCAATCAGCCAGAGTTCTTGCTAAGGAACATGGATCGTACTCAAGAGGCCAGGGATAATGGCAAGGTGTGTTTGGAGTGGAAGAATTTAGGAGCCCAAGTCTATGATATCCAGGAAGGGATGGTCAGAAAGGAGTTTACTGTCCCTGGCAAGACAGTAACAGCCTTTGAACAGGGAGCAGTAGAAACTGCAAATAGCAGCTAGTGCTGTGTTGGCAATAGGGCTGGTGCAGAAATCCTCTTAGAAGTGTGGGTGGACATGCAATACCCCAGAAAACTACTGGGGCAACCCACCATGACAAGGACTGCAAACATAGTTTGCTTGTTGCTGGCCATCAGTAACCTCAGTTTCCCTCCCTTCTTCACAAAGAGTTGGTGCTGACAGCTTCCAGCAAGGGGAAGCTGCAGGGTTAGCCCTGCAGGCGGAGATCACTAATTCTGTGATTTGAAGATGCAGTTTATGCAGGAGCAGAGAGTAAACCCCTCTCCACACAGCTTGAGGCATATCTCTGAGTCCTGACCCAGAATCCTGAAAACCTTCCTGGTGAAGGGGTGCAGGTAGCAGGAACCCAAGCAAAAATATGTAAGTAGAGGATGGAGGATACTCGGGTGAACCACTTGGGAGTACAGAACTACTGCAGCAGGAACACAATTGCCCTATTGATGGGCACATGAAGACTTTCTTGGTCTCAAGCAAAGGGCAGTAGCAAACCTTAGGAGAGGATGTTTGTTTACAGTTGGACTTGGGACTCTCTGTATTCAGAGTGTTACTGTTTAAATTTTTGAGCTATTTTTGAGGCTTCTCAGTCAAAGGTTGGCTGTAGTGCATCATTATCTACATCAGAGACAACACTATCTACAGCAGCAGCCTAGAAGAGCACCCAAGTCACAGGATTGAAGTACCAGAGAGGCATAGGTAAAAGTTTACTTTTCAAAGTATTTTTGAAATGTCAATCTAGTTTAAATGTCAAAAAGTCTCTTACTGTGTTTTGAGGGCAATCGAGGTACAATGCTTAGATTAAACAAGTCTTCCAGGTCCTCCAGTTGACTGCTGCAGTGAAGAGGTTGGTAAAGTTGTCTTAGATACAGAAGGAGGTATCTCTTTACCCTGTGTATTTTCTGGAACATTTGGTAACCTTGGGCCTCTAGGCATCGCAGAACTATCAGGTCCCAAAAACAGCAAAGGCTGTCCAGGCTGTGTCACACTTATATGCATTTGTCACCCCAGGGGAGATGGAAGCCTGGGCCTGGCAGCAGGTGGTGGAGGCTAGTCCTTCACTGATTTCCCCATACCGTTATATTTAGTTTTATTGGGTTCCTGTTTAGTCCCTGTGTTAAATACTGTATTTTTGTAACAGTTTCATTGGGAGTGTGCTCCTGAGAGGGCTGTGGAGGAGAGAAAAAGTACCGTACTGCTAGGGAGCATGTAACTGTTCCAGGAAGCTTGGAGGCAATGGGGCTTGCACAGTAAAGACTTTGTTTGGATCAGAGTCATCTACTATAATGTCTGGGATGTCAGCACTGACACCCCTCCCTCCTGCCTTGAAAAGGAAAACACTCTTCCTTCGAAGGAGCCCTCTGAGGTTAGGGTACCATGATTTGTGGGACAAAGAAGAGGCAGGGTCTTGACCCAGAGGCTTGCCCCTCAAGAGGGCATGCTAGGACCTTACAGAAGAGGGAGAGCAGGCATGACTTTTTCTTAGGGAGCTCCAAGGCAGAGCTTCCCCTGAAAGGGGGTGTGCTCCATGACGGATGAGCCTAGGTATCTGGTTACAATATGCACAAAAACTGTGGGTAGTAATCACAATTTTCCTGTAATCAAAAAATGGCCAGAATCTAGTTCAGTTATGCACAGCAATGTATGAGCTCTCCACATGCCAGATTTCACCTCTATTGAAGAAAGGGTTTTAGTGGGACTAAAGAAGTAGTGGTCTAAAGATGGTATATTTTTCTCTTCAGCTGTAGTAAATTTCAAATTAAATGGAATTTATAACTTGTCCTGTTTTTCACCCTTTGTAGTACAGCTGTTTGAAGTCAAGCTACAACTTGAAAACTGTATGTGATCAGTATATCCCAGATGAATATGCTTATATTTATAACCATTTAGGTTTAGATCCCAAAATATAACTTGAAGTAGGAAATACAGAATATACTTCAGATGTTTATGAAGGCCATCTTGAATCTCAATGTTGTTTCATCCAATGTGCTTTTTATGGTACTGACGTTAAATGTACTTGACATAAATAGCTGAGTATCAAGATGAATAATATGTTATGTGCTGTCTATTTCCTTCCCATTTTTGACTAACTCATTCAGCTCCTCCTTCAAATAGAAATCATGCTGCAAGACCATTCTGGGTATGGCAGAAAAATCACAGAAGTGCATAAACAGTATACCAGCCTGTACCATTCTCTCCCTTCCTTCTCCTTGTCTTATTGCCCTTCATAAATTTCCATTTCTCTCTCAAATCTTCCTGTAGTTAAGGAAGAAGAACCTAAAGCCTATCATAGCAGATCTCCAACAGACTTCATGCAATCAGCTTGTCTAAAAAACTCTTGGTTAGTATGATGATGGTGATTGCCAGTATAAAACTGCATGCTCTCATGTCAATGACTGCTTTCTAGTATAGTAAGAATGTGCTTCTGTTGGCATCTTCAAAATGAATTCTGAATATTTCATTTTATTTATGAACTATGCTCACAGCATCTCTTCCACTTGACCAAAGGTGGGCCACAAATCTACATTCCTTTTTCTGGTAACTGCTTTAACCAGTGCTTCCTGCCTGATTTTAATACAAAGTATTTGCTGTCGGTTCAGTTCTGTAGTAACAGGTGGTGTTCTGCATGTTACCAAGACAAATTTGCACAGGGGAAGCACTTCTTTATGTGAAAGTAGAATGCCTAGTACAATAAGACCCCAAACTGGCTTGGCGTATGGTGAGAACTAATACCAATAATAATGGTAGTCATCTAATTAGTATATAGAGATATACTTATGGAAAGGGTCACGATGAACATCATTCTCAGGTCTTGATAGAAGAGCTGCTCTGGGGGCACTCAAAAAAAAAAAAAAAAAAAAAAAAAGGATGAAATAGGTATTGCCTTTGGAGAATATTATGCACAGATGAATGCTATAAAGACCTGGTAAAACCACAACCCCCTTAAACTAAGTTCCTAATAGTAGTCAGTGAACATCTTTCACATTGAAAATATCCCAGTGGTTAGATACTACCTAATGGAAGCCTCTTGGACTGAGAAATCACCTTGCAGGTCAGGACAGCTTCTCCTTGGAAGTTTCTAATATTGATCCATAAATATGTTTGACTTTCCTCCTGTTTTTGGTTGTTTGGTACCTGTTTTAAAAAAAAAACAAAAAAAAAAAACCGGAAATGTGGGAGCATGGAAAAAAATCTTTTAAGTCAAGAAAATACCGTTTTAAAAAAAATAATTAATTTTATTCTGATTAATGTAATTACCTGACACTTCTTATCAGAATACTAGGATTTAAAAAGTCAATTAGACTGAAATTTAAGCTTCCGGAACTGGTGGGGAAAATGCCGTGGATTGCCTTTTTAAAAGTTTGACTGCTTTTATTTTTTTTTTCCATTTGTGGCAGAAAGGATGCCATTGGCCTCAGTGAAAAATAGCGTGGCCAAGACTGTATGCTTATGAAAAATTTCAGTCAGGATTCATAGATGTTAGGGTCTGAATGGACCTCAACAGATCAAGTCCAACCCCCTGCAGGAAGAGCACTGGAGTGAGATGACCCTAGCTAGGTGCTTGTCTAGTCTCCTCTTGAAGACCCCCAAGGAAAGGGAGAGCACCACCTCCCTTGGAAGCCCATTTCAAATTCTGGCACCCTTACTATGAAGAAATTCTTCCTAATGTCCAACCTAAATCTGCTCTCCGTTGACTTGTTGCCATTGTTCCTAGTTACTCCAGGGGGTGCCCTAGTAAATAGAGCATTTCCTATACCCTGCTGCCCTCCCCTGATGAATTTATAGGCAGCCACAAGATCACCTCTCAGCCTTCTCTTGCAACAGCTGAAGAAATCCAGGTCCCTCATCTCTCCCCATAGGGCTTTGCCTGCAGGCCTCTGACCATATGAGTGGCCTCCAAACCCTCTAGATTCTTTGCATCTCTCTTGAAGTGTGGCGCCCAAAACTGGATGCAGTACTCCAACTGCGGCCTGACCAGTGCCGTTTAGAGGGGAAGCGTCACCTCCCTGGACCTGTTCATCATGCATCTGCTAACACATAATCGAGTGTGGTTAGCCTTGTTGATCACTGTCATGTTGAAGACTCATGTTCATCTTGGAGTCAACTATGACTCCAAGATCGCTTTCTATTGCTGTGCTGCTGAGGTTATCCCCCAGCCTGTAAGTGTCAGTGGTTCTTTTTGCCCATGTTCAGCACTTTGCACTTTTCTTTGTTGAACTGCATCCTATTTCATTCTGCTCATTTTTCTGACCTGTCCAGATCAGCCTGGATCCATTCCTTACCCTCTGGTGTGTTAGCTTTGCACAGCCCTAAAAGTTTTGGATCATGATTTGGATTCAGAAATGATTCAGAGGCTGAATCTATGAATCCGAATCGAATTGCTGGAAGCTTTAGGCTTTCCGAATCAATTCAGAGCTTCTGAATCAATTCGGAAAAGATTGTGATTTGGCCATGGGGTATAATGGGGAATCAATGAAATATCTATAACTTTGTTGTCTTTCGGCTGATTCAGATGAACCTTGAAGGGATGGTAGCCTCTGCCGAGAGAAGAACATGTGCCAAGTTTCAAGGTGATAGGTGCAGGGATTTCTGGGAAAATGCCCCTCAAAGTCCTGAAAGCAAAACCTGTGTCATGTGTGTGTTAAGCCACAGCAGGGTCAAAACTGCATGGGTGGTAACTCTTGCTGAGGCCACAACGGCTGCCAAATTTCAAGGAGATAGGTGCAGGGGTTTGCAGAAACTGCACCTCAAGCTGTAGACAAGCAAAACTCGTGGCATGGGTGACGCTGTGTGTGTTAAGGTGCAGTGGGGTGAAAGCTGCAAGCCTGCCTAGGCCCTGCTGTGGCCACAAAGCCTGCCAGCTGTCCAGGAGATAGGAGCAGGGGCTTCTGGGTTCTAGGCCCTGCACCTCTAGCTGCTGACAGGCAAAACTATGATCCAATTGGGGGATTTGTCTTGGTCTGTGTTTAGGAAGAGAGATGCAAAGAACTCACTGAAGAGCTCAGCTTTGTCCCCCCCTCTGTCACCAATTACCTCAGTTTGTCTTGATTCATGGTAGAGGTGATATCTTTTATTAGACCAACTAGATTTTTTGCAACACAAAATCTTTAATTACAAACTTTTCGGCACAAACACCCTTCTTCAGGCATGGGAGAAAAGATTTGTAAAAGTGATCTTGGGTAGTAATGGAAGTTCATACTCCATAGGAGAGTTGAAGGTGTGGTAAAATCTCCTTTTTTGGAACAGCTCATCATTTTAGATGCAGGTTAGGCTCAGAGACAGTTGGAAGTGTGTTTACCTCAAAGTTGTTTGGTGGTAAGCAGAAAAAATCCACTCTCACTATTTTTAGGTAAAGAAGTTTGTCCCCACCAGGCTATCCTGGGCAGAGATTCTGGTTAATACTGAAGCGTTAAGGGCCCTGCACATTCCACTTGCTCTTTAGTATTAGAATGACTGAAAACAGGCGTGCGCGTGTGTGTGTGTGTGTGTGTGTGTGTCTGCCTTAACAAACCGAGCACAAATATGCTTCCAATAACATGTACTGCTCCTTTCTTTCAATAGATGGTGCCATATACTTATTACATGCATTAAAGCCAGCAACATTATTAATAACTGAGGGTGTTTACATTAACTTGTCCTCTCATCCAGCAGAATGTTACATAATATTAACATGTTTTTAGAATATTTCTTTCCTTTTTTTTTCAGGGAACCAAGAGTACTTTTTTGTTCCTTCAGGATAAAGTATGAAATACATTTGTAGATACTGAAATTACCCCCCTCATCTGTTGTTCTCGCTATGGTTCATCTACAATTGACAGAAGACTCTCACAACTAATCAAAAAGTTGTGTTGACAGCATTATTGATGTCGTGTATTAATTTTGAACAATGATTTAAACTACAGCTGCTTCTTCGGTGCTTTTAAATTTGAATTGTAAGGTGAATAATTTAAATAATCCATCTTAATGCCATTAATTCATTAATAATAAGTTACATTAAAATGTGAAGTGCTTCATGCTTCTCAGAAAAATACATTGATGCACCTAACTTTTTTATTCTTCCTCTAAGTTTTCAGAATAGTAGTAGCTGATTTTGCACTTAAGTATTCTCATATTCGTAAGTCTGTTTTAAAATCTAAAAAATCTGTGTGTGTTTCAACAGCTAACACTGGTGTGGTATTTCTATCTAAACTGCATTTTTTTTATTTATTTATTTTTTTTAATCTGAAAAATTCTGTGCCAAAAGGGCTGTAGGGATTTGTATCTCTGTCTAAATCAAGTTGTGAAATTTTGCTCAGTTTGGGGGCAAAATTAGTTCATTTTTTTTGCTCTCACACAAACCAAGCCCTGACGGTCAAATCTAATTCATTCTTCTTTGTCACCAGGAATCATGACCAAACCAAGATGTATCAATCTTTACTTGTACAACACAAGTTAAGTTGCAAATATGAGCCTTGCATTCTGCCCTAAAGAGACCAACAGAGGCTGGCATTAAGAGTTCCAAACAGTTTTCATGGCTTATGAACATTATTGTAATGCAGTATTATTGGCAATTGCATTATCTCGCCATATAACTAGAGCTACTTTCTGGTACCTTTTTCCCTGAATCTGATTCATGAGAATAAGGTAGCTTTTAGTCCTTTAAGTTTTATCAGCATGGCAGTTGATTTCCATTCCGGTCACTCAACTTGTGATTTATTCTCCTCTGCGGCATGCTCTTGCAGTTTGTGCATCAGTTGCTGTTCTGTAAAACAGGGGTAATAACACTTTCTTTCTCTTGTGTACTGTATTTAATGTTCTAGTTTTTGGGGTTTTTTAAGGAGCATATTTATGTATTCCAAGCCAAATCAATTCCAAATCTGAGTCATTCAAGAACCATATGTGGCCCTACTACTGGAAAACATCCTCCAACCCCCCTGGGTCTTCAGATATTTAAGTCTTGTGGGACAACACTTTTTGTATTACTATGTGTAGAGCCTCCTAACAGAGGACCACTTTCAGTAGGCTGCTCTGCATGCTCATGCAGATGGAATTTCTGTTGAGCCTCTTTCATTGTATGGGAAGGTAGGCTGTATTATGTAGACCTTTTCTATTACTTAAATAGCACTATGATGTTCCATAAAATACCTAGTTTATTTTTAGGGTATGGAAACAATAGGAAGGGGAGGAGTCAACTTTGGGATAAGTGAGGCCAGTAACAACAGGTACCACATTAGCATAAACTTTAAGTTGATACATGTACATCATCTCCAGCAGATGCTGCATGCCAGATAGTTATTGCATATTAAGAGCGCACACTTCACCTGGGTTGAGGATTTGTCTGGATATCGTCTCAAAATATTACAGTTTCTATGACATGCAACAATTTTGGAAAACTTGCAAATTGAAAATGCGGACAGAAGCCTTGTGTTCCAGGGACCAAGAACATACCCCCTGCAGTGCCACAAAAGTTTGCAGACACTAGGATGCATGCCCAGATAGCCACTTGATTTATAATTAAATTATGAATGCAGAAAAGGTTTTTTACTCCTGTGGATGTTCGTCAGTCCTGATTAAAATTTTATGGCAAGCATATGAGGTTTTTAAGGGTTTTGGGGTTTTTTTTAAGATTAAGAAATTAAAACAGGGCTTAGAGATTTACTCTTTTTTTTTT
>NW_017728886.1:49465765-49496580 GCF_001723895.1 Crocodylus porosus
TGAGAATAAGGTAGCTTTTAGTCCTTTAAGTTTTATCAGCATGGCAGTTGATTTCCATTCCGGTCACTCAACTTGTGATTTATTCTCCTCTGCGGCATGCTCTTGCAGTTTGTGCATCAGTTGCTGTTCTGTAAAACAGGGGTAATAACACTTTCTTTCTCTTGTGTACTGTATTTAATGTTCTAGTTTTTGGGGTTTTTTAAGGAGCATATTTATGTATTCCAAGCCAAATCAATTCCAAATCTGAGTCATTCAAGAACCATATGTGGCCCTACTACTGGAAAACATCCTCCAACCCCCCTGGGTCTTCAGATATTTAAGTCTTGTGGGACAACACTTTTTGTATTACTATGTGTAGAGCCTCCTAACAGAGGACCACTTTCAGTAGGCTGCTCTGCATGCTCATGCAGATGGAATTTCTGTTGAGCCTCTTTCATTGTATGGGAAGGTAGGCTGTATTATGTAGACCTTTTCTATTACTTAAATAGCACTATGATGTTCCATAAAATACCTAGTTTATTTTTAGGGTATGGAAACAATAGGAAGGGGAGGAGTCAACTTTGGGATAAGTGAGGCCAGTAACAACAGGTACCACATTAGCATAAACTTTAAGTTGATACATGTACATCATCTCCAGCAGATGCTGCATGCCAGATAGTTATTGCATATTAAGAGCGCACACTTCACCTGGGTTGAGGATTTGTCTGGATATCGTCTCAAAATATTACAGTTTCTATGACATGCAACAATTTTGGAAAACTTGCAAATTGAAAATGCGGACAGAAGCCTTGTGTTCCAGGGACCAAGAACATACCCCCTGCAGTGCCACAAAAGTTTGCAGACACTAGGATGCATGCCCAGATAGCCACTTGATTTATAATTAAATTATGAATGCAGAAAAGGTTTTTTACTCCTGTGGATGTTCGTCAGTCCTGATTAAAATTTTATGGCAAGCATATGAGGTTTTTAAGGGTTTTGGGGTTTTTTTTAAGATTAAGAAATTAAAACAGGGCTTAGAGATTTACTCTTTTTTTTTTAAGCCCATTGTTTAAGAGTCAAAAGCAAGGTTCAGCAGTTTCTAGTTTTCAATTCTGTTTTCAAATCTTTACCAGAATGGTAATGAATTTCTGGAGGCAAACTTGATTTCTGTACTTTGTATGTTGAAACAAACTATAGAATTAGGTTGTGGCTAACTCCATAGATAATTTTGTTCCAATGTGTTTTGGAGACTGAATTTGGGACAGATTGTTCAGTATATCGCTACCAGCAACATTATCTGTAAAAGATGATAAAAAGGTAACTTTTTAAAAATACCAAACAAATTTGTTTAAAAATATTTTGACTGAGTAATTTTTTCCAGGAGTATATTTGTAATTTTCCGTGCTGATCCTTAGCCAGATGCTTTGATTTTCCTGGCCTGCTTGCACTATCCACTGGCTTTCGGGTTGATGGTTTAGCCAATGGCATTGATCCTTAAAGCTACCAAGTGTTCTCTCCTGCCACGTCTTTCATGAAAAATAGTTAAGGGAGGAAGACCCATCTCTACTCCGCTTCGGTTTCTTATAGGTCGCGTGTAGCATCATTGGGCCTGGACTGCAGGCCCTACACTGCACCTAGCACCAACCTGATGGTGTGTTGTCCCTTTGGGGTAGGTTTTGTTTCAAATCGGTCTCGCTCTTGTACTCCTTTTGCTGAAGGGGAAGCACCAAATCTATCAGTCTCTGTTTGGCTACAAAGTCCATATGTAGTCTTTCTAGACTTTCTGGGTTCAGTCAATCCTGATTCATTTGTCAGGCACATCGGGGCTGAGACACACTACTAAGTGCACTATCAAACCTTCTTTCACTCACGGTTTTGTCCTTTTATCTATTTTTTCTCCCTCAGTTTCATTGTTGCTCCAGTTCTGGCTGTCTTCAGCAGGCATCCAAGTCTGCTTCAACGGTAAGTACTCTTACTCCTTCAAGTCAGCTCTGTGGCATTGCCTTTCAGAATTAGGCTTCCACCAGTTACCCCCATGGGGGCAAACCACCTCACTGTGCCATTTTTTGCTGGTGTGGGAAACTCACTCCCGGTCTGCCCCCTCCCCCCATGATACTGCTCCGTGTTGGTTTTAAACCCGCGTCTTGGTTCCGACTGACAAATGGCTGCCGGCACTCGCATACTGGCACTGGATGTTCTTTAATTTGAATTGTTGATCTCGTGCCTCCGGTAAGTTGTCTTTCGTGGTGGCCCCCGTCACCCTTCCACAACTATATAGTACGTTAAAATAATGTACTTCAGGAGTACATTGTATTAAAAAGTGTATGGAGTGATATCTAGTCTGAAGATTGAATTGAGCTGGTGCAAAATAGATCAGAAATGAATGTAAAAAATAGATCTCCTTGCACATTTGTTTTTCTGATGAGACTCCTAAAAGTAGGTTGCTGTCTTTGGATATGAACTATATAACATACTGTCACCAGAACAGCTAGATTTATAAGCCTTTCTATTCACTTCTAAATCCATTATTCATGAATCTCCCTGTTTGTAATCTCAAATGGTACATGTTAGTACTGTATAATCTGAAACATAATATATATTTAAAACTCTCACTCTGACGCATTTGAAATGTGTAAGGCAATGAAACCTTGAAGCAGCTTCAGCAATAGCACGTGTGCCTCTGAGACACAATCCATAGTTTATTGTTTTTCAATGCAAATTTGACTGTTTGCAACTCCTCTTACTACTTTATTTAATAGTTTGAACTACATATCTGTCATATATAATACTGTTCTTTTACTGCACATTTATTATTGAATATTATTCTAGTTAATATACATTGCAGTGGTGTTCTTGCCTTTTGCAGAAAACTTTGATTTAGCAAGTCTTTTGATACTGTTTCCCACAGTGTTCTCATTAACAAACTAAGGGAATTCACACTAGATGTATCCACCTACTGTAAGGTAGATCTACAACTGGTTGGATCATTGTGCTCAATAGTTCATTGTCTAGTTGGGAAGAGGTATGGTATCAAATGGGGATCCCCGGGTTTCCGTCTTGGGTTCAGTATAGTTTAACATCCTTGTTAATCATTATGCTGATGGGACTGAGTGCATGTTTAGCAAATTTAGATAGAGTTGCAGATACTCTGGACAGTAGGACTAGGATCTAGAATGGCCTGGATATATTGGGAAAATAACCTGAAATTGACCAGATTAAATTCAGCAAGGACAAGTGCTCAATCCTGCACTTGGGATGGAATAATCACATGCACAAATACACACTGGGGAATGACCACCAAAGCTACAACACTGCAAAGAAGGATGTGGGGGTTACAGTGGACCATAAACTGAGTATGAGCCAAAAATATAAATAATCATAGAGAGTATTTACTTTTTAGCAGAACAATTTTTATTATTTAAAATTTTTATAATTTTAGTTCAGCGATTTTCCTAAATGGTGGTCCAGAATCTTGGATAGTGGTTTGCAGTTGGCTCATAGGTTGCATTGAGGTCTCCCTTTTTTAATTTTATCTTTGGTGGTAAGAGTACATGGTGGTTCTGAAGAGGTCTTCCAGTTGACTGGTTTGTTGTCAGCATCAGCCTGTGAAAGTTCGTACTCTATATACTAATTTGAACCTTATACATTAACAAATATATTGTAACAGACTGCCAATGTGGGCTCACCAGATTGACTTGAGATACTTACTTACCCTGGGCTATAAACAGTGCTGATGACTCTGAGTGACCCCAAGGGTGGAGCAGGGGAGCCTTGCCCTGTGGTAAAGAAGCCAGTCGAAAGAAGGGGTTTTTAATTCCCTCATTTGCGTGGAAGGGGATGGCTGGAGTTGGGGGCCAGTGACCCTGAGCCCTGGTTGACTGGTTTGCAAGCCAAAGAGCGATTCCCAGAGGTGATGAAAGCAGCAGCTGAACTGGCATGGGGGGCTGCTGACAGCGACTCCAGGGAACAATGCAGGACGCCTAAGAAGAGCTGGGGTGAGCTGACCCAGTAGAGGGATCAGAGAGACCCCTCTGAAGATCCTCAAAGGCCCTGGGAGAAGAAGGCAGCGGCAGTTGGCTCTGCCTCTAGCCCTGCAGCAGAGAGGGAGCAGTAGCCAGGGCTTGGGGCAGAGAGTTGGTGCCCCAAGGCCCCATCACAATGTGCTGGACGTGCCAGGCATCTCGGAGGCTAGGGGTGGCAGTCAGCCCCCCACTCCACTGTAGAGAAGAAGCAGTGGCCAGGAGCGTAGGCGGCATCCTTATCCAGAGCAGGGGAGCTGGACCGGTGAGTTGAGGAAACCTCTTACCTTCCATGGGGAAGCGGGACAGCAGCAGGCAAGGCATTGGGATCCTGAGGAGCAGCAGAGTGCCAGGACAAGGGTCCCTGGCAGCTCGGAGCACAGGCCAGCTCTTGGAGCAGGATCGGCAAGCCATGATGCATTTGGGGAGCCCGGCCAGTCATCTGGAGCAAGGGTTTAGAGCAATGACCCCTGGGAGCTGCCTGTGCTGCTGACCCTCTGCCACTGACTGCTCCAGAGGGGACTCAGTCCTGTCCCTTATTCTGCAGCTGATAGTCATCGGTGGAGTCTGAGCTTTGTGCTTGGGTCATGCTGATTGCTGCAGGAGCCTACTTTGTTGCTTGTTGCTTGCCTCTTTGGTTGCCTCGGAGGGTCACTCTTCAGCCACTTTGAAGGGGTTGAGGTTTGATACAATTTGATTGATGCAGACCAGAAGAGCCTACACTGTTGCAGCCAGTTACCCTACCTGTGGTTCTTGAGTCAAGGGTTGACTAAGTCATGCTGGTTTGTTTTGTGATTCTGGTTATGCCATTTAAGTTCACTTGTAAATAACCTTTCCTATTCTTCTTTTATAAATAAAGTGTAAATAGTTAAATCAGTTAAATGTTAGACCTTCTTGGGACCATGGGCTGCTCTGTGGGAAGTGGGGGCCAGCTAGATAGTAAATTGGTGCTCCACTCACCACACCATCCATGATATTTGGTCGGGGGTGGCAACTATTGGGCTGCCACCCAGGTTACAATATATATAATAATACCTACTTTGGTTAATCTAAAAGGTTCAACTCTACCCTGGCTTCTAAGCAATTCATTGGCCTAGAAAGTTGAGGAACCACTGCTTTGATCAATCTATAAATTTGTACTTTGGGTTTAATGTAAGAAATAACAAAAGGCAGCTGCTGGACCCGCACGTGTTTTGGGGGGGGAGGGGGGGAATAGTTTGGCCTTCTAGGCTGAGTACAGACAGTTTAAAAAGCCCAAGGCAGGATCAGACAGGCAGGGGGTGCAGAAACCCCCATCCCAGATGTCCCCCTTTAGTTGAGGTCTGCACAGTGTGGGAATGCTCCACAGTGCAGGCAACCCAGCTTTCCTCCCTGTATCCTGGCTGGGTGATTGCCCCCACACAGGTCTCGGCCTCTTAGCCACAGGGGGGCAGGGACAGGGGGGGAATAGAGCCTCCTTCCCCAGCCATGGTTGCCCAGCTGGGATTTGCGCAGAGCAGGGGACCTGCAGTTGAGGCTTATTCCCCTGCAGCCTGGCTTTTCTCATCCCCCTGCCCACCTTTCTCATCTACCTTCCCATGCTCCAGCAGGGCTGGAGCTAGGGCCATCAACTAGCCTGGCTGGAGGGAGGAAAGCCAGGCTGTGTATGTGGAGGGGCGGGGGGGAAGTCCCCATTTGTGGGGCCTCTGCACTGTAGACCCCAACAGACTCCATTCCCTTCCTCTTCCTCTCCCCCATCCTGCGTACACCCCCCCAGCAGCCCCCATGTGCCCCCAGCAGCTGGGCTGTGGAGTGGGGGCTCTGCTTCTTCAGCTTTGTGTCACTCCAAGGACAGGACCAGCTGGGTTCCTCTGGACCACAGGGGAGAGAGTGGCTACCCACCTGCCCTGCATTGGGGTTTGGTTCGGGGATGTGCAAGGCATCCTGGGATGCTGGGGAACTGAGATTTAAGTTCAGATGGGAAGGGATCTGGGACAGAAGTTCAATAGACCAATTTAACCTAAATCAGTTAAGTCCATCATTGCATCTATCCAGGTTTATATTAAACTGGCTTCAGACATTTTGAAAGTGGCTTATGTGCACTGAACTTCTGTTCTGTTATAGATTTAAACTGGTTTCTGATCACTTAAATTGGTTTACGTGTAATTTCTGTTGCTAGGCCTGCTAACAGTGGTTTGACTCATGATCCTTCTCTTGCCTTCAACAGGTGCTGTACATTGCTTCATGGAAATAAGTGGCTACTCTTACTATCTGAAAACTGACTATCCTAAATTGTAACATCCTGATCTTCTGAAATTTGGATTTTTATTAACTGTTTTTATAAGCCTTTGAGCCTTTTGGTTAACAGCTAGAGCCATAATGCCACTAGCATTATAGAGCAGAACAATTGATAAAAAGATGTATAATTTAATTTGTCCATGTAATTCACAACTAGTGAACTACTTTAATAAATTTGTGTTACTTGACTTTTTGGTGTTTCTAAATGCTTTTTCAAAGAGTGATCTAGGCCACTCTATACTTCATTAATACTCTGATACTGGATTATAACACTAGCTGTGAAATCTTGTGTGTGGCAATTTTGAGCAAATATACTACATGTTTATTTGCCCCACACAAGATTTCACAGCTAGTGATTATTGCAGTCATCAAAATGATATATTTCTAGGAATTCAGATTTCCGTTATATTGATGCCTACAAAAACACTCAACAGAAGTTAAGTAACTCGTGTTCTAAGACCACTGCTTTTTAGACTTAAAGGCTGCTGACAGATGTGGAAAAAAACAAACTGGCTCTTTACTTTCAGCTTGGCATGGTAGGAGCTGTTACTTGTTTCCATGCAGGAATGTAGACGGCAGTATAAGGGGGTTTCAGGGGCAGCCACAAGGGGAATTAAGTGTGTCTATATACAAATGCCAGAAGCATGGGAAACAAGCAGGAGGAACTAGAACTCTTGTTTGTGAGCAATAACTTTGACCTAGTGGGACTACCTGAAACCTGGTGGAACTTTACTCATGACTGGGTGGTAGGAATAGAAAGCTATAGGTAGTATAGGAGAGAGAGAGGAGGGAGAAAAGAGAGGAACACCCCCTCCTCTATCACAGAACAGTACACATCTTCCCTAATCAAATTGGGATCAGAGGATGGACAAACGGACTCTGTGGGTTAGGATCCCAGGGGGCTGGGGGGAAAGGGACCTGGCGATGGGGGTCTACTACAGGCCTCTGTACCAGGAGGATGAGCTAAATGGGGAATTTTCCAGGCAGCTCTCGGAGGCTGTGTGGTCTAGAGATATGGTAGTCATGGGGGACCTTAACTACCCAGACATATGCTGGGAGGAACAGTCAGCTAGATGTAACTTCTCGTACAGGTTCTTAACCTGTATCCAGGACCTCCACCCGACACGGGAGGTAAGGAGTCCCACAAGGGGTAATGCCTTGCTCAACTTGGTGTTGGCCACAGGGGGTGACCTGGTGGGGGATTTGAAGATTCAAGGCAACCTAGGGGACCTAGTAATCACCAAATGATAAAATTCACTATCCAGAGAAGGGCAGGCATTATACGCAGCAGGACACAGGTGCTAAACTTTAAAAAGGCTGACTTTAATTGACTCAGGGGATTGGTTAGCAGGGTACTAGGAACCAAGAACCCAGATGCTTTGGGGGTCCAGGTTGGCTGGTCATTCCTCAAGAAAACCATCCTTTGGGCTCGGAGTGAGATGATCTCATGGCAGAGAAAAGGGGGCAAAGGGGCCAGGAAGCCCCTTTGGTTAACCAGGGTCATCCAGGATACCTTAAGGGCAAAAAAAGCATACAGGAAATGGAAGCAGGGGGTAGCTAACAAGGAAGAGTACACTTCTTTGGCTCGAGCCTGCAGGGAGTCAGTCAGGAAGGCCAAGGCGGCTCTACAACTCAAGCTAGCAGCAGGGTGCAAGGACAATAAAAACCCTTTTTAGATGCATTGGGAGCAAAAAGAGGGTGCAGGGTAGCATAGGACCCCTACAGGATGGGCAGGGGGCTTAGTGACGGATAGCAGGGACAAGGCAGAGCTCTTCAATGAGTTTCTTGCCTCTGTCGTCTTAAATAAGAATCTAGACTAACTCTCAATATGCATCACGGACACCAACAAAGGGAACAACAGCCAACTAATGGTCAGTGCCGATATGGCAGAGAGTGGTGATGAATGGATCTGTGTCAATCTGGAAAGATGTGTGCAGTGGAATCCCCCAGTTCTGGGGCCAATGCTGTTAAACATCTTCATCAGTGATCTGGATGAGGGGGTAGGAAGCACGCTGTCCAAGTCTGTGGATGACACACAAATATGGGGTGACGCTAACACCCTGGAGCAGAGGAACCAGATCCAGGCCGACCTAGATAAGTTGGGGAAGTGGGCAGAGAGCAACAGGATGCAATTCAGTAAGGACAAGTGCAAGGTGTGGCATCTAGGGAGGAAGAACTGCCATCATACCTACAGGCTTGGGGGTGACCTTCTCAGCTTCGCTGAGGCAGAAAGAGATCTTGGAGTCGCTGTTGACTCCAGGATGAACATGAGTCGTCAATGTGATGAAGTAGTTGGCTCAATTGCACCTTGTCGTGCATCCATAGGTGCATCACAAGCAGGTCCAGGGAGGTGATTCTCCCTCTCGATGTGGCTCTGGTTAAGCCACAGCTGGAGTACTGTGTCCAGTTCTGGATGCTGCAGTTCAAGTGGGATGTGGACAACCTGGAGAGGGTCCAAAGCAGAGCCACTCGTCTGATTAGAGACCTGCAGGGACAGCCCTATGAGGAAAGGCTAAGGGACCTTAACCTCTTCAGTCTCTCCAAGAGAAGGCTGAAAGAGGATCTTGTAGTGGCATACAAATTCATAAGTGGAGAGCAACATGACGTAGGTGACAATCTGTTTACCTGGGCACCCCCTGGAACAACAAGGAACAATCGCCATAAGCTACTGGAGAGAAGGTTTAGACTGAACATCAGAAAAAAGCTCTTCATGGTCGGGGTTGCCAGGATCTGGAATAGGCTTCCTGGTGGTGCTCGCCCCATCCTTGGGGGTCTGCAAGAGGAGATTTGACAGGCACTTAGCTGGGTTCACATGACTCCAGGTTTGATGACCCTTTTCTTGCCTGCCAGGGGTAGGGGGTCGGACAAGATGGCCCCCTGAGGTCCCTTCTGACCCTGGAATCTATGACTCTGTGCCCTGTGTGTAGATAGTGTAGCACATGTCCATGGCATCAGTTTGACCTGACACTCCCAACATCTGATAGATCACATGCTTCAGTGGGATTTTGTGGTGCTATTATCTAATAGCTGATTGAATTAAAACACTTGGTGTAATAGAGTTCTGCTGCATGATGTGGATTGGTCAAGCTACAAACATGCAATGCACTTAAGGATAATTTACCTCAAATGTTACTCCAGAGTAAAAATACATTGGTGTCTGAAGTGAACTGTGCATGTCTAACTTACACTGCCAGAATACGTAGGTTAGGTTTGTAGCTTGTGCATACTGCAACCTACTCAAAACCAAACACAACTCTCATTTGAGCTGTCAAGAAGAGAAATAACTTTATTATGCAGCTATTTTATATGATGGGTGATACAGTCATAGTGTATTTTTCTTAGTGCAGTAGTTAGGCTACTAATCCATCAGGTCTGACAATCTCACTTCTAAGTCCTTGCATATTACAGTCAGAATTAATGGATGGCACATTTATCATAAATGTAATACTAAAGCATTTTGGTGTTTTATGGTTCAAGGTTATATATGCTTCTTTTCTAATATATATTCCATAGTTAAAGTTTAAAAAAACCCCTATGTGCTAGATAGCTATATTTTTACTGCAAGTGTGACCATGCTACTCTGAACTGAATTTATACTATTACTGTGAATGAGAGAATTTTTTAGTTGTCATGCCCCAAATGTTGACAGAGGTGGCACTAAAGTGAAAAACGTTGTTCCACATCTACAAGTATTTTGCCCTACTATTCTGTTTTAAACTGATCACTAGTGGATAGTTCTCTAGGCTATAATATGTTCGTGACATGGGCCAGCCTTTTTCCTCCCTAATAATGATGCTATTTCTTATTCAGCCTACAAGTACTTGAACCTTTTAGATGAAGCTGTCTGGTTTTTATACATGCTTTTATATTGCTAAAAGTAGCTCAAGGAGGTTACATTACCCATAATTTATATGCTTGGTCTATCAACTAAGGCTGATACCAGATGATGCAAGTTAGAACAGCTTCCAAGACCATTATTGTCACTGTTAGAAGATAACTTGTATGAGCTATCTTTAATTCTTAGTTTCCCCATATTTTGTGAATAGTCTTTCTTAACAGTTTATTTAGTGTAGGTGAAATGCTCGTGTAGGAAGAGACCATAGTAGTGTTTGCTATGTTGCAGCCATCCTCCATTATTTTCATGGGAAGCATGAATGTAAAATACTCCAATGCCTACTAAGTGTATTTGTTAGCATACCAGAAATAAAGTTACCGAGAAGTCTCTCTCATATTTCTTTGGTATTTCCTGATGAGCTTTTCTGTAGGTATGAGTCATTTTCTCATGGCTCTGTTCTCTGTACCTAATTCTATGAATTATTCAATTAGATCTTGGTTCTTAACAAATATGATAGATTAACTTAAAAGACCTGAAAAGCCAGAGAAAGCTGGCAAATGTAGGGTTTTTTTCTGTGCCTGCTAAAATATGGCTGTCATTTAAAAAAAAAAAAAAAAAAACCCACATAATGCCTATAATATAGGAACGTAGGAATGCAGGGGGCCTCCAAGGCCATCCAATACAATCCCTTGAGTTTGCAGGCAATTAATTGAGGGAATCCCCAGAATTGCAACTTCAAACCCTCACCAACAACCAGAAAGAAGAATACATAAGACACCAAGAATACCCTAGAAGTAGAGGAAACGAGAGCACTGACAATACCCTGCCACTGCAACAACAGAGAACACTTGGTTCATATGTACACAAGATCTTAGGAAAAAGGGCAATGCTACAGGAGAAGATATAAAAAACCCCATATTCCCTGTCAGTCTGATCTAGGAAAACAATTTATTTTTTACATGGAATTTGGCAATTATGACCCTAAGTAGAAAAGCAAGATGAAGATGCTCTAGCCAGGAGCTTTCTAAGTAGCAGTAGAAGCACTGGTGTGCATGCTTCTGTCAAAGCTCTCAGTCTTACTTGTGGTCCGTGTTCCAGTACCTCAGAAGAAAATAGACGGAGTGGGGAGAAAAGAAGTCAGTCACATTTTTATGAAAAAAGAAAAAATTCCTTCCTAGCCCTAGCTGGTGACCAGCAAAAGCACCTGATTCCACATTGCACACTGATTGGTGGGCCAGATCTCTTGTCCTGTCATACAATCCTATTCATAAACTTACCCAGTTCAGTATTAGAGATTTGGGTTCTTGTTCACCACCTCTTTGCTTAGAAGACCACTCCAAGACTTCAGTGTTTTGATAGTTAAATATATTTGAATGTCAGTTTTATTGGTGTTTGATCAATGTCACTGGTGTTTTCAGCCTGAAAAGCTCTTTTTTTCCCCCAATATTCACATGACAATTGTACTTGCAAATAGTGATCATATTTCTTCTCGTTCTCTATGATTCTTTTACTCTTATTTCATAATTAAAAGCTTCTATTCCCTTAATCACTTAGTGGTTGTTTTCTGAACACATTCCAGTTTAAGTCTATCTTTCTTGAACATTGGCGATCAGAAATGCATGCAGTATTCTAGTGGTTTTCAAGCTTTTTAAAGTCACAGAACCTTTTCTTATCAATTGTTCTGCCTCAGAACCCCTATCCCTATTGTAAAGACTGTCATGGAGCTGGGTGACCAGGCCCAGTAATGGTGGCACAGTGCCTCCTAGCCCGCTCTGCCATCACCCCCAATATCTTTATGGAGCTTCTGATGACCTATCATGGAAGCCCAAGGGTCCACAGAACACAGTTTGAAAACCTCTGCAGTAATTTAAATTGGGTCTTATCAGTGCTTTCTGGTTTCGGTTGCACATATTCCTGTAATATACCCTAAGTTTGTATTCAGCCTTCTTCATTGCTTCAGCACACTGGTAACTGGTGGTCGTTTTGTAATTGACCAATACACCTAGGTCCCTCTTTTCCTCAAATGTCTTCAGTCCGTGAGCTTCATCTTATAGTTGAAGTCCTTGATATTCCTAAGTGTGAGCCTTGCATTTCATACAATTGCACATTATTCCATTTCCCATGCTGTATTCCACAAGATTATCTGAACCTTTCTGTTCAGCCTTCTTTGGCAATGGCAATATCCCACAGCTTAGCATTGTTTGCAATTTCTTGAGGACACTTACCGGTAACTCTATTACTAGGGTTGCAGACAGAAGTGTTGAATGGGATAGGTCCTTATGGAATACAATTACTGATGATCTCTAGTTCAATAACTTCTCTTTCAGCAAAACGTGCTGCATAGTCTACCTTGAGTACTCTTGATTTGTAGTATTGAGCCCTGTTCTGTTCTATTCAGTTTTACCAATAATTTCCCACGTAACACTAACAAAAGCTTTGCTTAGATCTGAATGTTAAGTCCATATTTATTCAAGAGGTCTTTTGTTTTATCATAAAATGATATATCAACTTAGTCTGACATGTTTTTTTCCATTGTTTAAACTTGCGTAGTATTTTGTCCTATTTTCTGTTTCTGTCCATATCTGACTTTCTTCCTTCAACAGTAGGTGGGGTCTTGGAATAGATACTGAAGTCAAGCTAATTACTTATAAGCATTAGATCACTTTCTCCTGTTTTGAAAACAAGCACTCCATTTACATTTACTGTTTTCTAGTCATATGTATTGTCTCTGAGTTGACCAATCCAGTGAAGAGCCATAGTAGAGTAATCTCTCTTTTTGTGTGAATTCCTTCAGGAATATGATGAAGATTATCTGAACCCCCTGATTTTGTACCAGCCAGCAATCTAAGTTTTGCTTCCATATCAGATAATAGTAACTTTTTTTTATTCATGTAACTTATTTTTATTCATTGCTATATGGTATGGCACTAATCTTCAGTTGTTCTCTGTTTGAGTGAGCACTGAAACAAAGTATTTGTTAAGTTTTGAGGCTATGCTTCAATTGTCCTCTACTTCAGTTGATGGTCCTACCTTGTTCTTCTTGGTTCTCTTTTTGTTGAAGCTTTTACTATTAGTTCTAATGTTATCTGTAAAGTCAACCTCGTCTAAGCCTTTTGCTTTTCTTTGTTTCTGCTATACTTGACCACAGAAAGAGATTCATCCTTCCTTACCAATCGGACTTATTTTTCCACTGTTTATAGATCCTTTGCTTAATTGTAATGGCCTGTTAGATGCTCCTGTTCATTCATGCAGCCCTTCCCTACCATTCTTTTTCACTTGCTTGGCATGCAAGCACTTAACAGTATTTCCTTTTTTTTCCTTAAAATAGTTGTGTGCCGTTTCCATACCAGGTTTCATAGCTCTCTAATCTACTAGTTAAGCTAGTCCTTCTAAAGTCCAAGGCCCTCATTACTGACCTATTCTCGTCTCTCCTGCAATTAAGCATAGACTGAAATAATTCATGATCACTTGATCCAAGGTTATTTCCCTCAACCAGTTGGTTGGTTCCTACAACCAGTTCCTATACAACTACAATATCACTATTAGTCAAAACTAACACAGCTTTTCCTCATGTTGGTGCAGTTGCCATTTGATAGAAAAATCTGTTTGCTATCTTGTCCAGAAAGATCTGACACCTACTGATCAGATTGTGTAGATGGCATGGGGTGTGTGAAATACGGTCACTCATCTTCAGTGATCTAAAAATAAAGCTCAGATTTAAAGTTCTTGGTGGTATCTTGAGCCCCTTCACAATGTAGAATTGAACAAATAAACAAATTTTTGAAAACTAGCCAATAAAGAAGTGCCTGTGCACACTAGATCATACATTGGATGGCTGTTCATACATGTACCTTAATTTCTTATTTTCTGGTTCTTAGCTGTTTACAGTATTTAGAGGTTTTATTTCCGTTTTAGTGATCCCCAGACCTTTGGGGAAATTGTGAAGTTGACAGGCACTCCCATTCACCCTGCCGCCACTCACAGCCTGGCCCCACTCTGCCACCTCTGCTGCTCCAGATCCAGCCCCTTCCCAAGTGCTCTGAGTCCAGCCCTGCTCCACCCCCAGCTGGTTTGGGTCCTGCCTCGCTCTACCCCTTCCTCTGCCTCCCTGCTGGCTGTTCTGGGGGGCATTGAGGCTGGTGGGGGGAGGAGCACTGCCACTGTGATCCCTCTCCCTTTGCTCTCAGGCAGGGAGGAGTGGGGAAGCCTCACTGCTCAGGCAGCAGGGGTGTGTCTGCCACCACCACAAACTTCCCTGGAGGCGACTTAAACTTGGGCCCACGCAGCCTGGGCTGCACAGCCAATTGCTGCCCGACCTCTCCGCGGCACATGCACAGTTGCCCGAAAGTGTTATGGACAGACTAACTAAACCTTTTATTATATTGGAATGGTCAAATGTAAATGTCTTCAGGAAGTAAATACAGCCTGAAAATAATTCTGAGAAACATGAACTGCTCCATTCTTTTCTGTGGGTGTTCGTATCCATATTATCAAGTCTTGAGCCTGTGATGTGCATCGAGTACAGCCATTCTTAGCTTCTCCTGCCAGAAGCATAGCAAGAGGGCTTTGCACCCTGGGTGGCATAGGTAGCAAGGGCAATGGCAGCAGTGGGTGTGATGGCCAAGTTGAAAGGCACTATTCTTGCACCCTTGAAGTTACCACCTAGGACTCGTCTCCCTGTTGCTTCCTCTGTCAGTCACTGTGCTGTGTATTTGGTGCAAGCTTCAGGTATGTCTGCTCTGAGCATCTTGTGAGGCACGGAAGATTTCAGCTGATATGAGTGGACTGCAAAAGAGAGAAATTACTACATCCTGGCTCATACAAGGAGCAGGGGGAGGGTTCCTGAGGGATGTACCCCAGGATACCACATGCAGAGAGGCAGGAAGGGGGTTTCTACTTGTCCTAGAATGAGAAGGTCCCTAGTCTTGACACCCATGTGGAGGAAGGGAGCTAATTTGACACAATCAGGGTAACAGACCCAGCATGCACCTTGTGGGGAAAAGATGTGGGGTTGATGGTCATCTTACCTCTAAACACCTTAGTCCTGCCGTCTAAGCTATTTTCCCATTGTTACCTCTAAATCACAACCCCTCCTTGTGGCTTGACATATGCCTTCTTTTGTGTAAATGTATGTTGGAGATATTTAAGAACTGGTGCCAAAGTGTCAGTAAAGTCCAAGGGAGTTGCTGGCCATTGATTTATTTAAAAATTCAAGCCATTTATTTAGGTTCTAAATATGGTTTTAGGAGCCCAACTTGAGGTCTCTGTTTTGATTTTTTGGCTAAGAGTATTGATTACTGTAGTTTAGCACAGAAAATGCGCTGTCTCTGCAGTTGGCTGGCAGGAGTAGCCAAAAGCACAATCTGGAGAAATTAATTTGTGGAAAGGTCTCCTGCTAATTAATTGACCTGAGAAACTGAAGAGTAAAATCAGCTCTTCCTAAGTCAACAGCAGTGACTACTTGCATGTGGGCGTCAGTGGGATGCAACAGAATGCACATGCAAAAATCAACCCCAACAATTTTGTTAATCAAAACAGCTCATTTAGTTCTTATCACAGTTTTCAACTGTGAGTGAATCTATTTAATAAAGCTTTCCTTTCTATAATTTTGATAGTTGTATGATAGTTTATTTTTTCTTGCCTGTTACAAATCCCTTGATGTTTTTACTTTGTCAGGTTAATCATTTAATTAGAAGAATAAAACATATATCATTTCAAGTCATTTTGAAAAAATGAAGACCGTGTCAATGAAATATTAAATGTGATCTGCATATGAAATAGTTGTTCAAATTAAGATAATTTTAGTAGACTTTCAAGTAGTTGGGCACAAAGATATTTGGCCCTTGTCCAAGGAAAAAGGATGATTTGTAATAATGACAACTTGTATCCTTAATTTCATTCTGAAGGCATGAAGTAAGTTCAGTAAATCACTATACCCAGGAATACCGGTGTTTAAAATAATTTGAGAATGTGCCTTGACCACTTACTTGCAAACTTGAGAAAAATTTATCTGAAATTCTATGTTAAACATGTGCTGAGTAAAACATTTTTCAGACTTCACAGAAGCACTGTTTTTAAGAGGATGTTCTCACTGCATCACAAGGCAATGGATGTCCTCCAGTGGATGGATGGCAATGGAAGTCCGAGGCAAAAGGATGTCCTCACTGCATCACAAGGCAATAAACATAATACAAAGAACCGAACTTAGATCAGGCATTCATCACTGCAGTATGTGAATACCTAACAGGTGTATCCTTAGTTCCCTTCTGGCTTAGCAGAGCTGTCTAAAACTTGCAGTTTCCATCCCACTGGAAATTCTGATACTTTCAACTATTTTGTTTGTAATGAAAACTACAAATTTCCCTTAGAAAGGAAATTTAGTGTTCAGGAAAAATGAAATGGTCAGATTGTTTCCCTCCTGCCTCCCCATAACCAAACCTTCTAATTCTAATATAATAAAGGCCTTAGTCTGTCTGTCTGTCCAACACTCTTGGACTACTTTGGTTACTAAAACAATCAATCAGAGTGCTCCAAGAGCGTTTTGGACGGGAGGTGGCAGTGGTGGCACGGCAGAGGATGGCAGGGGGGGTGAGGCCAGCAACGCTGGAGGTGGCAATAGCATGGGGTGCTGACTGAGGGGGATGGAAGGGACGGCGGGGCAAGCACTTCCTGTCCAAAAACTATTTAGTTGGAAAATTCTGATTTTGCTCTAATTACTAAGTCTATTTTAAAAGTGGAGGTGCTACCATACTGAGAATTGTCTTGCCAAAGATTGTGCAGCTCTGTAGCAGAGCTGAACCCAGATTTCTAGAGTCATAGTTTAATGCCCTAATCATAAACCATTTTCCTTCTCAAATATAGACTGGACCTGGGTGCTTGTGATTTTTTGAAAGCATCTGGTTTCATCTAGTAAATGCCCCATGGTCAACTATTTTGATGAAAGGACAAACAAGTGTATTAATAAGTATTGCTGACAAGCCATTAGGGCTAGAAAGCATCTTTATCACCAGTGCAATGCACATTTTGGCTTTTTTTTCTCCCTGTGGAAATTGTTTCCCTTGTTTCAAAATACATTCTGGTATAAACAACGAATGTAATACTGTGGGATAACAACTTAAGAACAGCTAAACCTACAATAAAATACTGAAAGCTTGTGATAGCAGGTATTGATCTGTATCCCTGCATTCCATTTTATTCTTGTAAGTGATGTTTTATAAACCTTTAGATTTTAAGGCTATGTTCATTTTATACTTTGCATGAAACTTAAAATCCAGCCTTCAAACTCACTTTCTAATTGGTTTGTAACAAGTCATTCATTAACCAAAGTTATTGTATTACAGGGGTAGGCAACCCCCAGCACGGGGGCCAGAATGTGGCACACAAAGACATTTTGCTTGGCATGCGTGTCTTGGGGCAGATGTCAGGGAAGGGGCTGGGGCTGTGCTCTCACAACAAGGATTAGACCCCTTGTGGCTTCTCTGCCATCTGTGTCAGTGTGCCAACATCCTACAAGTTGAGGCTGTGGGTGTTTTTGGTACTCTGCCCAAAAATGTTGCCAACCCCTGTTGTATTAGCTAGGTACTTCTCTCTGATCACTGTGGCAGGGCAGTGCTTTCATCACCCCTGCATAAACCTATGCTGTAGGATTTCTAGGTATTTCTAATTTTGCATCTTGTAGTTGTGTGTGAGCTTGAAATGGTGATTTCAGCAGCTATTTGGGTAAGTGGTTGCCTGTAAATATAGGGCATTATACTTGATGGCTCAGGAAGTCTCTTAGTCCTATGTTCCTGTGACTCTTCTTTACCTTATGCAATATATTGGTGGTGTCACTGGACCATTTGTCCTTGTTCAGATGACGAAAAGGAAGGTCAAGGTTTTAACTGAAATGTTGACTGACTGAACATTTCTGTAGACCAGGGATGATTATGAGGGTGGCGGGGGGAATGGTTTCATGATCTATTTTAAATTACCCTGTAAGTAGAGAAAATTTGCTGACAACTTTTCACATAACAATCTTGGGCTAATTCAGTGGTACTGCATTTTGATATATGTTGTTCTACATATTCTGGAGTTCAGTCCAAATTTTGATGACTTTGGAGGTTTAGATACTTGATATTTTCATTTTGGTTAGCTAGAGCAAAGTATCTGCTTTTTCCCTAATTAGTTGGTTTTGTGTAGTTCAAATGATGAATTAGGCTGCTTATATTTGGCAGAGATGTTTGTTCAACAAGCCTTTTGCCCCCTTATATGTGGAGTGCCTATATTAGCAGCAAACGTTACAGTTCTGCAGCCAAGTCTTCAATTTAAATGGTGTAAATGTCTGATTCTAGATATACATTACAGAGTAGTGGACTTGTAGACTGGAAACATTGGAAAAGCGTGTAACAGCTGCTAGATGTTTTGCCTCTTGATAATATTGTAGTCAGCTAGAGCCCTCTTGCAATAATCATGTCTTAGTTAATCTGTTGTCAGCCTTGGCTAGTTTTAAGGGATTTTTGCTAAATTGCAGACGTGTGGCTGAAGCAGATCACACAGCCTATTTCAGAATGAGCCCTTGCAGAAGTTGCAGCTGGCCTAGTCAGCAAAGTCAAAGAAACAGAACATGGCAAGTAGCATTACCAGATGGTGAGGGAAACAGAAGTAGAACTTTATCCCAGAATTGTACTTTTCACTAGGACACAGACCTCAGTGAATTGGCATTTTCCAAGCCCACAGAAAAACTGGTTTATTCTTGTTCCTAAACTCTTAGTGAAACACAGAACACCAATCAGTATATTTATTTAAATAAGCCAGATATTGGGTTTAAACAGGGGGAATTGTGGGAAGACTTCTGCAAATTCAAAACAACCTGCTGACAGCCTGCATGCCAGCTTTCTCCTCCCTCCTGGCTCTTCCCCAGCTAGTATAGGTGAGAAATGATCTTGTGTTGTTGCAGGCAGGTAGACCAGCATAGAGATAAGTGCTTATTCTTTTGCTTTGGGGTATAACCAATGAAAAGTTGAATCATAGACCTGCTTCTTGCCCCCTTTTCTGACTTGTGGCAATGTGATTGCTTTTTGATTCAGTGTACAATCAGGGTTTCAGTAAGGAATTTGTAATGGTTCCTGAGTTCTGTGTTTTAAACTTGCGAAGAAGCCCTGATCATAGATGGGCTGTGGTCTTGTCTCTCAAAAGACTAAATAGTACCGGGTTTTTGGTAATAGATTACATCTCAGATATAAGAAATAGTGGAGTTATGTTACTTCTACAGTCTCATGTTCCAGTGAAGCTCTATAGTTGTCATGCTGGTGTCATGGATCATGCTCCTTTTGGGTGGAGATCTGCCTTGGCATTGCCCAAGAAGCAGCTTTATTCAGTCTCTCTCTCCTGAAGGGGCCCTCTTACGCCAGCCTTGAGACCGTCCTTGGCTTCCCCAGCAATCCACAGCAGAGAGCTCCTCCTTTTGGATCAGCTTCTGGGAATATGGGGGTCTTGTCCTCTTTACAGGCAGGGTGGAGGTAATCAGACACAGCACAGCTGATCGCTCATCTCCAAACAGTTTTTGTTGTGCCATAGCAGTTCTGTCCTTCCTAGACTCTCCACATATAAGGGGGGGCAAAAGGTTTGCTGAATGAGGAGTTTACTCCCTGGGCCTTTCCTTTCTTTCCTCTGGTCTCTCAAGGCCTCACTTTCTCCTCAGGCAGTCAGCCACCCCCACAAAACTATAGCATTAATGAAGGGACTAAGAGTCACTCAATTATATAAAACAATGTCATAGGGAACCAATCAGTCATCTCTTCTCCAGATTAAAGAACCCTAGCTCTTTCTGCCTGTCCTTGTAAGTCATGCTTCTCAGGCCTCTAATCTTAAGCAGTTTTATTGCTTTTCCCTGGACTCTCTCAAATCTGCCCACCGCTTTCTTGAAGTGTAGGGCACAAAACTGGACACAGTTCTCCAGGTGAGCCATCACTAGTGCTGAATAGAGTGGAAGAATCACTTTCCTTGATTTGCAAGAGACACTCCTGTTGATACCATCTTCACTTGTATTGGATTTCCCCCCCCAGCAAGAAAACACTTTCATCTTATTCAGCTGCTGGTCTGCCCCTGAGTCCATCTCTGCAGTATGGCAGCCTAGCCAGCCATTCCATAACTAGGTTGCTGCCTTCTGTATTCTGCAAGGGACCTATGGCTTTTTTGGTTTTCATTTTACTTTTGATGTATTTTTAGAATTCCTTTTTCATTGCCTTGTATGTCTCTTTCCATTTACTTGTCTCCTATTATCATGGGCTTTGAATCAATTAACCTTTTATATCCACCTATTGGCCTGTAAAATGGGGATAACTTACAAACGTCACAGGTTTGTTTGAGGCTCAATATATTCATAGAGTGCTTTGAGGTCTGTGGGGGAAAGTTCCTGTATAAAAATATTACTGAAAATGTAAAAGAGAAACAATTGATCATTCTTATGAAACCAGAGAGAACATAACTTTGCTCTTCTGTCAAGTCTGTGACTTCATAAAACACTTTTGTATGCTAAACTAGACAGAGTGCTCCATTAATGCAACTATACTGTCAGTGTGTTACTCATTTATAGCTAGCTTATCTCTGCATGACATTGCAGTCATCCATATAGACACATCCTCATATGTAGGTAACATCTTGAAGACTGCTGAATACACAGGTGGTTTATGCAATGTGCTTTTGGGAAGCAGATCAAATTGGACCAACCCTGTTGCTGTTCTTAATTTTGTTATTTTCTTTAAAGGCTTGTGCCCTGGTTCCTAAAAGTATGGTGGTTCATATTGGTATGCTTCCTGCAGCACAGATGTCAAGTAGATATTAAATTCTGGTGCTGTAAAATTACATTACAATAACAGCTTCCTGCAATCTCCAGTTCATGACTCTCCATGTACAGTGTGCTCATAATTTTCTCTGTTCTGCAGAACAGTGGAGCAGGCTTGAAATGCAATTTAGGGGTCACTTCTGCTCAAATAGCACTCTTTCATCCAAAGATCTTAAAGCATTTTGAAAAGGTGGCCGAGTACAGATGACAGACAGGGGAAAACAAGGCACAGAGGGTTGAATTTTTTGTGCTAGCAAGGTTATGCTGCAGGGCATGAGACGGTACAGTTTGAAAAGTAAAATTTAGATCATGTCTTTTTCAGCCCTGTAGTCAGCCGATTCAGCCACAGATCATAAGTCCAGGGTAGTTTAGCAACCAGGTAACACTGTCACATTTGGAAACATTTCCCTTTCAGAACTTAGTTTGTTTTAATTTTGCTCATTTAGAGTTTGTCATGTCATCTGCTGCTCTGATTCATGTTACTGAAACTTAGCAGTTCATTGCTTGGCGCACAGAATTGCCATGAGGCAGATGTCTCTACAATTCCTTTTGAAGAGCTCTTTGCCTCTGAGGAATTCCTAGTGGATTTGGTTCCCTTCACACGTGCTTACAATCAGAAAGTACTGTGTATGCCTCCTAAGGTTTCCTGATGGGAAGCTGTCTAGACAACTTTGTTTATTCTTTAGCAAAAACATTTTTTACTTTTAGGTTTCCCTGCACCATAATTATTATACCTCTTTATGTGTACTCCCTACTGCTGTTCCCATCACGCCGTATGTTTTGATGACAAAAACAGATCTCTGTAACATTGTTTTGTAGTGTTTATTGCCAAGATTAAAAGATGTGGCTCTGATAAGACATCTGGTGAACAAATCACTTTTGTCTTCCTTTAATCTGAAGCCTGTAGCTGTGCCTTCTTAATTTTTTTCTTTCAGTGCCACTTGTCTAGGAATCTTGCTTTCAGGGGATTTCTGGCATATCCTACTTTAGGTTTGTTTCTTAAAGGGAAAGTAGCTTGTATTTGAAGCCCCCAGTTTAACTTTTGTTTACAGTTTCTCTAATATGGCCAGGAAATTTTCTCTTTTTCATATTATTGCACTGTCACCAAGAAACAAAGCAACCCCATTAACCAGTTTTAAGACTTGGTATGCTCTGCTGTAGACCAAGGAAGTAAAAGGGAGTATAAGCCAGCAAACCTATACCTAGAGCCATGATGATGTCTTTAATGAGAGGTTACATGACCTAGCAGAACCAAGTTTCAATTTGGCATATGAAGCTGGCTTCACTGCAGAATTGCCAGGTGGCAGTTGACAAGGTGGAGCTACTGTTAAGGGGACAAGCCACTGCATCATTGGCAATCCCTCAGTTCAAGGATGATCTCTGCCACAGCTCATTGGGTCTTTTCAGGGTATTTATACACATACATTTGTCTTTTCCAACACATCGGAGATCCGGCATGTCAGAGCAAACTCCATTAATCGAGTCCATGCGAGCTGACGTGCCCAGCACTGTCTCATGCATTTGTATACATGGTGAAATATGCATCAGCACTGAGAAAATGGCAGCAGTGTGCTTTTGAACTAAAACACCTTCAGTGCGTTTTAGTTCAAAAGCACACCACCACTATTTTCTCAGCACTGACATGCATTTTACCATTTATACAAATGGTATGCACCGCACAAACATGTGCAAATGTCCTAAATGACTTACGAGTCCAATTCTTGAGCCACAAATCTGTCCATAGAAGTTGCAGGTCTTCCCGCAGGGGGGAGTAGGCTGTAGTCTGGGATTCCTCTCCTTTTCCTTCCTCCATACACTTTTATCTACTTTGAGGGCAAGACACTTCACCTCAAAACTGGCTTTGCTTAGTTGGGGTTGTAGCACTACTGCATAGCGAAGAGGGATTCTAGGCCTCATTCATACCAGTGGCAGATCCTCTGACCTTGGACAAATCACTTACCCTCTCCATTCTTTAGCTTTCCCATAGGTGAAATGAGGGGAGGGGTGAACCTGCCTTCGCAAAGTGCTTTGAGAGCTGTGTATTAAAAACCTTATGCAACTACCAAGTATTATAAATGTCTGGGAAGTACAAAGGTATTATGTTCCCTCTCGGGGAACTTGTGAAAGTTAATTTGCTGCTTTTCTGATGACTCTGGAGCTATATAGCATTAAGTATGGTCAATTGTGTCAAACAAAACCAAGCAAACACCTAAAATTGGAATTGGATTCATTTGTATTTGTTACTGTAGATGTAAGCACCTATGGCAAATGTTAATTATAATATTTCTTAAAACAAAAGAAAGGAAGCTGAGTTTGGAATTTTGTAGATGAGGAATTAGAGTCCCCAGTTCCCAGGGCTAACAGGTTATAAACCATAGGAAAGGGGAGTAGGGAGAAGTGAAGCTATGTACAGAGTGCACAGACATTGTTTGCAATATATATATACTGTCCCTTGCTGATTTCACAAAACTTGACCTATTTGGGCTTCAGGCCAGGTGATGAACCTTGCTGAGGCAGAGGATCTTCAGAGGAGGAATGTGCTGATTCTATGAGTCAGGTCCTAGGGCAACTCTGCAGAGACCCTGACCATGCTGCCTTCTCATCTTCCATTCTCTCTCACAGCACAGCTTCCTTTAAATAAGCACTGCCACTGGCTGTCTTTGCTGTCATACCCCCTCCATCTAGATTATTTGAAGTGGAAAATAGTGCCGGTCTGGGCACTGCTAATCTCCACTGGCCTTTGTGGTGCTAATACCAGCATGTTGTCAAGGATGTGTGCCATGCAGAGAGATTGCTGTCTGACTCCACTGTTAGACCACACCACAGACCTTGCTGTTTCATATCCCTGTATTTGGAAAAGAGAGATAACAAGCTGTTTAGGCTGTGTTCCCTTTTCTGCTGTATGCCTTACAACTAGTTGAATGGAAAAGAATATGCTCAGGTCCATTATTACAAAATTCAGTTGCATTAGGTCAAAATAAACCCAATTCATAGTATTGGAGATGACCAGAAAAGGTTACAGTAAGTTGCTGCAATTGGTAACAGGGGAACAGTCAGCCCTGCTGAAAGTCTCGTTGCAGGGCATTTGTATAATGTATAATGCTCTGGGGCTTGAGCACCCACCAAAAAAAAGTTAGCGGGTGCTCAGCACCCATGGCGCCATGCTAGCAGACATTATAAAAACCAAAATGCACTTTACCAGACGAAGCAGTGCATTACTTCAACCTGGCTCTGCTAAGTTTGTGAAGATTGGCCCTTAGACTGGGCTTTTTGGTACTTGATCCAAGCAGCTATTAGATAAAAATATCAAAAAAGCCCCACTAAAGCACCCAACCTTTACAGATTCTGCAAAGCTGGGTTGAAGTAATGTACTACCTCCTCTGGGCTCAGCATGGGAGTTTGCTGAGTTAAAGTGCCTTTAAAAAAAAAATTATGTCTGTAAGTACCCACCAGCAAAAAACCCAAAGCTGGTAGCTATGGAGGGCATGCCCCACTGAGAACTTAAAACTTCATGGGAAAAGCAGAAGAGGAAGCAAGCTGTGGGCTGAACAAACTGGTAAGTGAATGGAAAGGCTAGGCTGTTGTGCTGAGGACAGAGGCAAAGGGGTCCCCCTCCCAGTGTTCGGGACAGGATGATTGGAATTTGTTTAATCTGTTTAAAAGACTGTGTCTCATTTGGATAGGCTATCTGAGATGCTCCTCGGGGAACAAAGCTCACTTGCAGATGCCAGCAGGCTAAGCAACCTGCTTACCCATGGTAGAGAATGCAGGCCACCCGAGAATGCAGGCCACCCCAGCTAGCAACTGAAATGGATACCCAAACCTTGTTGGAATGTTGTAAGATCCCTGTTGAGGCTATACCAGCAACAAGTTGTCCAGCACCTCCAATTTAAACAGCAGCATTTTCAACAGAAAGTTCAAGAGCACAGCAGCACTTTGTTTCAGCTACTGAACTAGGTGAAGCCCAGCATGCAGGTGAGTACTACTCTCCTTGCCCAAACAGAAGGGGACAGAGCTGTTATGAAAATGGGGCCAGAAAATGATCCCAAGGCTTTTCTGGAGACTTCTGGGTGGGTGACCAAAATGTACTAATGGCCCTGAAAGCTGCAGGCCCCTAAACTGGCATCTTACATGATGAGGGAACTCAGGCAGCATACTGGGCCCTGGGAAATGAGCCTGCATGAGTATGACATCCTCAAGTCCACCATCTTAAACTGTGTGGGTCATACAAGTAGTATACTGGCACCATTTCTGGGAAGAGGGGCTTAAGTTGGGCTTCTGGCCCCAACAAGTTGGCCAGCAGGTCAAGGATACGTGTACAAAATGGCTGAAACCTGAGTCTTGCTCAGCCAGAGGCAATAGAGTTGGTAGTCCTGGAGCAATTTTGCCAGCTATTGCCTGCAGGACCCTGGGAGTAGGTTTGCAGACTCTGGGTTGGTGATCTCAAGGAGGCAGTCAGCTTTGTCAAGAACTTTCTTGAGGCCAAATTAGATTATGGGATGTACCTTGCTGGACCAAAGGGATGTATATAGCAGAGCATGAACTCAAAATGAGAAGGTGTTTGGATGGAGATTTTGCACCCAAATTGGGAGTCCTGCCCTAATAGCCAAAGAAACAAGGGTGGGCTCAACAGTATCAGATCATAGATTTGACAATAGAAGATAATCCCCTTGGGGAAAGGGGAACTCTTGGTTTGCTTTATGTATGGATAGCCAGGCTACTGGCACAGGGATTGCCCAGAAGGATTGCAAATATATGCAGACTGGGGTCTTTGAGGTATAGATAGAGGCCTCAGAGGCAGAGAAGCTTGTGTCCCAATGAAGGTGAGGGATACCCAGATCCTGTTTAGAGGATTCCAGTCTATGTAAGCATTCATTTGTGAGAAGCTTGTGGACCCTGCTCAATTACTGATCATGGAATGTGTATATGTGACTTGCATCCATAGGGACATTAGCCCCTATCTGAACATGAAGGTGCTGCTGTTGGCTGGAGGGCCAGACTGCAGAGCTGACAGTGGCAGTGGCTAGCTACTTCTACTTGGTAGTGATGGGTTGGCAGCCTGCTGACCAAGTTGTTCTGCCTAGCAGTGCAACATAGGCAAACTCTAGGCAGTCAAGATCAGTCTGAGGACTAGCTAGAGGAAATAATTTGCCTGAGGTGGAAATTGTACCCATGGAAGAGATGCCTGACTTCATGCAAAGACAGAGGGAGGACCCATTTTTTGCCCCGCTGTGGCCGACCAGCCCAGGTGTATGACTCTGTGATACATCTTCAGCTGGCTTCCCAGGATCCCCACTTTGAACAGCAAGGGGTGTCCTGATGATGGTCTCTTGAGACAAGATGACCAGAACCTGGAGGTTCCAATTATTGCTTTCAAAATTATACCGCAATCAGGTCTTGAAATTTCATCCATGACATACCACTTGGGCAGACCATCTGGGAGTCAAAGAAACAAGAAAGTGTATTCACCAGGACCTTTTGACTTGGGCTTTATCAAAACATTAAAGACTATTGTGCCTTGTACCCTGAGTATTAATTGGTGGCTCCACACACAAGGCATCAGGAGCCCTGGGTGCTTTGGCCCTTGGCAGGTGTTCCTTTTGAATAGGATCAGATAGATGTAGTCAGGCCCTTGGAACTGAGCATAAGTGGATGCCATTTTATCTTTGTGCTCATGGATTTTGCCACCTAGTACCCGGAAGAAGTAGCAATTCTAAAAGCCTCAGCCCAAAAAGTGGCCACAGAACTATTTAAAAAAAATCTTCTCACATGTGGGCCATTGGAAAATATTAACAGACCAGAGCATGGTCTTTGTCCCAATTCCTACTGGAAACATGAGTACTTTTGAAAATCCACCCAGTCATATTCTCAATCTACCTCCCCCAAACAGATGCTCTGGGGAAGAGATTCAGTTGGACTCTGAATGGGTTGTTGAGAGAGTTTGTGACCGGTGAACACCAGAAATGTAATATGCTTCTACTATGTCTGATCCGGTCCTCCATGGGGTTCTTTCTATTTAAATTTCTATAGGGGTGGCAACCCTAAAGTATAGTAGACCTCCTTCATGAGATGTGGCAGGATCAGGGCTTTAAGTCACAGAATGTCATTTTGGTAAGTTTTTAGTTTATGGGAATGCTGGAGTCTCTAGTGGGAGAATTCACCAAGGATAATTTCAGGGCTGCTTTTCAGACCCAAGAACAGCATTATAATAAAAATGTATGACTCCAGGTCTATTGACCTAGGGATAGGGTGCTGTTGTTCCTCCCCTCAGCAGAGAGTAAACTGGTGGCTAAGTGGCAGGGACCCACTGAGATCCTAAGGTGAACTGGGGATGCGTACACAACCCAACCAGAAAAGACCACCCTAATTAATCATGGCACAGTCCTGAAACCAGGGTGCCCTGGCCAAATGACGTTCTCCCAGACACCTGAGCCATTACAGGAAACAGTAAAGAGGAAAGTGTGGAGTATACTAGACACAGGAGTAATTGAGGAGTCATCAAATGAATGGTAAATCCAAGTTTGCATTGAACACAGTGTTGAATTTTGACACCTACCTGATACTCCCAGTCAATTAATTATTGCAATAGCTGGGGAAGGCCAAATGTATATATTAACCTTGGATTTAACAAAGGGATACTGGCAAATCACCCTTGCTGTCTTGTCTAATAGTGTTCACAATGCTATGGGAGCTTTACCAGGTTAGAACAGTCCCCTTCAGTCTTCATGGTGCCCCTGCCACACCCTGGTGGCTGATGGATAAGGTATTAGCAGGTGCATAGACAGTGCATGAGTGTTTAAAAGTACCTGGAAGGAACATCTTCATTGGGTCAGGGCAGTGCTACAATCACTTTGAGCTGCAGGCCCAAGCGCATATTGAGCAAAATGCCAGCTTAGTTGTCAAAAAACCAAGTACAGTACTTGGGGTATACACCAAGCAATGGAGGGATCAGACCCCTCATGGACAAAGTAAAGAGTGATAAAGTTGGCCATGTCCAAGACAAAAAGACAGCTAAAATCCTTCCTAGGTTGACAAGTTATTAGCAGAACTTTATGCCACAGGTCTCATCAATGACCATCCCACTAAAATATAAATTGTGCAGGTTGGCACCCAGAGCAATGAAGCATAAGCTGAGGCCTTTGAAAAGAGAAAAAAGATACTGTGCATTATCTCAGTGTTGTGCAGTCCAAACTTTAGTGTTAATTTTGTTTTACAAACAGATCTTTCAGAGTGGAAGGAAAGTACCCAGTTCTGTATATGAGGCGAAAGCTCCTTCTCTGAGAGCAGAAATATTCTGTAATCAAGGAGGACTACCTCATCATTAAAGTGGATGATTGAGGCCCTACAACCCTACTCCTTGGACATCCACCACAGGCAAGTAGCTGCACATGCCAATGCTGACTTCTCACAGGAAGGAGGGGGGTTAGATTTGAAAGACTGCATCATGGATTCTACTCTTGGGGGTCGGAGGGCAAGATGTGTAACCAGGTGGACTGTCCTTTTAAGAGGGAACAGTCAATCCTGTTGAGAGAGACTAGTTGCAAGGTCTCTTGAATAATTAGGGAGTCTCCTAATGGGTGCATTTTACCCTATGGGAGAAAACAGAAGAAGCAGCAAGTTGTGGGCTGAAGGGGAAGGGCCAGACTTCTGTGCTGGGACCAGAGCCAAAAGGGTTCCCCTCATTGTCTGGGGCAGGACACCAGGATTTTGTTTTATTTGTTTAAAAGACTGTATTTTACTTGGGAGAACTCCCTGAGGATCTCCTGAAGCAGTAAATCCTGCCTGCAGAAGCCAGCAGGCTAGATAACCCATTTATACCATGCTTTCATCCAACAAGTTTTCCACCCCTGTATTCAGGGCTGTGTGTCTGTGTGCATTTCCAAATTAATAGTGCTGGTGGGAGGTTACATTAATTGCTTAGTATTAAAGGAATCCCAATCTCTGGATTTTATCTAAAGATCATTTCAGGCTTTGACCTTGTATCCTTAAAGGAAATTAAAATGGTTCAACATCCTTTTGTTTGACCATGCTTAATCTAAACGAATCTCTGGTTTCCACTCAGGAAAGCATATGAACGAAGACTGCCTATGCTAAGACTACAAAGACCACTTAATTGATCCTATTCACAAATCAGAACATAAAAACTGAGTCATAAGGATTGACATAAGATTTGACATGAGGATTAAGTATGCTCCTTTTGCTTTAGAATGACATTTTCTTCCTCTCAAATTTAACCAAAAATATAATAGTTTTTCAGTTCAACACAGACTCACAAGCTGCCTTTGTCCCTTCATAGTCATCCACTGACTCTTTGTAAAGCCCAACAACGAATCACAGTCTTAATGGATAGTCCCCCTGTGCTGTGGGGTAAGAGAAAAGGAATAACATGAATTACTTATAAAGTTCACTGAGATACAGCCACTGACAAAAAGACTGATGACTAGCTCCTAGGCTGAACTACTCTATTTTTTCCCCCTCACATACAGGCTTTCATTACCAAACCACAAAGGTGTAAATGGGCTGAAAGTGTTTCCGATGTTCCCAAATTCAAAGTGATGGAAAAGCTATCAAATGATGTGGGACATTGTACATTTTTCATAGAACCATGCTTTATTTTTAAATTCAGCAATATCATCTACTGTAGAAGATTGACCTATAGTGTGCCATAAACAGAGCTGTCTGCTTGCATTTGTTTTGACATGCCTGTTATTTTATAAGGTTAGGCCTGCTTGTGTTGAAATTAGGGGCAAAATATCCATGGCAACATTACTAGATCCAGTCTTAATAGCTTGGTAAAAGTTTTTTCATATAATAAAAACAAATGGTGGTAGACTTACTAGTAGATGAGGGTGAGAGTCTGTGCTGAGATTTTGAGATGCATTACAGAGCTTGCAGCCTAGAGAAAGAGAGGCCATGGTAGAGGTAAGAAACATAGGCCCCTTAAGCAATTTAGGATTGGGAGGGCTTCGAATATAACCTGGGGACAGCACTGTACCTAGACTCCTGGCAGCCCCAGGCAGACTTTTAGTATTGGGCCCCCCTTTGCCAGAGATGATGATGATGATGATAATAATAATTAAAATTTTGGGCCCCCTTAACGTCCTGGTCCTCTGTGGCCACCTGGTTTGTCCATGCCTGTCAGGCTCTGCCTGGGGGGATGGGTAAGCAGGGCACCGGCCCCTGGTTCCAACATAGCAAGGGTGCCAGAATCGCCGCTATCCTCTGAGCCCTTTCAGGAGAATCAGTCCCATGGTATTCCTCTTGCAGCAGCAGCCAGGTACATAGACACCATGCTGCTGCTGTATGAGAAACAACCAGTGCAGGCAAACCATGCTGCAGCTGCAGTGATGGCAGTAGCTGGAGGCTGTTTTTGAGCTCCTGGTGTAGGTAAGACTGCCAAACCCTACCCCTCTGCTTATTATCACCTCCCCGCTCATTGCACCTCTGCCTCTGTCCTTCTGAGAGAAGTTGGCTGGTGTTATTTTTCAAAATAGTCCCTAACCTGTTCTTCCACCACTGCTGGCTGCTCACCTTCTCCCCAAACTGTGCTGCCAGGTGCAGTAGTCTGGGGCCTGACCTTGCCTGCGAAGACTGATGAGTGCATGTAGGTGAAATGGGGGCCCTAAACTGAAGCGGTGGGTTTTAAAAAACACTGCTTCAATTTAGGGCTTATTAGACCCCCCCACTCCCACATCATGCACACACCCCACTGACTTACCTGCCCTTTGGTGGGGAGGAGAGGGCGACCTGCCTGTTGCAGAAATCTGCTATGGTTCGTTTCTCGGGAGGCGAAAAAAAAACTCTCAGTCACAGACACACTCCATTAGCAATACAAAAGGTATATATTTGCAAATAGGGTCAGAGAGAGAGACAAAAGATCAAA
>NW_017728886.1:49496591-49534140 GCF_001723895.1 Crocodylus porosus
AGTTTCTCAGCAAACATACACATCCTTTGTTTTGGATCCATACACCAGATTGGGCAAAGGGAATTCGTATACTCACTCAGATACCCCAGAGATCTCGATCCAAATCCCAAAGTGTGTCTGGCCTCTCCAGAAACTGAGAATTTTGCACGGGATCCTTTTAACGTCCCGAATATCCCGACTTGCGCCTCAAATTCCAGGGGCGAGCCCCAAAAGTCTGCTCGGTGCGCACAACCCCTGGTACCAGAGGCGCCCTGCCACTGGATTTCGGGGTCGTCCATGAGAAGGTCCCATCTGGGGTGCCAGTGTTTTCTAACAACACTATTGATAATGCATTTTTAATAATATTTCTAACATGCCAATGGACAGAGTGGTCCCTGGGCTGCAAGGGGGAAAGGAGATGGTGCTTCCCTCTGTGGCAGCAGTGCATGCCCTGCCACCCCCCAGCCTCGCAAGCACCGGCCCACAGGCACCTGGCTCAGGTGGCCGGGGGGGGGGCACCACAGCTGCAGAGGGAAGCACCAGGTCCCCACACAGCTCAGGAAGGCAGGCAGGCTCTGATGGAGGGGTGGCGGGGAATCAGGCTTGCCACTTTTCTTGGGCAGAACCTGCTTTCCTGGGCTGCTGCCAGGCTTCCTGCAGGGCATCCTTCAGAGCCACGCAACTGCACGGGACCGGGTGCTCCACTCTGCTGCTGTAGGGGCAGCAAACTAAAATTCCTCGAAGAAGTTTTAGTTTGCTGACCCTTGAGTCATTTAAGGTGCATTATGCTGCCAAATTTCCTACAGCCGCTGGAATTAATGTGTAATACGTTGGTCAGGCATGGAAACACCGACACCATTAAAGCAGTGCAAAAGCATTTAGCCTGCTTTAAAGTGTTGTGCACACATGCCTCCCTTTTCACCTCCACATGCCACATGAGGCGAAAAAGGCATGGAGTACTTCAGTCTTTTCTGCATCCTCTGTCACAAGGTTCCCTCCCCATCCAGTAAGGGACCCACACTTTCCCTGAGCTTCCTCTTGCTTCCAACATACTTGTAGAAACCCTCCTTTTGTTACCTTTCAGATCCCTTGCTTGCTGCAACTCCAGTTGTGCTTTGGCTTTCCTGACTTCGTCCCTTCATGCCTGGGAAATGCTCTTTTATTCTTCCCTACTTATTTGTCCAAATTTCCGCTTCTTATAAGCTTTCTTTTTATGATTTACTTTAGTAAAGTGTTCCCTGCTAAGCCAAGATGGTCTTCTGCCATACTTGCTAGTCTGCATACTTGTATATCAGGATGGTTTGTTTTTGCACACTCAGTAAGGCTTCTTTAAAGGACAACTTTTCTGCCTCAGACTGGCTTCCCAGGGGATCCTGCCCATGAGTTTCCTGAGCAAGTCAAAGTCTGCTTTTCTGAAGTCCAGGGTTATTACTCTGCTGCTGTCTATGCTTCCTTTCCTCAGGATCCCAAACTCAATCATCTCATGGTCACTGCTGCCCAAGTTGCCATCCACATTCTACACCAATTCTTCCCTGTTTGTGAACAGTAGGTCAAGACGAACACAGCTCCTAGTTGACCACTTCATCATTTGGACCAGGAAGTTGTCCCCAACACTCTCCAAAAACTTTCTGGATTGTCTGTGCACTGCTGTATTGCCCTCCCTGCAGAAGCCCCCCATGAGAACCATGGCTTGCGATTGGTGAAATTCCACTAGCTGTTTGAAGAAAGCCTCTTCCACCACTTCCTCCTGGTCTGGTGGTCTATAGCAAACCCCCACCAAGACATCACCCTTATTGTTCTCTCCTCTGACCCTAACCCAGAGACTTTTGAAAAGCCTATCTCCAGTTTCTTACTTACCTTGTTGCTTTGGTCTCCATCCCCTGGTGAACCTAGTTTAAAGCTCTTCTTTACTAGTTATGGAAAGCTATGGAATTGGGGGTAGGGTATGTGTGTATATGTCTGTGTCTGAGTCTGTTGCAGATGGGTGAGTAAGAAGGGAAGTTATTCATAGGGCTTAAAAGCTAAGGAGACCATTATGATCATTTCATTTAACTTCCTGCATAATTCAGGCACAGAATTTTTCCCAATGATTACTGTAAATCAGTCAAGTAACTTTAAGCTAAATAAAAGAATATTTTTAAAAAGATGCAATCTTGATGTAGTTTACAAGTTCTCTGGGGAAGACGTGCTGTCTTTTTGCTCTGTATAACAAGCAGTGCAATGAAGAGCCTTGTCTATGACTAGGGCTGCTAGGAGCTATGGAAATAGGGTGACCACCATAGAGCACAGTCCGGTTGTCCTCTGTCCTCTATTGAGAAAAATAGATGACAGAAAGGCGTCGGGTTTTGTATCAATAGAGGACCAAGGATAGAGTAGCAGAAAACTGGAATGTCCTCTATGATGGCCACCCTACATGAAAATAAGATAATTCATATATGCAAGCAGTAGCTGGAGATGATTGACTTGAAGACTTAAAGCAATGGAGAATCCATAGCTTCCCTTTGTAAGTTATTCAGTAGTTTAATCATTTCACAGTTAAAAACTTGCACTTTATTTCTTGCACAGGTTTGAACTTGTTTAAACTGAACTTGCTTAAATTTCCTGTGGTTGGGTCCTTTTCATGTCTTTAAAGATAATTGATTATATGGACATTATTCTCAGTGAAGGGGAAATGTTTTAATCAGCAAAAAGATAACTTTGAAGCATTTATTAAAAGTGGTCAAGCTCTGGGGTTTGTATAACATTTTCTGAGTTTCACAGCCAGGTCCTCTTAACTGAGAATGGTCCTCTTTAGCTCTTTGCATGCTTTATTCTGAGTTTCTCTCACAAGCACAGCTATTTACCACAACTCTTTGGGTCTGCTGGATAGGAGTTATTTAACTCAATGAATTATTGCTCCAGCTTGGTGGTCAAGATGTACAAAATGATGTACTGTGTTGAAAGCTGACAAATATTTTATATGTTGAATTGAAGCCAATGACTCATGTGTACATTAGAAAAAACTGGAGAGCCCATATCTCTGAGTCAATGAACAGTATTAACTATTATTTTCTTCAGCAGGACTTGATATTGCTCCGGGCATCCTTTGATGTACAGGATTGGGCTCTTGTTAAGATTTTGCTTGTTCTCTTTTCAGATCTTGTTATTCTGAACAATGTGTGCTTAAAACAATCTGAAAGTTATCTATTGCATACAAAATTACTATATTTTAACTTGTAAACTATTTGCCTTCCACAAAGGCATTTTCCTATGCTATGTATCAATGAAGAACAATCTTGAGGTGAATAGTTTACAAATTTGTTGAATTACTGCCTCCAAAATGTTGTTTGAATCATTTGAAGCTGTTTCTATTTTAGCTTATAAATGCTTGTTATGACTTTATTTTTATTCCGCATTTCTCTATTTCCTATTCAGGTTTTATTTTAATGTAATATAATGTCTTTGGGATGACTTACCCACAGTAAAACATGTAACAATTAATGTGACGTTCTTCTGAAAAGGTTATAACTATATTTGCTGTCTGGATGAGGTTACAGATTGTAACCCTGATTTCAGGGAGGAGCCTTAAGTGGAATATGTGTCATTATGTACGTATGTTGAGAATTGAAGGGAGGGATATATACTGCAACAAGGCTTTCTGTCTCGACTTTATTATCAGATTTATTGCTTTGACAATAAAAGGTATTTGATTCTTTTCCTGGCTAGTATACTCTCTCTCCCTTTTCCAAATGATGTCAAACCACAGGGTGCTTCTCATACTTGTCAGAATAATAAAGAAAAATGTGCTTTGAACATACTTGCCTCCTATTTAATCTGAAGTGCACAGTCTGAACTATAACATTTTTAAACTGAGCAGTAGTATTTGGAGAAAAGCATATTGCCCTCACTGACATGGAAAAAATACAAATATCCATATAAATTCTAAGCCTAATGCAAATGATTCGCGGTGTTCCCCTATTGTGATTCTCTTTCTTATATCCCAGTAATTTGAATTGATTAATAGAAGAGAACCTTACGTGTGTATTATTGTGATATCCTTACATGTGTAGATATTACTGTCTATATAGCCATATAAAGTAGAATCTTCACATACTTATTAAACTAAACCCAATATTGTTTTTATGTATTTTATTATAAATGTGTAATATGCTTTGAAGTATAATTACACTGTTGGCTGTCCACTCTTTCTTGTTTGTATTTTGAAAAATTTCTGGGTTAGTAATGGGTCCAAACTGGAACCTTTTATCTGTATTCTCTTCCTTGCCCAAATCCTGAATTTGGTAGCTAGGGTAAAGTAGAACTGAAATCTTAACTATTTGCATTACCCAGGCCCAAATTCGCTTTCATTTATTTAATATTGAATAATTAAGTGTGTTGCTTTCTGATGGGAAGTTTGGAGTAAAAGGTGGTGAAGGAGGAGTTGAATCTCCTTACCCTTGTCTTGGAAGATAAATATTAGACTCCTGTTAGAAAGTTGCTCACACTCTTGTATGCCAACCTGCACTGAAATAGGAGGAGATAAAGCTTCTGACTGATGTGGAGAGAGCACCAACAGATGCCAGACACTTCTTTGCTTGCAGCAATTTGGGAAGTGGAGATAATGGAGTCAGAAATGGGAAATAATGGGGATTACAGGCATCCCCAGATCACTTCAAAGTAGATTTGTCCTTTATCCTCTGCTTATGAACACAGTCTTGCACACCCCAACCAGAGCATCCTCATGGTTCCTCCTAAGTCCTGACTGAGAGTAGTTTCTCACAACTTAGACACAGAGCCTTTCTCTCTGCAAGCTCCATACTGAGGGAAATTGGGCTGATAAATTCACAACATTTTCATTTAATTTTAGTAATGAAAAGGAGGGAGGATATTTTTTTTTAAGCCCCTGTTGCATTTTGTTCAGAATTTTTGCACCTGAGAAGTTTAATAATTTTCCTACAAGTACTTTAATTGTTGCAGTCAATTTTCTGGTTACTAACTAAACATGAAGAATCCAAAGAAATTGATAAATAAAGACTCATTGCATTTCAGAGGGAAAAATCGTTTTTTGGAAAAAGCAAGTCACCATTAACAAATAAATGGCAGGAAGTCATACTTCACATGGAACTATAATAACAGTAATGACACAGTAAAACAAAAGCTAATAGCTGTGTAGGCATTCTGCTGGGAGCAAGTAATTGAGAGACACAGAAAGCAGTTTGGGAATGCCATAAAATGCATCACAGTTGACTACATGATGAGACATGTCAAAATGCTATAGTTAGCTGAAACCTAGCCAACATTTGTAAAATAAAAGACTGTAGTAGCTCGGCCAATATTCCACAAGTGACCCTGAAGACCTGGGCCCTGAAATGGCATTCACAAGGTAGATTTTTAAGCATTTAGACTGTATTGTGAATCTGTTGTCAATAGTTCAGACCTGAAAATATATTGCACTCAAGTGATAAAAAGTGATATATTAAATGAGCTATTCACTGTGTTTCACTTCCTGCTATACTACAAATATGTTTTGTAATAGCCAGGCACCAAATGTTATGGTTGCAAAAGAGACCAAAAAATCTAAGTTTATCATAATAATTCCACTTGCTGCCTTGGTTTTTATTTTGTATTCTACTAGCTGTCTAGAAAGGAAATAGAGGAAAATGACTATGAATTATGGTGACCTTTTATAGGGTTTCTCATTCTGGAATTTGGAACTATAAAATTTCCTCCTTCATTATTTTTCCTTCTACTGTAAGACAACACAAAAGAACAAAATTAACCCTTTAAAATATATACTTTTAGAAGGTTATTTTGTCCCTTTAGAATAATTTTTCCTTTTGGGCACATCCTGTTCATTTCTGCTGTATACATGGGCCCATTGCCATTAATAGCTCAAGAAAGTAAGTTGCATAACCAGGCCTGATGTTAGTAATAGGACAAATACTTATTGTTTGGGGGCTAATGATTTTATATGGGAAAAGTGAGGATGATTTGGCTTTTTACAATTATTAGCTCTCTAAAGATTTCTCTAAAAAAACTGTCCATCAAAAGTGCAACAGAAATAACTCTCTTAATAGTCAATAAAGCTCCACTGAGAAAATGTGACAGAAATCATTCTTGTAGAGCTACTTATAGATGAAGCAATGGCTGTGTTTTTTGGGATCATCCAGATTATTTTATATTATCCTAGTAGTGCCACAAAAAAGAGAGAAATGGAAGGTTGTATGATTTTCAGATGGAACAGAAATGTTTTGCTACTCTCTTCCTTAGAAAGATATATTGATTTCTAGTTGTCTGGCAGTTGGCAGTCATTTTCTTACTGTAAGCATACAAGGTCAAATGCCAACTTTATCAATGCCGATACTCAAAGTGAAGTTTTGGGGGAGGGAGGCAGGAATGGGAAGTACGCCCCTTGCTTCCTTCCATTACTTTGAAAAGCCCTGTATTTTAAAACCAAACAAAAAACCCGCAAACATTTGTGACAGTGTAAAGTGTGAACATGTCACCCACAAAAAAACAAACAAACCACAAGTCAATCATCTCCCTACAAGGAATTTTTTTTTTAAATAATGTCATGGAATATTTATTTATACAGAATGGTTCTGTTAAAAAAAAAAAAAAATTGCTAAGTGTATTTCAAATAAAATATTTTTAAACTACTTTCACCACTTAATACAAGATATTTTAAAGTAAACTATAGGCTGCCAAGACAGGCAAATAAATGTAACAGAGTAATGCAGCAAAGTAGTTCTTACATACACCAGTATATAGTGCCTTGAAAGTTTCTGGTGCTAAAAATTATGGATGGTATGTTTGTTATTAGTTGTCACTACAGTGCAATACAATTATTGATTCGAGGTGATTTTTATAAATTGAATCTGTTGCCAGTGGGAATAACTCTAAAGTGAGAAAAAATTCAGGTGCTATAATCTGACAGCATTAAATAAATCACATTTGTGGTGTTTCTCTAAGTGTTGGCTTGGAAAAATTGCTGAATTCAAATTTTGTGGAAGAACTATATGAAAAAAATTGGGTTGCAGGGGTGGGGAGGGGAGTAAGGGGGAAGATGATCTGGCATTGCATGCATACCCTAAATGTGCAATTAAGTGAAAAGTGTCATTTGATAATAGAGGGTCTTGACTTTTTGGGTTTTTTTTTTTTAATTGAACTTATTAAAATTGAAAGAGTTCAACATAAAGCTAATGTCAAGAAAGGCATATTGCTATTATCACTAGATGTGTAGATGATGTCTTCATAGTGTTCTTTCCCAGTATTTATACTTTCTTCTCTTTTCTACAGGCTAGTCTACATTACACACCATCAGCCCTCAGAAGTTCATTTGGAAACGAGAAACAATTTTGTAAGTAATTGGTGCAAGCCGAGCATCTAAAGCTGCTAAGCATCTGGATTTTTTATTATACTTGGTTTTTATCAAGTGTATGCAGTCAAGTTCATTTTGTCAACATTTCGTTTTTAATTGTCTGAAACATTTGTTGCAGGGCTGAAATCTTGTATGCCAAGTTTTGATCCAGAATGATTTTTACACAAGACTCATGAAGCCACGTAAAACAGGATTTGAAATTCTGTATAAGTGATGCTTCAATTATAACAGTAAAATTGGGCTCTATATATGAAACATGCATCCAATACTAGGCCACTTACTTTTTTGCCTGCATATGGATAATTCTTAATTCAGTTATAAGGTTACTTTCTGTTGCAGGCTATTGCTTCATAAAACAGGTTACCCCAAGACAGAACCTCTAGTATAAGCCTAGAGATGATGGCACTGGGGTAACTGCATACACATGAACAGCTGGCTTGGGAAGAAACTATACTGGATTGAACTAAGGCAAAATTTCTTGAGTTTGGGCAGAATTACCCTGGTGTAAGAAGCTGCATTACGCAGTTGCAGCTTCTTTTCTCCAGACAGCTGAGTGCTTTCTCTGGGCCCAGGAAGTACACTTTCTTGTGTGACTAGCTTTATGTGATACTTTTCATCCAAGGTTCTGTGTACTTGAACCCCACAGAAGCACATCATTCATGTCTACATTTAAAGGGCAATGAACTGCAGTAGAAGTACTAGTCTAGAGATTACTTGAATGTTTCCTGGCATTTTTGTTACTGTGGTTTAAATCTGCTCTGAGAAATGTTCTTCAGTGCAATCATGGCAGAGGTCTATATGTGCTACTACTTCCAAATGTGGATTGCACTTGTATTGTAACAGCAGGAAACTTTTTGGTGCAGACTGTATCAGGGAAGGTTGGTAAAACATTCATTTCAATGCTAGAACAGGGGCCAGCAATGTTTTTAGGCCGAGTGCCAAAAATACCTGCGACCTCAACTTTCAAGATGTTGGCATGCCAGAGGCAGACAATGCGGGAGTCGCAAGGGCCTGATCCTTGTTGTGGCAACACAGCCCTGACCCCTTGCCTGCTGTCCACCTCGAGAGACGCATGCCAAGCAAAATGTCTTCACATGCCATGCTCTGGCACCTGTTCTGGGGCTTGCCTAGCCCAGTGCTAGAAGGTATTTACTCAGATTTTTCCCTGCAGATTAGATATTTGATTTGCGAAATAGAGTTGTTATGGTTTGGAAAGTATTATTCTCCATTCTTTTGGATTTACATTATGCATATACAGATTGCCTTCATCTTTGAGGTTCTTAAGGAGAGTTGGGTTTTTGGGTTCTTTTGCTTGTTTTTTAATAAATACGTACATATGCTCAAAGGTCATAATAAGTAAACTTTATAAAATATAACATTTCCAACTCTGTCTCATGAGTTGGGCTCTAAAAACTTAAAATTAACATAAAGTTACTTTTTAAATAGTTGAACTCATCTGCTTCCTTATCTGGATGTACTGTTTGTAAGTAAAGCCATTAAGGTATAGAACTTTTTTTTAAAGAATGAGGACTGAAGTTTTTAATGCAATCACAAGACTTTAGGAGTTGGGAGTTTGACAAGCACAGATATGTGACAAGCACAGGAGATGGTAACTCTGTAAATATTTAATATTTAGCAGATGGCACTTAAATGCCAGGGTGATGATTCTTAGAAATCCAGATTCTAGGCAGGAGAAACGCTCTTTAAAGTCCACCCCAATCAAGCGGTTGCACTTAAATTAAAACATAGAATATAAAAGCAGATTGAGAGCTGCAACGACCCACTAGAGCTGGGACATTAATCAGAAACAGATGATTGAATAGGTACTGCCTTTTCTGCAAATTTTAATGTATACTTTACTCCTGTAGTTATTCATTTCCTTCACCCGTTATCCATATAATATGTGATTCAGAGGCCTGCAGATCAAATTGGTGTCTAGCTACCAAATGATGCTTTTAGCAAGTCTGTGTGTTTGTGGTTCTGGAACCTGTAGAGGCACTAATCTTATGTTACTGGAAAAGGGCCATTTGCATTCTATTATTGGCAGGCTGTGATATTAATGGTTTCTGTTTGGTTAGTATCATGAAAATAAATTAACGCAAATACAATACTGTACATAAAGTCATTGTTCAAAGGTTGCTTTGTTTTTAGCTGCCAACATGAGTTTGAATTCAATGATGACTCTCTGCGGCTTAAGCCTTATGCATGATATTTCATCTTCAGTCTCTTGGATTTAGCTTTCTATAGATATGTATATATGTTTTTTCAATGTGCTTGTGCCTATTCTCATGCAGTTCAGCAAGACAATGTCTAAGCAATGAACATTAGGATGATTTTTCTTAGCGGCATCCCCTGTGTTGAACCCTGCAGGGGAGCGGGGAGAGGGTGCACACAGTTTCAACAGCAGGAAGGAAACCATGTGGGTTCTGAGAGTGGGGAGTGAGAGGAGAAGGTGGGGGCGGGCAGCAATTTTCTGTATGCCAGGTACTCTTAGATAGTACCTGTCTGAACAATTCCTGCAATCATGTCATGCTCTTTGTGCCCCAACTATTGGTCTTAAAAGGGCGGTGGCAGCAGCTGGGGACTGTTTTGGAGTTCCTGGCTTGGCAAAACTGCCAGGGTGCAAGGGCTGCATAGATGAGGGGCAGTTTTGGCACTCCTCCTATCTTGGCACCCAGGGTGGGTGTCCATCTTGCCCACATTTAGTTAAGCTACTGATTTTTCTGCAGTAATTTGATTTACCCACTAGAACAATCTTTTATTTTTCAACCATAATATAGTCTTATCCCTGACCAGATGCTTCATTTAGACCCTTTTATTGCCCAAACTCTTATTGACTTCAGTGTGTCTCAGATTAAGACATGTTTATTTAAGGATACTCTTATTTATTTAAAAGTACTTTTTAAAGATAAGCAGGGGTCCAGATACTCAAGAATACACATGTTCTCAGTCTCAGGGATGTTTTTGGTAGCTGTGTTGGTTTGCATTTATTTATGTGTTCTCAGTCTGGCTCTCACATGAACTCTAGTTCTGCTGTAAGCACAGAGAAGTCAGTTGCCTCAGTTACCCTCTCCATAAAATGGAGATGATAATCATCTCTCTAAAAGCCCAGCAAGCTAACTAAGGCAATGTTTATATTAAACAAAACTATAATTTGAAATGTGCTACATATATGCAAATTTGTATTTGCTATGTATTTGATCTATCTTCCTTCCTAAAATTGGAAAAGCATTTTTCAATTTTGTGAGAGAGTATGTAGAAAATTTGATGCGATAGATTTGAAGAAAATCACAAAAAATAAAATAATTTTTTAGATTGCCAAATAAAAGCCTTCATTACTTGTGAATAGTAAATTTATGGATAGCGATCAAGCCCTGTGTAACAAGACCACTTCTGCTACTGCTGCTGAAATTCCAACACAAGCAAGCACTTCTGACCGTTATTAGATATGGCATTTTTCTTCTTTTTTTGTCCTAGACTGCTCAATAGTGTTGCTGTCCACTGCTAAACAATCACAATATTCACCCTAAAGTTTGCAACATTTTTGTGATGGGCCAAGTGGCTCTTAAACGTAGCACTTATATAGGATGATTCTATACACACATTCATATACATGCACATGTTCTCACATGATCCTGGACACTAGTTTTACTTTGGGGCAACTTAAGTGACTTCAGGGGAGTAACTCCTGATTTACATCAGTTTGAGTGAGTAGCATAGGTGGCCTGGAGTCTCTAATGTATCTGAAATGAAATTAGCTGCATATGCAGAATCATGTTGTTAAGGCTGATTAAGAATGTGGTAGTATTTATTGGATGATGGGAATGGATTTAACTAACAGAACAATAGGAATTGACTATCTGATCCTGAAAAACTATAGTCTCAAAAGCAGTTTTTACTCTCTTGAATATTCCCCTGCAATTTATGCAATGAATCATGTGACTATGGACTTTCTGCTTGAGTAAATTTATACGGGATTAGACCATAGGTATTTATACTATGTTCATCTCTGTGTTATCTGAGTTCTCCACAAAAATTGCATCAAGTGCTATTTAATTATTCTTTTCATTGTTTATTATGCCAAACTTCTTTGAGAACAAAAGATAAGATTCAGTGACCAAAGAAAATGGTTTATTTATGAGGGACACAGTTGAGAGCCCTCGAGTAGTGAGATTAAATTCTTTTCAGCTGTTTGTATGCCAGCTTCTGCAGCTCAGCAGTGTGTTGTACAAAAAGAAAAGCGAGAAAGATAAGAGACCTCAGGTGGGTCCCGGTGATTCTGAGCAATCTGAATTCGCATTTAAATCAGATTACTTGGCACTTCACAAAGTCCTGCCCTTGAGTTGCAGGGAATTGGAGCCTCATATGGCACCCTTTAAATCAGTCATAGTTTCTCCAGCCCTTTAAGCAGAGCAGGATTTAGGTCCTTATTCAGTTCTTCAAAGGTATGTAGGCACCTGTTACTATCTGAACCCTAATTGTTGACAGTTTTGCCTGAATAAAACGTACAGAATTGGATTCTGCTGAAACTGAAGGGACCACAGGGAACTCTGAACATCTTTCAAAGTGCTCAGGAAATTCTCAATATTGGGATTTGACCATAAGGGCAGTAAGGTCAGTGCAAAACTGCTGTTGGCTTAAGGTCAAGTTTCTTGGCACAGTTATGTTAGACAATGCTTGCTCACTTTTGGTCCCATCCTGTTCCCAGTGGCCAAGCAAAGAAGTTTCAGAAGTGCAGGCATCAGGGTCTTCCTTTATGCCATACCAAAATGAATTACATCGTTTCATAACTTTAAAGCTAGAATAAGAGTCTGTTTTCTACCTGGAAATTGAAGGGTTTTTAATTTGGTTGTTACCTAATGCCTCTGAAAAAGTAGAGCCTAGAACCTGAATTACTAGCTGTTTAGATTCACCAGAAAATAACTTATGCTTCAGCCTTGAGTACTTTAATCTTTTAATATTTAAAATAACTATTTAGATCTTTCATTTAAATTATCAGAATTCAGAAGCATTTCTGCAGTCATTATGATTGGCTGGACTGTGGATTGCAAAAAACAGAAGCAACATCAGTAGGCACTGAAATTTTTCCACGGAGCTTTGTTGTTGTGCATTAGTTGTATTGTGGTGGTACCTATGGGCTCCCCCAAGCAGAGATCAATATCCCATTGTGTGAGCAATGTATACACATCTAACAATACACTGCATCTAACTACAGTGATTATTAACATCTTGAAGGGGTGAGTGAGTATTTTCCTTTTTTTTAAAAAAAGGTTAATTCTGAAATGCAAAGCTAACACATTATTTGGTATGGGACAGGTAGCAAAGGAAATACTATGTTGCTCTTCCATCTGAATCAAGAAGGACACCTACCTCTGTATGCTTTTTGCAGCTCTGACTGTGTCAGGAAAGAAGCGAGCTGGATAGGCCAAGGGCCACAGAATATTCATTTGGCTGGACCTACTGTTATCTAGCATGATGAAAATGTTCAAGACTGACTCTGTCTAGTAACTAAAATAAATCCTGTGAAAGTAGATATTCAGATAACATTAGTCTTGCTAGCCTAACACCCAGGACAAACTGTTTGTTAGGATGTTCATAAAGATTTCCATTTCACAATTATAGTCTAAGAGTTACAAAGTCTGACCTTGTCTTTCTGTCTGATATTTCCCCCACAGCGAAATTAATAGCGAAGAGTACAAAATCTGATGTGTATGAGTTGGGCTGTGAATGTAAATATAACTATGAGGGTATAAATATCCTTCTTCTGAACATGTACATAAATGGTTTAAGCACATTTAACACTGTTACATCTGGGATATATATATACATACACACACGCACAAATTGGTTGCACATGCACATGTTATTTGTAGTTGCTTACTTAAGTTGCATATGAAAATATGATCATAGAGAAGATCTAAGATTTTGAAAAAAAGGCTGTGGCAGATGCAGCTGGTGGTGGAGACTGGCAGTGGTGAGCTCACTGTGCATGCAGTAGAGACAGTTGAAGGACAACTGCACCACCACAGCCGTTCTCTTGGATCTGCCCCATATAGGCCTATATTTCATTTTAGTTACTTTAGTAGAATAGCAGTAACATTATTTAATATGTTTCAAGTGAATTTTCTGTCTAGTTGCAGTAAAAATTCATCTGTTTTAGATTGTTGCCAATCTAGACTGGTATTAGCCTTAACTCCATAGTATCTGAAAGCCTTGCTGTGGTCTTCATTTGGAAAATGATCATGATCAAGCCTGCTGAACTGCATGATTTCCTATTGAGTGACATAATATAGCACGGGTACAGCAGTAATCAAACTCAGCTGCCAAGTATTTAAATGTATGACTTCTAGTCTGAGCAGGTTGTATAGTTCTGTTAATAGGTTAGACAATGGATTTGTATAGGATGGCTTGTAGAGGGATGACCCTGCCTCATGCAGGGGGTTTGACTAGAAGAGGCTTGGAGGTCTCTTTCAGCCCTGCTTATCTATTATTCCAGTCTGACTGAGGGCTGATTTTTTTGTAAAAGTGTCAGCTTTTTGACATAAGAAGGTGCTCCAATTTGTTTGTTTTTAAGCCAGATCATTTTGTAACTTCCCTTTGTAACTCTGCTTTCAAATTTTCTACGGAAGTTTAACATTTCCTGAAAACCAGCATTTTGCCCTTAGGAACCAGTACCATGTTCTGTTGTCCTGAGAGCATGTAGAGGCTGTACAGCATTGGGGCTGACCAGAAAGTATGAATTCTATTACTTATGACATTTTGAGGTTTTAATATTTGGTTTTGTTTCATTTCTGAAAGTAACCTAGGTATTTTGAAATGAGAGACACCTGTGCACATGGGCGTGCTCCCCAGAACGGTTAATAGTGAGTGGCTTGAGGATTCACTTGGCATGTGTAGAGGGCCAAGTTCAAGCTCTGATGTGAAGCAATGCCTTGAACACAGGTCTTGCATATCTCAAGTGAGTGTCCTCTTTACTGCCATATAAGGTGTGACAGAAATGACAGTTTCTCCCAATCTGGCCCCTGAAAGCACTATAGTCTTGACCAAACATAAGTGCACAGCTGCAGAGCACTTTAAATGGGCCCAATCCCATGACAATCTGAACTGTCGTTGCTTGAGGGTTCTGATGAAGACGCTACAAAATGGAGCACCTTCAGTAACTTGTGTCTGCACATGCCAGGCTGGACTGATGCAGCTCGGCCCTGCCCCTGGCACTCTCTTCAGAATGGAAGGAGGGGAAGGGAGAGGAGGGAGTTTGGTCTAGGGTTTTTCAGCTGGCGCTGGAGGAGTGGGATGGGTGGATTGGAGCTCACTCTCCACCATTGGCTGGGCAACCCCCAGAATGAGCTCCTTCCATTCCCTTTCCCCTGTTCCATTCTGAGAACAGCACCAGGGCTGGGAGGTGGAAGTGGGGCTGGTAAGGGAGAGTGGTTGCGGGCTTGCAGCTGCTCTAAACAGCAGCTCAATTCCCCAAACCCTGGGACCCAACAGTGAACATCTGTTGGGTTCAGGGGAACGTTGTAATTCATGGCACTTCCTGCAAAGCACCACAGATTACAATGGGGATGTGCTTTTCTGTTTGCACCTATAGTCAATTGTCTTTCTCTGACCCTAGTACAGTTTACTTTCCACAGTTGGTGGTATTAGGTAGTGAGTTGGGATGAAGTAGTGCTGATGTTTCACCTCCTCACCTCTACCCACCTATTCAGTATGAGAATATACAGAAGATGCATGTAGCCAGCACCATGTAGTAAAAAGTTGACTTGCACTGATATATTACACTATTGGAGCATTAGTGGGCTAAAATCAGGCTTTGAGTAACCTGGGTCACAAGACTGGTAATGAAACACTGTTTTTATTTCACAATTTGCAAATAAATGCCAAATGTAACTACAGGTACAAAAATGTGCAAGTTTTCTTTCTCTGCTCATACAACCCTGTTTAGCAGCTCCCAGTAACTGTCATTTGTTGTTCAGTCAGAGGTGTAATGTGAGACAAGTGTACCCAGGGCAGTCTTCTCTCACCCTTCCCCAATTGTGCAGCATGCGAAAGCATCAGCAAACAGAGGGGCAGGCAATGTGGGTCATGGATTGTAAGGTATTTTGGGAGTTGTAGGTCTCTAGAGTGGCAGCAGACTTTGCTGCTGCTGGGTGGAACTTTCATCCCTTTTTTTTTTGCTGCCAAAGCACATGTCAGAAAGGCGAATAAATTGCTGATTTCAGCAGCAAAAAGCAATCGATTCTCCACCCCCAGCAGCAGCGAACTCCATTGTCTCTCTATAAAGCTATGCTTTCATAATAGCTTGCACCCTGTGTGACAGCTAAAAATTGTGTCTAAGGTGCTTGCTGAACACTGTGAAAATTAGACCAAGTGTTTTTCTGTCATTTGTTCAGATATTAAGCTATATGTTGTTGTTAAGAGCCTAATTAAAGTCAAAGAGTAATGAGGCCTAGTAAATTTAGCAAGGCCTTATAGAAGTAGTGGTAGGCCCTGTGATGTAGTAAAAATTAACCTTATCAAAAGAATGCAAGGCTTGTACTGCTATTGGTCAGTCCTAAGGAAAGTTTGCAGTGGGAGAATCTGGATGGCTGTAAGTTATCAGCATAGCTCAGAAGTTATAAATTGGCTAGCACATCTGAAAGGAAGATGCAGCTCTGTAAAAGAAACTACTGATTAAAATTAGCTGCTAACCTGAATTCATGGGCTAGTAGATCTCGAAGAGCCCGAGGACTGAATACCAGGGTCCTTCTCGGTACCCGTTGGGCAGAGCTGATCGGGGACATCTGACTTCACTGAACTTTGCAGAAGAGAAACTTGTCATACATCAGGCATCAGAGGAGACGGCTGATAAGTTGCCAATGCAAATTATTATTGTCTGTCATTGTAACATTATTAATTACGCGTAGTTGTGTGTTTAAGTCAATAAACCTTTCTTCCCCTTCTACCCCAACCACACTTTCAATCCCAAACCGTCCGCAGGCGGCTAGGACAACCCTGTAACACAAATTGCCTGTGCTGCTGCAGTGCACAGCTAGGAAGTGCATGCTGAGTAGGTAATGGAAAAGTGAGAGACCCCCTTTCTTTCTAGCACCCCTCCTCTTAGGTAATACCTGGAGCAGGTGCCCCACTTACCTACCCCACATTAAGTGTTCATAGATTCATAGGGTCAGAGGGGACCTGAGCAGATCATCTCGTCCGACCCCCTGCCCTGGGCAGGAATGAATACGGGCCTCTTATGACCCCTACTAATTTTAAGCTCAAATAACTCCAGCTCTAGGTAGCTATCAAGCCTCCTTTTTAAAGACCCCTAAGGTAGGAGCCAGCACCACTTCCCTTGGAAGCTGGTTCGAGATCCCAGCCGCTCTGACTGTGAAGTAGTGCCTCCTGATGTCTAGCCTGAACCTACTTTTAATCAACTTGTGGCCATTGTTCCTTGTTACTCCAGGAGGTGCTTGGGGGAACAGGGTCTCACCCAATCCCCTCTGGTCCCCCCTGGTAAGTTTATAGACAGCCACTAGATCCCTTCTCAGCCTTTTCTTGTGAAAGCTGAAGAGGCTCAGGTCCCATGATCTCCCCTTGTAGGGCCTGCCCTGCTGCCCCTGATCATGCAACTGGCCCTCCTCTGGACCCTCTCGATGTTGTCCTCATCCCTCCTGAAGCGTGGCGCCCAGAACTGGACACAGTACTCCAACTGTGGCCTGACCAGTGTCGCATAGAGGGGGAGGATCACCTCCTTGGACCTACTCGTGATGCATCTGTGGATACATGACAAGGTGCAGTTAGCCTTGCTGACCATGTCCTCACATTGGTGGCCCATGTTCAGTTTTAATTTTTCAGACAGAAGTGTCTTGTTTTGTATTTGTTTAAATGATCACACATAACTTCTGTGCAGTATGATATAAATCACTTGATATGCAGAAATGCACTCTACAAATTTGATAAATTCTTCTGTGAATTTAAACAGAGATGTTGAGGCATTGTAATTCCCCAATATTGAATATAATGTTAAAACAATTTATTTCATTCATAGGGACACCTTAATTAATACACTCATTGCATTTAATTAGACCCACTGAAGGAATATTTGTTATATTTTAAAATTACTGTCTTTCATATAAATTCTTTCCAGCTCCTCAAAAGAAACTCAGGGAAGTAAGAAAAGCTGCTTGATTTAGCCTAGACAAGCAGTGCTCCACCTTTTGGCCCTGCAGAGCTGAGCCAATCCACAGGCCAATCAAGTCCTGTGTACCAGGATTGGGTCCTGGGGTTTGGCACCACCCTCTCCCACTCCAGCATGCCAGGATTGAGTCTCAGGAGCCTGGTGCCGCCCTTACCCAGTCCTCCATGTGGGGATCAGATGCCCAATTTAGCATGCAGAGGCTGGAAATTTAGCAGTGGGGGATCAGTGCCACCACCCTCTCAGCATCACATTTCTAAGCTCATGTGGGGACCCTGTGGACTGGATAGGGCTACAGGCTGCATCTGGCCTGCAGCTTGGGGGTTGAACATCCGTGGCCTAGACTGCCAGAAATTCTCTTTCTCAGAGGGGTAAAAATCACTGCATGAAAAATACATAAAAATTTAAAAACTAGAATTTGTAAAGGAATTACTTACAATAAATGTGCTGGTAGAGCCATTAAAACTTAGAAAGAATAAGTCATGACTGAGATGCTGCAAGGTGGTATGGTGTCATAAAGATGGATGGTTATATATTAACTTCTGTTACTGTACAGTGTGTCATGAGGAGGGGACAAAATGGAAGAATGAAAAATTAGTTCTGTGATGATTGAATTTGGCCATATAAATTTGACAATAGCCAAAGAATTACAAAATTACAATCTACCTTTTGCAAGGGCTGGCACAAAGCCCAGAGAACAGAGACTGAATCCCTGTTGTGCTCTTTTTGCTGTAGGTGAGTATCAGGGGAGGGGGGAGGAATAAGTACTTAATTCCTTTTTGTGATGCAGCTCATTGTGATATGCCTAGCCAAAATCTCTGGTCACTAAACAGGGCACCATGCCAGCATTCCCCTTGCTTCTCATTCTTGTTTTCTTGCTTGCAGGAGGGGATAATACATTCTCTCCAGAACAGTCAGAATCGCAACAGCAGCAGAACTGAGTAAGGTAAAGTGTACTGTACTGCACAAAAAACTAAGGGTTGTGACAATACACTGCAAAGAATTCAGCCATCACTTTCTTGTGGCATTCATGCTTCAAACATCCAGTGCACTATACAGCTAGGAACTTGCATAGATATACATGTGATGGAGTTACGTAACAACCTATACTGAAATGGGTACATGAGGAAGGGAGAATTTTACCCGTTATATGCACAAAATTACAGGTGCACCAATATATCAGTCTCATATTGGATCGGCACAGATGAAAGGAACATTCGCATTATTGGCAATTGGCTTTTTTTGGCCAGTGTAGCCAATAATGTTACCGATAAATGCCTGCATGCATGCACATAGCCAGGAACACAGCCCAGCAGCTTGGAGAGCAGCTTCCTGCTGGTAAGTCTGTGGAGGGGGCAGGGCAGGGGGGAGGGGCAGATCAAAGCTACCATAGTGAGGGAGGGAGTGGGGCAGGGGCAAGGGCAGGTTCTGCCCAACCAGGACATGGCACAGGACACTTGTGGGTGTCTTGGGGGTGGGGGGAGGTATGGGGGAGGTGACTCCACATCACTGCACACACTCCCTGTTGCGCTCATTTGCCCAACATCTTTATCACTTGATTTATTCAAAGCAAGGTCTGTTGCCCTGAAAAACTGCCATGGGAATTTCCTGCACATTGGGTTTTCATTATAGGGTTTATTTCTACCCATTCCTCTCCCATATGAAGTAAATTATTAGTTTGGTTCAAGAAGCACAAAATTTCAAGTCATGTTGCTAAGAAAGCAGTTTAGTCTTTGTCTCTTTCTCAAACACTGCAAATAGTAAGTCTCATAACACCCATCTGTGATTATTCAAACTGATTTACAAATTAAAGCAAAGAGAAATTAAGCATCTTGCCAAAATCATGGGGTGTTAGTGTAATAAATGATTTGGGAAAAGGTATAAAATCATTTGTAAAGTATGCAAAGAAAGCAAAAAATGGTGTGCGGTAAATGGTAAGGAAATATCAATTATATATAGGCTGACCATATGGAAATCCCAGAAATCTGGGACATTGCTGCCCTGCCCCCTGTACTCAAGGCAGTGGGTGTGAGGCTGTGGGCCAATGTCTGCATGCCCACCTGCAAGGCACTATGCTGCTCCATCTTCTGGCCAGACTGTACCCCACCCCCTGCATTTCTGGGATGCTCGTTATAATCCCCAACAACCAGCTGGGACCAGCCTCTGAAATTCAAGACTGTCCCTGCTAAATTAGGACATATGGTAATCCCACTTGTATCGTGTCCTGGATTGCATTATAAACTGGGTTCACTTGACTATCATGCAAATTAGTACAGATGCAAGTTAATAAGCACAGACATCCTGGAACAAAGAATGTAGTTCAGTTACAGGAAAGGGAGAATGGTGATTTGAGGGTCATGTGCTTAAATAACTGAACATGAGCTCCCAGGGTGATGTGTTGGCAGAACAGAACATTTAATGCAGGAGAATAACAAGAAGTAGGAAGGATTTATACTCATATATACTGCCATTAATACTAGAATGCACATGGGAGAGGATCCAGAGAAGAGCTACAAGAATGATTCAAGATCTAGGAAACCTGTTACACAATCACAGACTAGAAAATATGACTAGAGGTGATGTAAAAGGTCATTTACTTACTCTACAAATCCTTTTATAAGGAGAAGGATTTTGGTGTTGAGGTCTGTATAACATAGAAAAAGACAAGGCTTGAATAAAAATGCTAGATCAATTCAGACTCGAAAAAAGTGCATATTTTTAACTCTCTGTTAAAAGTATGCACTTTATTTCTAGTCTGAATTAAGCATTAAAACAATTTGCCAAGTGTGTTAATAGATTCTCTGTCACTTGAAGACTTTATACTATGAATAGATATGCCTGTAAAGTAGTCTTGGTTGAGAATACAACGTTTAGGGCCTGTTAGGAACCAATTAGTGAAATCCTGTGGTCTGATTTATGCAGGTCAGACTAGATAGCCCAGACTACAGATTTAGGAGTCCTGCAGTTTCTTATCCCTGTAAACCTACAGGGAGAAGAATTCACCACTAATTTTCTGGAAATTTTCCTTAGGCTTTAAGTGACAGACAGATTCAGATGGGAGGCATATAGAACCATGTTACCTCTCTGCTGAAGTAATTCCTCTTTCCTAGCTGGAGTTTGGTTCCTACTCTTTACAATTGTTCATATTTGTTGTTTTTTGTTTGTTTGTGTGTTTGTTTACAAAGACTAAATCAAGGTTGGGGGAAGAGTGCAGATTCCATGCAGTGACGGGCTCAACTAACTGCAATTAGGATGATCAGAGCCTGTGCCCAGGCAGCTTTACCCCATTTTAAGTCAGGCATTCTTGTAGGACTTTGGCTAAACCACTGGTGGCCAGAACCAAAGCCCACTGAAGAGAAGCCCTTCAATGAGTTCTGCCTGAGGGTTAGGGTTGCCAACCTTCCAGGCTTGCCCTGGGAATTAGACATAAATCTCCAGGAGCCTGTTAAGGGTCACCTGGCAGATAAATGACAGGGCATCCATTAAAATAAATAGTAAACACTGAATCCAATATATACAGTAGTCCAGCGGGTTTTTAAAATGCAAGAGTGATGTGCATTTGCCTTCCTGGCATAAAGTCTGTGCGCTGTTATCCATAACTGATGCACATGGGCAAGTTCAGTGTTGTGTGTCGTGGGCACATTGGCATTCCCAAAACCACATGGAATAGTCTCAGAGTTGGCGACCCTAATGGGAGGGAGCACAATCACTTGTGCAGGCCTCCTTGTTTTCTACCCAGTTGAGAAGGCTTCCCAGATTCCCATAAAATGAAGCTGGAAACCTGAACTAACTCTTTGTGTCAGTAAATCTAGAATTCACGATGTGAAGCAGGGAGCACTGGCATTTCCAAATGGAGGTTCCCTTGTCTGTACCTTGGCACAGGCTTGAAATACATCAGCCAGGGCTGGAGTGGAGTCATTTTCTCCCTGGTGTTGGAGCTCTGAAGGCAAAGGTGGGGTGGGCTTTGTCTTGTGTTCTGCGGGGAGGTGGAGAGGGGGTGGCATGGAGAGAGGCTGAGGGAGAGTGCAGGGCATGGCGCAGGTGCTGGGGTGGCTGGTGCTGGTGCTGGGGGCAGCCAGTGCAGAGCTGGGCACAGGGCAGCCCAAGGCAGCGTGGGAGTGGTGGTGCCCTTCGTCTTTGACCCACACACCACCTGCTGCCTGGCCTGCTGCTACGGCAGCCTCTGCATCTGCAACAGCACCTGCTTCTGTGCCATGGGTTAGGGGGGTCAGCTGTGCTGGTAGGGTAAAGGGCTCTAGCAGTATGGCCCTGCTGCAGGCACAGGGCAGAGCTGCAGGGAATTGGCACTGCCACCCCAGGAGGGCTCAGCCAGCAGCAGGCACCACACAGGGGATGTCCAGCCCCTGCAGGAGGAAGGGGCCCTACCCAAGCACTCTCTACAGTGCAGGGATTGGGGCTTCAAGGTTTGGTCACCTGTGGAGAGCCACAAGTTTGGGTCTCCTGCCAAGGCTTGGATGCGGGGGGCTAACAGTGGAGGGATGGATGATCAGTCTCCACTGGCAACACATAGGGGGTGCATGTGCACCCCCACAGATTGGCAGTGCACCCCCTGCAATTGGCCATCGCCGCTGCTATGAGCAGTTGCTGATTGCTGCTGGCCACTGCTGACACTGCTGGCGGCATCTGCAAGTGGTTGCCAACTGCTGATCAGCACTTGCCGCCCCACCACTGCCACTGCTGCTGCTGTCTGTGGGCGGTTGCCATGCCCCTCCCCACCCAGACTCTAGGGGCACATGTCTTTCATGTCCATTCCTATTTAGTAGTAAGCTCAAATGCCTTTAAATCAGTGGTCTCCAACCTCTTTAAGAAGGAGGTCACTTTTGGCATTTAAAAGCAACCCAAGATCTACCATGTGCTGCTGCCACCCCCCTCCCCTCCTCCCAGCAGGTAAGTCTGTGGGGAGGGAAGGGGCGTGGGGCAGATCGAGGCAGAGGGAGAAAAAATTATTTGGGAAAGCACCTCCCTGGCAGGTAAGTCACACCTGGTAGAGACCCTTGTTCCTGCTTCTGCATCACTGCAGGGCCTTGATCTAGCCCCTGCTGCTTCCCTCCCTCACAGACTGACCTGCTGGGCCAGGACACGTGCGTGCATGCACGCGGACACTTGGCCTGCCACCTCAGCCTTGGATCTACTCCAGAGGCTCCAAAATCTACTGGTGGATCAAGATCCACTCATTGGCGATCACTGCTTTAGAAAGAGACTCCTCTGGTGGTCACAGTAGTAATTAGGCTTCTTTGGCGATTTGAGAAGTATGGGGGGTATTCTTTCTTTACTTGTTCATAGGGACAAAACTGCCTAGAATTTTAAAGGAGAATCAATGCAAGCCTTCTCTGAGATGGTTATCTGTGCAGACGAAGTTCTAGATAGGTAAATTCCTTTATATCATGTCCCATCAAATAGACTCATTGAGATCAGTTACTTTTCTCCTTTTCCAGACAAGAGCTCTTTAAGGGTATGCCTATTTGTCTCCCTTTCACCTGAGGCATCATTGTCATGGTCTGGTCAATGAAAGGATTGTTCTGTGGCATTTCTAGCATTTTCAGGGTGCTGGAAAGGTTGAATGTAGAGGAAGAAATTGTGCTTGATAGTGAAAGGAGACGACAAACCTGTCATGTTACTTGTGACTACAATGAAAACTTTTGTTATGAATGTAATTAGATTCTTGTATGAGCTGTTGATTTTTTTTCCCACCCTTCTCCCCCCCCCACTTACATCTATTCATTTTCCAAACAGAATAGGCCCGAGTGTGCTTGCTGGAGTAAACTGGTGGACTGAATAAATGCTATCTGTTTCCACTGGCTTGTGCTAAAAATGAATGCAACTGGGTGATGAAGTCTGGAGAGTTTTGTATACCATGAAGTGAACCTTTTCCCTTGATGGAAACTGTTCACAGAATAGCACTTTCAATTTCTTCCTCTTTGTGTTAATTGCTCTGAGAGAAGTATCAACCCTGTCTGTCTCCAAGGGTATGTGACATTCAGGAAACTGAATTTATGAGCAGTTTCCCAAGGCCAGTGTTACAAAGGGAATGCTGATCAGTTGAAAGAATTTCTTTTAAAAATGGGTTTTTTTGTTGTTCAAATTGAGAGAGGATTGCTTGCAGTTAGAGCAGCACTCCATAACATCTGAATCGTAAGTAGCCTGTAAATGTTGTAGTAGTATTACAAAATACTTAAGCAATTGCCCTAAGGTATCATTATTAATTGTGGCTTTTAAAACAGGATTTACTCTTTAATCAGATAAATTAAGCTGCAGACAGCTACTTTCCAGCCAGCTGGAACTATTGTATTTCTTGCTTAAGAAAAAACAAACAAAAAAATCCAGGGTCACACATTTTGACAAAGAGGATGGCAAGAAGCTGGACTTCAATCTGGAGCTGGCTATAGTCTTCGAAATAGAAAGACAAAGGTCTTCCTTAAAAAAATGTTTTGAGTCTTTTCTGTTTTCTTTCTCTCCATTAACATTGATTTCTAATCCCAATGTTATAAAAGTTCTTTAAATATTCTAAAGCATTGCTTCCTTCTGGGACCTCCTTATAATCCATCTACTTCTATCACAGGAAACAGGCCAAGCAATAATAAATAAATGCAACAGGCTGAGAATACTTGCTATTACTTATGTTTTAAAACAAAGCCTTTTAAGTAATTGGGATCAAAGTATCAAGTTCCCAGCAAACCTGTCCTTGGGGATCTCATTGCTGTTCTCTGTTTTCTTCACTGTTTTTCCTGCTACCTATTTGATATACTCATTTCATGCATTCTCTGTCATGTTTTACTATATATGGTCTTCAAGGTAGATTCTCTTGGAATATTTGTGTAGTATCTAGCTAAATACATTCCTATTTTGGATACTGCTGTAATACAAAACTTAGTATAAATAAGGAAAATTTAAAAATGTGTAGAACTGTTACTATCACTTTCCATAAATTTACCACTTTGGGTCTATTCTGCAGTGTTTGAATGGAGTGGAGCTGATCAAATACCTTGCTTGCATAGCTGAATTTTTAATAACTCTTTGGTTTACTTTTTGCTGAATGTGAACATTAGTAGAAATAAGGTTTTGCTCACATCAGTATTTGGGAAGTGGCCATTCTTATACTGAATACCTGTTTTCACAGTGACTGAGTGTATTTAGGTGTAAACATGAAATTATTAAGGGATTGTTTGCTTTTCCATTTCAGATTTCTCAGCCATCCAAACAGAGGGCAGAAACAATAGCATGTGATTTAGGAGAACCAATTCTACACAAGCGCCAATGAATTGCAAAGAGCAAAAATGAAAACTGTACATGCCATAGTCTGAATCTGGTGAATGGCAATTATATTAATAGACATCTATATTAATAGACATGAGGATTGATTCATGAAAGATTTGTAAGTAGAAAGAAGGCTAAATTTGTCAAATAATTTATTTTCAGTGAATAATCTAACCAGCTATACTCAGACCCTTGCAGGATAGGGGGCTTTCATTTGTCTCGTGCTGCACATATTTTGGCTGTCAGCAAAAAAAAAAAAAAAAAAGAGCCAGTGAAATACAGGAAGAGTCTCTTCAACAGATGCATCAAAAGTTTTGTCATAAACCACTTTTATCTAAAATGCAGTTAAGATGAAACAACCCCATGCACTGGTACAGGCTGGGGAATGACCGGCTAAGCAGCAGCTCTGCAGGAAAGGCTTAAGCTGAATATGAGCCGACAACGTGACCTTGTTGCCAGAAGGCTAATGGCATATTGGGTGGCATTAGTAGGAGCATTGCCAGCAGATCGAAGGACGTAATTATTTCTCTCTATTTGGCACTGGTAAAGCTATACATGTGTTCAGTTTTGGGTGCCTCACTACAGAAGATATGCGGCCAAATTGGAGATAGTCCAGTGGAGGGCAATGAAACCGTTTTGGGGACTGTGGAACATGATTTATGAGGAAAGGCTGAGGGAACTGGGCTTATTTAATCTGGAGAAGAGTAGATTGAGGGGACATTTAATAGCAGCCTTCAAGGACCTGAAGGGAGCTAGATTGTTCTCGGTAGTGGCAGATGAGAGAACAAGAAGCAATGGTCTCAAGTTGCAGCAAAAGGAAGTTTAGGTTAGATATTAGGAAAAACTCTCTCATTAGGAGTACTCAGAGGAGTTGTGGTATCTCCTTCCTTGGTGGTTTTTAAGACCCCAGGATGATCCTACTTTGAGCAGAAGGTTGGACTAGATGACCTCCTGAGGTCTCTTCCAAACCTAATTGCATTTTAGGAAGGCCATTTGAAAAGAAAATTGAGGCAGGAGTGGGAAATGGGAGGGTGGCAAGAGAACCAGAAGGTGCTAATGATGCCAATACATATCTTAACCACACCTACCCTACCCTCTTCCCTTTCCTGAACTTTCTTTTTTTTTCCCCTCTATCTTTGACCTAAATTATCAAAAGCTTTTGTTGAGGTTTAGTACATTGCTAGACACTTGTTTCCCACACTCTTGCATCTGTAGATCAAAAATATTCTCTATCCCTTTTCTTACTATGAAGTTTGAAAATATAAAAGCTTATCTGTGGTGTTTTACATGTTCTGTGCTGTGAACCTCCTTCCACCAACTCGCACTCCATCCATTTGGTAATATTAGGATAGCAAGGTGTTTGTGACCACATGGTTCTTGTTCATGAACTCCTGATTTGAGAACTTCTGGTTTAAGTCAGCTTGGTGAATTCCTCCCTAGCCTTCCCTGATCTTATACACCTGGTTTATTTTATTAGAAAATATTAAAAAGCATACCTATTTACATGGCTTTGTAGAACTAGAAGAAAATACATGACTCCATCATAATCTGTTCCATGGGTTACAGGCCTACATCAATTGCTAGTTATTTGTTAACAGTTCTGGGTTGGAAGCACAAAAAAATAAAGTATATTGAAAAACACCCATAAGTTAAAGGTTTGTGGAAGGTATCTGCACCTATACAAAAATTTTAAAATACAATAGCATCCTTTTTGCTTTCTTGGGTTTAATCTTAAGAATGAATTATTGTGTGTTTATAGGCCTCCCACTCAGAAGTATTTTTCAGAAGTGTCTGTGAACACAGGGGTATTTAATTAGGCCATGTCCCTTGTCTTGCAGCAACTTGTTATCCAAAATGTTAAAATGGCAGGGAGTGTCTCTGACCTGGCCATTGCAGAGGCCCACCTGGCTCTGGAGGAAGATACTGTCATAAAGGTGAGTTAAACCAAGAAATATTTCAGATTAGAAAAACAGCCGAAGTTTGGGGAATAGGAATAGGGAGAACGTAGTTGAGACTTACGTAGGGCCTGCTCTAATACCCATTAAAATAAATTGGGAAATCTGCATTGATTTCACTGGGAGTTGGATCTGCCCCTAATTCCTTTACCATCTGTTCTTGTTGTTTAAGATCCATATCCATAGCAATTTTGCACATGTAGGGGGACATTGAATAACTGAGCTGAGATCTGTCATGTGGATTTAAGACAATTTTGCCCTTAGGATAGATGCAAATATATTCTCTGCTTTGGGGTCATTGAGCTAAATGAAGATGTTTTCTCAGCTATTTCTTAAGGAGTTGATTTCTTGCTGTTCTCAGATAGGTGTGTCTATATAGGGATCCAATTAATAATGTTGCATTCATTTGTGGAACCTCTGTAAATTTTTTATATGAATAGTAATGTGTTGGAAAACAGCTCAGATGTTTTCAGCTTTTAAGCCATCGATACATTTTTGGAGATTTATGAAGAAGAAAGATGCATCTTTACTACTGGCTTATTATTAAGCCTTATGATCATTCATGCAGGAGTAGACGGGGAAATCAAAAAAGATTACATATTCTAATTTTCAGATAAAATATTTGTCTAGGGCAGGCCCCAAACTGGTGAGAATAGGACAGGCAGCATGACCCCCCACAGCCTTGGATGAGAGATGGGAGGACAAAGCAATTGAATTTTTCTGCGGAGAGAAATAACTCAGCTCGGTAAAGCAGACCTCCCAGGTCTGGACACACACCTTTCCAAGATGCTGAAGACAGGCTGTCAGCAGTTTGCTGAGACAAAGAACGTTCCAGCATGTTAGGCTTTCATCTCCCTTAATCAGTATTCTCTGTAATTCAGCTCAGACCCTAGCTAGTTACGTTTCATAGGAATTAATCTGTACTTATACTCTGCTTGATATTCGCCTTGTGGATTTTTCTACCCTGTGTCAAGTGCATGCAGGGCTTGAAGTTAACCTAGTCTTTCTCAAAACTTGGGGTATATTCTGCTGCAGGGACAGGTCTGGACAGATTTGCAATCATTTAAAAAATGTAATGATCTAGATGATGTTTTGTGACAAAAACATGACCTGAATGTAATTGATGCAGTAACATTTGCTTGAGTTTGCAGAGAACATGAAAAGTTGGCCAGAGGGTTGAATTAAGTTAGCCATTCTAAAGGATGCTTAATTCAAATGTCAATGATAATACATTAATGTTGACTCTGATTATTTTTTTATTCTCATCAAAAATATAAGAATAAAGAACCACAGAATGCAGATTTACTACGTAATTGGAATATGGATCTTTGCAATGTACTCGGAATGAGTATATGGCAAGAGAAGGCTGAGGGGGGAATCTTGTGGCAGTATACAAATTCACTGGGGGGCAGGGAGAGGCAAACTCAGTTCTCCAACATTTGGGAGATGTCTTGATGGAAGTTGCTAAGCCAGGCTGGGGCATCTTGGAATGGAAGACCAGGAGTCTATTGAGAACAGGCTGTCTTTGGTAATAGTGTCCTAAACTATGATAGTATCTGAGCAATTATCACTCATGTTTATCCTCGCATTACTCCTATGAGCCAGGGAAATACAACTCTCACCATGTAACAGAAGGACTGTGGACATGCCTATGCTGCAAGCATACCATATTGGACAGTCATGTCCTGAAATATGCTGCAGTGTTCCAGGTGGGTGTCCTGAACTGGAAATGGTATAGCTGTGTTGGAGTTGTGCATCAGCCATGCTAATTAACATTGCCTATTAGCTCATCTGTGGCAGTGCACAAATGTGATTATATTGTTTCTGATTTAGGAGGTAGCCCAGAAGAAACAGCATAGTGTGTCTGACTGTCTGTACAGTATGCTTGCAGTGTAGACATATCGTAAGTGACTTTCTGAATATCATCCTGGCATCTGAAACAGAGCAAAATTCTGAACCTCTCTCTTCCATCTTCCAACTAATTTTCTAACAACTGGAATATCCTTCTTTTCTATAGTAAAGCTGTTGTGTGGAGTAATCACCACTGTTGTGTTAGGATGTTCATGTGGCCGCATAGATGTCATGTCACCCTACATTTGAAAAGTGGTTTTGGGGAGCACAGGTTACTTTAGCAGTCAGCTATGCAGAAGCTGGTTTAGGCTTCACTGAACCAAGATTTAATAAGTCTAGTCAATGTTGTTTAAAAGTAGTACCTCAGAATCCTTGAGATCCTGTTTAAGCAAACACTTAAACATATAGATTTCATAGACATTAGGGCTGGAAGAGACCTGGCAAAACAATCAAGTCCAACCCCTGCCCAAAGGGCAGGAAGTCAGCTGGGGTCAAATGATTCCAGCAAGATAGGCATCCAAGTGTTTCTTGAAAGTATCCAGGGTAGGTTCTTGTACCACTTCTGGGGGGAGTTTATTCCAGGCCCTGAGGACTCAGACAGTGAAGAAGCTTCTTCCTTATGTCCAACTTAAAATAGTCTTCCAGGAGTCTGTGACCATTGTCTTCCATTGGGGTGCCCTGATAAACAGATGTTCTCCCAATTCCTGATGCACACCTCCTATGTACTTATAGGCTAACACCAAGTCACCCCTGAGCCTACATTTTTCCAGGATGAAAAGTCCCATGTCTCTGAGTCTCTCTTCCTAAAGCCTGCTCTCTCATCCTCTAATGGTGTGCCAGGCCCTCCTCTGGACTCTTCCAAGCTTCCCCACATCCTTTCTGAATTGTGGAGCCCAAAACTGGACGCAGTACTCCAGCTGCAGCCTCACCAAGGCCAAGTACAATGGGAGGATGATCTCCTGGGTCTTGCTTGAGATGCATTGGTGGATGCAATCCAGAATTTTGTTTTCTTTGGCAGCTGTGGCTTCACATTGGAAGCTCATGTTTATCTTGTGGTCAATCATGACTCTCAAGTCTCTTTCAGTCGTGGTGCTAGTGAATGTAGCACTGCCAAGCCTGTAAGTGTGGCGTGAGTTTTTTCTACCAAGGTGGAACACCTTCCATTTCTCTGTGTTGAATGCCATCAGGTTTTGATCCACTCACCTTGCCTGTGGAGGTCAGCCTGGATCACCAGCCTATTCTCTAGGGTGACCACACTTTCCCATCATTTGGTGTTATCAGCAAACATAGCCAGTCTGCTTCTGACACCAGAGTCCAGATCATTTATAAATACATTAAAGAGTACAGGTCTGAGAACGAAGTCTCGGGGGATGCCACTGGTCACCACGCACCATGTTGATTCAGTTTCATTGACTATCATATGTCAAGCAAGGTAGACGCACACTTGACTAGGGTGCTTTAGACAGGGATGATCCTGCCTTGAGAAGTTGTTGGACTAGATTGGCCTCTGGGCCCTACCAAACCTGCTTTTCTGTGATTTCCTGACATGTAAGATTATGCTTAATATTAAGTACGTGCTCAAGCACTTTGCTGTGTCCGGATCTAAGGACTTGATTATCTTTACTCATGCTGTTTTTCTGTGTCTGCTACATTCAAGGAGAGCAGGATTAGACCTTGCACTAAATTGAATACAACATATTTACAACAGTTGAGAGAAATTGGTGTTAAAACATAATATCAGCCTCTATTTTACTAATACTTTGCAGTCAGAAACTTTATTAATAATGAAGTTGTCTAAAATGGCAGTCTGTCAACTGCTTCAGACCTGTGCTATCGTGTGTAGTTGAGGGCAGATGAACGATTCACGACTTGTATCTGTTGCATGTGTACTACACTTTTGCAGTAAGGTGTCAGAATGGTGGGGAGTGCATCTCTGTCAATGGGATTGTGACGTGTCTCTGTGCTTCTGGCTGGACTGGGTTAAGGTGCCAGGAAGGTAAGTGCTGATATCTGTACTTTGTTTGTACCCACGGTAACTCAAATGCTAACAGTGCCTGGGGACTGTAAACATGTCCAGATGGCAGCCTAATGAGAGATCTGTGGAAACAACATCTTTTGCCAGATATGTGACTGCAGTCTGCTCCATTTTTCATTACTATTTGCTGAATGTATAAAAACAAGTTGGGAGCAGACTTCCCATTCATGTGCCAGAAAAGCTATTTAATTTGAGGAAACTGTCTTTCTCTTCACTGAAATGGCAGCTTCGCTCTTCTGTTAGGATAATAAAGTAGAAGTACATTATATATATAGTATATGGTGGCTGCAAAAATAAGATCTTTTGCATGGATTTGAAGCAATTGCAATACGAATAAAAGCATTTAAAAAGGATTAAAGACTGATAATTATGCAGAGTTTACAGAACTGCTTTGAAAGTGGGGGAGTCATGCAATCACTAGTGGCGTTAATTCAAAGTAAATGCAGTGAAATTACTATTGAGCTAAGGTGTTATAAATCTATTAAGAATTTCATTGTGATCCTTTACCCAGTAAGGGTAGCTATAGGAATGCACTTATCTTTTAAGTGAAGCTGATAAGCGTGCAGGCCAGAACATTGATTGATAGAAATGGGCATAACTATATTATGGGCCTGTGCTGTTTTACACCAGCTGACGATCTGACTCAATCTTGTCTGTTTTATAGCCTGCATAAGGGTAGTAGGGAACTTCTTATTTTATCTACTCTTTCTTTCCAGCGGTTTGTCCTCAGGGATGTCAGAGTGATGGAGCTTGTGTGGCCTCTGGAATCTGCAGCTGCCAAGCTGGAGGTGTTGGTGGAGATTGCAATCTAGGTAAACTACACTGATATTTATTTTTCATTATTGTATGTGCATATCTGAATAACTAATTGGTGGTTCAAATCACCAATGCCTGGCTAAGCTCCAAATGAAGGACCTCATACTAGTATTTGTCATGGTTGCATTTGGTAGGGGCTGGCTTATGAGTACAGGGAGATAGAACCATCATGTACCTCTAAATATCTAGTTAAATTCCAAGCTTTGGGTGGTCACCAAAACTATTATTTAATGTGGTTTGTGAATCTATGTGAAACAAGTTTTGTGGATTCAGGTCAGCAGTTAGTATGCAGATATTTATGTTGCCCAAAACCTTGCCAAGGTTGCACTAATTGGTAGTCTTAGAGAGCCTAAGGACTTTGTGGGCATCGTAAATGAAACTCCCTCTCCCTTTGGAAGTGTTCCCTCCAGAAGTTTCACGGGATGGTTGCTTGTTCCCTTTGTCTAGAGAGTAAATGAAAGGCTGTAGTAAACAGATCTCAATCCTGCTAAGTAAGATAAGAGCCACACACTTCCAAAACACTAATTCCCAGTTAGGAGAGAAAGGAACATATTATTTTTGATCCAAACAGAGCTGTGCCTTTCCCCTTTTTGCATTACCTTTCCTTCCCATACAGCTACCCCATGTGTTGTCACACTGCTGTTTCGTTTCTGGAAGCAGAGGCATTATATTAGGAAAAGCAGACTTTCTTCCTGCCATCCTGGAGGTTGAAGATCGCTTTCTGGAGATTGCCCTTGAACTGGGTCTCCTCAATGCTACTGCTCAACACTCTGGATTAATCCCCTGGACTAATCCTTTTGAAATTAATAATTTGGTGGAAAAGGATGATCTTTGAAATACCAGTCATATGGACCTTGGATTCCAAGCACTGTAGAAACATTAATGCAGCTGATGATGTCAAGCAGACCTTACAAATAAACACTATAATCTACTCACTTGTAGCAGCGACACCACAAATCACATCCTTGATGAAACAGTTTATCCCTTGTTCTTTCTAATGCAAAAATACAGGAGTGCAGGGGTTGCCCTGAGGTTCAAGGGTAAATGTCAGAAGAAATTAGAAAGCCCCAGGTCCCACAGTGTTTAGTTAGTTAAAATCTTGTGGAATAGTGATTGAAGCATTTGGGGTCTTCCCATCCTGTTTAATTTGGCATTGCCTCAGTTATGGCACTAGTAATCAGTTTAGGAATACCAGTTGCCACATTTTGCTTTCATTTTGAAATTCTCATTCAGGGCCTGTGAAACCAACAGTTAAGTTGCATTTGCAGCCTTATATGTCACATCAGTTAGTGTGGAGCCAAGGCTCTGCCTATTCATTGTCTCCCTTCCTCTCCATGCCTCCCAACTCCAGCCCGTACGCTTTGGGAGAAGTAGTGTACGTATAACAAACACTGACTACACCTCTGTATTCAAACCCCAGGTTTAGTTAGCCCCTAGAAAGTATGGAAATAGGAATTCTTATGTTCTTTATGCAAGAAGCAAGGATTATTGTGACTGATATCTTTCATTGGACCAACTGCATGGCTGGGGTAGGCGCAAATAAGCTTTCAAGTGCAATAGTTTTCATCAGGTGTGAGGGAAGCAGCAAGTGCAGGGGTGATTTAAAAGTATGGAGGACTGTGAACTTAGAGAAGAGAGAAATTCCCAGGGATAGCAAACAGTTAATATTTTCAGGAATGTACTCCAAGTCACAGTACAGCCTTCATCAAGAGAACAGATCCAGTTGTTTTAAAGGTGAAACAGGATGTGGGCGAACTTACGTACGTTACCACTGGACCTGAATAAAGGACATCAGGCTATAATTCAAGGAGTCTTTGCTTACATTATTTCCATCATGCTTTTATTGATATTGTCCCCAGAACTGTTATTGGGGAACGATTCTACTATACAATGAATCGTACAAGAAAGATTATATACTCTTTTGTCTGAAAAAATGTACTATATATTTGGTGTCTCTCATTTAAGCTGTTTGTAAGCTGCTTTGTCAACATGGAGGGAAATGTATAGCTCCAAACATGTGCCATACTCTGGTTGTACAAAGAAAAGAAAGGAATGAAACCTCTTCTGCTGAAGAAGTGTGACATTGTCTTATCAAGCAAATATGTGGGACGGGGAGGGAGACTCTTTTTTACAATATTTAATTGATTTATAAATACTTTTTCTTCCAAATATCTTAAAGAAAAGTTTTTCTGTGAGAGAGAGCAAGTATTTGGAAAAAATATTCCAGACAGTAACAAAGCCATTGAAAGTGTATCTGAGTATTTCTGTGTGTGTTTAATGAGCAGAACAGTTTTGTTTCTCTGTAAATACAATTGATATTGAACATATCTTTTTTAAATAAAGGATTTCAGAATGGATGCCTGCTTTTCTTTTGCATTTCTCACTGGTGATCATTAATAGAAGAACTGTCGCTCATGAAAAAAGGCTTCATACATTAATAGGTGATTATAACAGACATTTGCACTATTAAAACATCCTATTTAATCTTACTGTCAAAAGGGCATTTCAATGATTGTGCCTTCAGTAAAATCATCCAGCCCCAAATGGAGGGGAGCTTTTTCATATACCATATTAGGATTTGTTACTTAAAAAATAGATCTTAGAAGGGGATAGTAGAAAGAATTTGCATTTCTTTAGGAACATCAAGCTGCTAAGCACAGTGTTGAAAACGAGGCTAAATCCTAATCATTCTTCTATATAAGTAAAAATTGGAATGATGGTTCATTATAGCTTGGAGGGGTAGGGGAGAAATTGGGAACACAAAGGGCATATCTACATGAGATGCTTTACTGCTCAGTAGACCAATTTACTATGCAGTAAGCATCTACACATGCAGATGCTTACTGCACAGTAAACTGGTCTACTTTGTCATTAATTTGCTACCTACAAAAGCAGGTAGTAAATTAACGGCAGAGTAGTTACTGCGCAGTAATGCATGTGTAGATGGCTAACCTGGAGCTCCCCTTGGCTGCTGCAAAGGGGGTTGGGAGCAGATCTGCTCCCAAGAGGAAGCACATCCCCAATAGGCTTACTGCACAGTAGTAAATACCTGCTTTGAATTAAGTGCGTGTGTAGGCATGCCCACCGACCACAAACTTACTATGTCTAGCAGTGATGCTTTCAAATGTGTTTCACAGCTCTCTGCATAATATTGTTTTAATTAGCCTGCCCTTGACACCGTTCAGACATAACTACACTGCTTCCAGTATGAGCAATAGCTGCACAGAACACTTGAGGGCATTGCTGCCAAAATGGTAAACTTGTAATCTAGACCTGGCCACAATCTCCTTTTTCAAATTTAGCACCTGCTGTCTAAACCCTTTATTTATACCTGAAGCCTTTTTTGTGTACTGATACGGCTTTCATTACAATCATATCTGGGCACTTCAGTTTTCTGTCTATTCATCCCACGACATCCCTGTTATGTAGGGAGTTTTGCTGTTATGTCCGTTTTGGAGAATCAGTGCAGATATTACATTATTTGCTCAGACAGAAAAGCAGTGACAAAGCAGGCTAATTAATCTAGGGCTCCCAAGTCCCAGTTTTGCACCATATCTACTGGTCAGTCCCTCTTTTAGGACTGTTCCCTTGTAATACAAGTATGGTGTGTTGGAGGAAGGGGTTATCTTACCAGGGACCAGAGAACACCCTCAGAAACTATGGGATAAGGAAGAGAAGGAGCACCAGAGTCCTGCTAAGACCAGTGAGTAGAATCAGTAACTGTACCAGAAGGTTTAAAAAAATTTCACCCTAATGTTTCATGACAGATTTTAGGGGACACACTATTTAGGATATATAGTTTACCTTTTATTTTATTTTTTTTATTTTTTTTTTTAAATCAACTCTGCTAGTGAGCACAAAGAAGCAGAAAGCCAATGATGGGGGCTGGACTTCTTCCTTTAAATTATGCTTCAAGATTGCTTTCCTGTTGACCAGCAAAAAGGTCTCACTCCCTTGGAATACATTAGCTTTAAGTCACGCAGTAGCCGCAGAGGAAGGAATATTTCATCTGCTTTTCATTGCCACTAAACTTTGGCCAGAGGCAGATGAAGCAAAGGGAGTCAGAGGTTCTTATTCTGAGGTTCTTCATGTTTTTGGAGGAAAGACAAATGAAAGATATTCATATAATCTATGAGGTATTTAGATTTTGCAACTTGTTTTCTGGTTACTGTACTTTAAAATGGAGAGAGCTCCCTCTCCCTGCCACAGAGGCTGCTGCCTGGTGTTCAGATGCTGCTTTCAACCAAGGAGAAACGCATGCTGTTTCAGAGGCTTTGCTTGGGGCATTTCTTACTTGGGTACAGACATAGGTTTTGTGTGCTGAGCTTCTGTTCTGTTATAGGTACGGACTGGTTTCTGATCACTTATACCAGTCAAAGTGTAATGCCTGTACCTGGCCTTTAAGTTAGGCAAATTCTTTCTACTGTGCCCTTCTGTGATCTGTTTTTAAATAGATTGTATTTAACTATTGCTAAAATTTTAAATACTTAATTTTTTTAGTAGTTGCTTAAAAACAGTAGATTTGGGAATAACTTCAGAATTTAAATTAATTTCAGAATTATTCTTTTTAACCAACATGGCCAAAAGCAGAGCTTGGTGTTAATTAGAAGCTTGTGAGAGTTATCAAAAGCAATAAAAATATGGGACAGATAAAAATGAGCATAGTGAGGTCATTTACATTTCGAGGCAGACTATGGAGGGTGTCAGCCTGATTGCATCCCATTCAGAAGTGATTTCAAGTTAGGTAAGCAGTAGTGTGGCTACAAAAGATCTTGAGAGAGGTTTTTTTTTTGTTTGTTTGTTTTTTAATTTGAGGTGGGATTGAGATTTGAATTGATTGGGATTGTTTAGATAATATGTTTCGTTTGCTAGAAGATTCTTTAAAACGTTATTTGTAGTTTGTCTCAAGTTTTTAACATGCTGAAAATGGAAGTGGTTGTATTTTTTTTAAAATACAGCTGCAATGTAGCACCATCTACTGGCTGAAGTGGCTTTCACTCATCACCAAAAAAAGGTAAACCATTTTTTTTTCTCCTTGAATTTCAGTTTAAATGATTTAGTACTGTGTTTATAGAGCATTAATATTGTAGTGTATGGTGGGATATGTAGTATATTATATAGTAAATGGCAGTTCATGCCCCAAAAATATATTCTTTCCCAGTACTTCATGTTGCTGCTACAATAAGTCCATGTTCATTTCTGGCTTTTTGGTGGAAGATTTAACACATTCTGTTTTCTGTATATAATTCTTTGGACGTGGGTATATCTCCCTATTCAGAACTGGAAAGATGCTTATGTATATGTTTATCATATGAAGAAGTTTATCATCTGTGTCAAGAAAATGTTATATGGGACAGCTTGACAGTACACCCCACATGAATTATGACTATCTGTATCTTTGAGGTCCAGTGAGGTCCTATGTTTGTTCCAGGAAAAACTAAGGAGACTGTGTTAGCTGTATTTCTGATGGGCTGTCACTTTTCCCCCGGTAATCTTCTAGCAATGAGATTTTTAACTCATCCTCATGCCTCCTCCAATGTCAGTGACTATAGCAAATTCAGCCACTGTTTTTGCCTGCAGTATAACTTTTATGTTACCAGACTTACAGAATCATTTTCCCATGCCAAACTGCTGGTGTATATTGCTTGTTGATTGCACTAATTATATTTTTTTTTACTGAAAGGCATTACAGAGTACTTCTTATAGATTAATCTCATTGGTCAGTACTAAAATTTGCTAACCTTTTCTGCTTTTTTCATTGTCTGTGCTCACAATATTTTTAGTGTGAATTTAAGCTTTAAATTTGAACATACAGGGCTGAATAATGAATTTAGAAAATCCAAGCAATGAGTAAGTTAAGGTGTTGTAACACTTTAGATTGCACTGAGTAAAGCAGTGGGACGCCAACCTTTTTGGGAAATGTATTGCAAATTAGCTTCACGCCCTCCCTGAGTGCCATTTCCATAATCTTCACAGGCTTGATCAGCTGCTCTTTCTGTTCCCTGCCTTGTTCCCCTACCCCATTAGCTGCTCCCTACTCTGTGTTCCCAGTCTGCTTTGTTTCTCTATTTTCTGTTCCCTGCTTTATCTTGCTTGTGTTG
>NW_017728886.1:49534915-49541420 GCF_001723895.1 Crocodylus porosus
TCTGTGACTCCCATGAACTGTGAGTCTATAGTTGTGCATAAAATTTCTTTCTTTGCTACAGAAGTGATCTGCATCGGGGTGCCTTCAATGCAGAAACAAAAGCTCTTTTTATCTCTAATTCTAATCATATTAAACAACCTTTGGATAATTCCCTTAGCCCTACTGACCTTAACACCCTCTATAATATAACTGTTTACATTCATTTGCTTCCTCATTAGACACCCTGATAAACTGTACACTTACCACATCTTTGCATAATACCTTTTAACCCTTTACAAAGTCAATTTCTAGCATATCCACTGATACACCAGGAAGCTAAGAATGTAAATAGCATCCATAGGAAAGCAGACACTTTGGAGATTTTCCACTTTAAATTTCTGGAGTGGCAACAACCTCTGGAAATATATTTTCAGTCTTGCAGTGTAAATTAAGAACAAAAGTCCAGAAAGATAATAAACAGCTTTTATTTCATGTACATGATTTACAATCTGGAGAATAAAATACTACACAAATACCATAAAGCTCTGGAAGTCGTACTTTAGGTAGATACCAAAGATTTATTTTGCTTTATTGCATTTGCAGAAACACAAAATGGCTTCACAGTGTTGCCTCCTTCAGATTTTAACTAATGTAGGCCAACGTTAGCTCTGCTGATTGCAGTTTCTTTTCCAGATACTTTAGAAAAGAAATGTATAGTGTGTTTAGTGACAATAACTTGGCAATTCCAATAAGATGTGATTCTGAAAATGCATCTTTCTAGGGGTTTGTTTGGTACGAATCTGACAGACTCATTAATTTGTGAGTGAAGGGATGTGCAAGCTTGTTAACAAAACAAATCGTAACAACAAGTCACTGACAACATTATACATTCCCTTTCATTATTAGAATGCTGCCATGATAAAATGCTACTTGAAACAGGCTTGTTTCAAGTTTGGTTCATGCAACATTAGTACATCAATTTAAAAAAAGTTTTAAAAATCCTGTGCGTTTTGTGGGACACTCCTGTTGGTTCCAACAGTTTCCAGGATAGTGGATGGTGGTAGAATATAGCTTTTCCTCACATGATTCATCTGAATTGATTTTAAATATAAGACAAATTGCTTCCAGCAAATTTGGCTCTCTGCCAGTTAGATGCTGGTATTTAACGAAGCTGTTGAAAAGCAGACACAGCAGTTTGTCTGCAACTTAAAATGCAAGTGGGAAATTGAAAAGGCTTCTGAAACACCCTACAGTAATACACTCAGAAATCTAACAGTATTGTGCTGGGAGGAGGCTGAGTTCAGAAAATGTCAACCAAGGCTATTAAGAAAAATGTATTCAGGGAGTGGCCAAACAGCTATCACGAAGGTAACAGCTCTAGCCTGGTATTTGCATGGCAGCATCAAGTCAGTAGGCTAAATCCTGCCAGTTCCAAACTGGTGGAAATGCCAGCTATGCAGACTCTGCATCAATCAGCTGAACTGGAAATTGTAAGGCTTCTTTATGGTAAACACATAATTAAGAACTGCAAACGCAATTACCATATTTCACAGTATATAGGTTGACACGATATAAAAGTTGATCCCATTTTTCTGATTAAAAAAATAGGGATTTTGTAGATCTGGTGTATAAGTTGACCTAACTTTTTGGATCAGAAATATAGGCTCGCCTTATACCAGCCCCTGCATGCCCTCACTGTGGGCCAGGCACCTGGGGGGTGGACGCGTGCTGCAGCACTGCTTGCCAGAGCTAGGGCCGTGCTCGGTCCTCAGCTGGTGCAGTCCCAACCCCTGTGAGTGGCGCTGCCTGGGCTGCACCAACCAAGGGCCAAGCCCAGTGTCACTTGCAGGGGATGGGGCTGCACCAGCCGAGCACTGAGTCCAGCTGTGCCAGCCAAGTGCCAAACTTGGCACTGCTTGCAGGGGACAGGGCTGGGCTTGGCAGCGCTACTCATAGGAAACAAGGCCAGGACTGGCACTTGATTGGAGCAGGCCCATCCCCTGCAAAACTGAGTTTCAAAACTCAACTTATACACTATGAATTACGGTATCTAGATAAGGGGAAATTTGCATCACTTCCAAACACTCTGTTGGTTGCTTTATGGACAGAAATGACCTTTCACACTTGACTGCTGAGGCCCCAATGCCTAGAAAGCCTCAGGACAGACAGGTAGGAACCTTTGAATTTTGCTGCCAGATGTTGTTGACAGTTACCTGGACCAATGGGTGATAGAAGAAAGAAGTCCTGTAGTTTTCTACAGACATTTGTAAACTACTAATTTTGGTTATGTCACTTTCTTCTAAGGAAGCAGATGAAGCATCTGTTACTTCTTTAAGGACACTGATCCTTTCTCTCTTTCAGCACTCTGCTGCTTTTTCAAGGACCATCTGGGAACAACTCTGGATAAAACCATTCTCCTGCCTTTATGACAGATTTGGGAACTGAAAGAATGTTCCCCAGTCCCCCAAATCCCAACCATCAGTGGGATGGGACAGACTAAATATACTTCAAGAACAGCACAGTGTAGGAAAGGTCTCCTGTAACTTCACACGGACATGAGTCCCAAATTACCAACAGAAAAGGTGATGATAATTCTCACTGCAAGATTAATCCAGGACTGTTCTATATCTGATTATGGATGGTACATGTGATTATTGGTACCTCAATCCTATCTTTTTAGGATTATGCTCATTAGGCCTCACAAGTTATTCACTACAACACAGACCAAGGATGATCATAACTAAGTGAACTAGATTAAAAAGCAGGCCTGATTTCCCTCAGAAATCAGACACAGAAGATGTGCTCTTTTTTCAATAAATGTATGAAAACAAAATGCATGATTTCATGGGCTGTTTCTGCAATTTGCTCTTTGCAGATGCTCAGCAGCTGGTATGAATGGGCCTTTAGAAAAGGGTATTCATTACAGATCCCAGTTCCATTGACTGCTTCTCCAGGCTCCAGCATACCATGACTTGAGATTTGTGATATTTCCTAATTTTAAAGTTCAATAGGAAGTTGAATGCTGTAATTTGATTGTGAGGTAGCCAGAGGATATGGAAAAATAGTAGGTTAAATGTCTGTTATTAGCATGCGATTGTACTGCAGCTTTTACAAAATGTATGTCTTTGTTTTTTAAAACATAAAGAATATTTTAAAGGCATACTACAGGACATTGCTCCCTTTATTTCAATAAACTTAATTATTGCCTTCAAAGACTCTCTCTGATTTCATGAGTCTCTTGGTCCATCCAGCATGGTCCTGGAATTCATGTATTTGATTTCCTTCAACTGTGAAGTTTTTGTACCTTGGTGAAAGAAGAAATAAGGGTGAGATTTAGTGTACTCAGAACAATTTGTACCATGAATTTACAGAACAATTTCCAATGTATCTTTACTTTCCTGATAGCTTCAGAAATGCAAAATTCATGAAGAAAATTGATGATTTGCTTTCAGTTATTTTATTTTTTGGTAAAACTAAATAAGCTATTTTTTCTAAAAAATGAAAGTAGGGGTGTGTATACACATATTAACTTTCTGAAAGTTAAGCTGACTTGACTTTAAGTCAACTTAATTGTCAGAGTGTACAAATGTATATGGAGAAGAGGTTACTTAAATGTTGTGAAGATAATACACCTCTTCTTTTAGCTAACAAGATGGCAGTCTCAAGATGGCTGCCACTGTATTCAGGGAGCTACACAAGTGTATGCTCTGGCATGGCTTAAGTTAAGTCAACTTAGTTAAGTTGACTTTGTTAGGTCAACTTAGTACATGTGTACGCGCCCTAGAATACAAGGTGGAAAGCAGTTTTTCAGTGGCATATGTTCGTACTGATTGGAAGCAAAATGTCAGTAGTAATTGGACCAAATTATCTATGTGAAATATTTTTAACATTTTAAGAATAGGTTAAAATATTCAGAATCAACTTACAGTTTGACCTTAGAATCAAAATTATTTCTTGAGCACTCAATTTTATAATTTGTGCTGATATATAAACTAAGTTCCTCTTGAAAACCCAACTTACTGATATTGCAATCCAACATATTATCCTGATATTAAAAAAAAATAGTTACAACAGAGTTTTACATTTAAAAAAAAAATGGCATGAGCATTAATTAATTCTTTCATCAATTGATAAATACCTGGCTCTTCTTTAATAATTATCTCACAATGCACATCTCAAATTAATGTTTGGTTAAAATAGATTGTGGGTTTTAACTGCCAGTATTTATTCAAAAACTCAAGATATGTTGAACTTAAATCACTGAAGTTCTATCATTTTTTCCCTGTTATTCTGAAGCTTTATGGAAAGATGGCAGTTACTAAAAGAGGCTGTACAAAAAGGCACAATACCAAACTAGCTCAACGCAACAGGAAAGACTAGATGCATAATCAAAGCTTATTATTGCTAAATCAGGGTTCTTAAAGATCCTAAAAATAAAAACAGAATTATACAAAAAGTGGAAAGAAGACTGCATGACTTAAGGTTACCTGAATCAGTATAAGAAAATAATGCAACAATGCAGAGATAAAATCAGAAAGGGTGATTTACCATTAGCAAAGGATGCAAAAAGTAATAGGAAAAGATTATCTATGCATATTAGGAGAGAAAGACAAAGAAAAATTCATTTCTTAAAAAGGAAAGAATAAATAACAATGCAGAGAAGACTGAAGTATTCAAAGCCATCTTTACTTCACACTTCAGGAAAAGGTTAACTTTGATTTAAATACATCGCTAAATTCCTTTTAGAAGCGTTGTAAATACTCTGGAGGACAAGACTGGAAAAGTGGTACAAAATCATCAAGATTAAGTTCAATAAACACAAGTGGTAAGTGCTACACTTAGGAAAGAAAAAAAATGTAATGTGTAATTAAACAACTGGCTATGCAGCTTCCTGGCAAAAAAGGAACTGTGGTGTATAAGTGGATTATACAAATTAAATTATAAAAAAGTTGTGCTTTTTTAAAACGCAAATCTCATTCTGGGATGTATTAACAGAAGAGGTAATTCAATTCTACTTGATGCTAGTGTGGTCTTGGCTGTGTTGCTGTGCTTTGGGCACTACCATGTTAAGAAACATATATACAAATCAGAAAGAGTCCAGAGGAAGGCAGCAAAAAGCAAAAAACAGGGCCTGTGAGAATGATTTGAATGAAATTGTTCTGTTTAGTCCAGAAAAGAGAACATGAACAGTTTTATATGTTGTTATAAAGAAGATAGTGATTAATTGTTATCCATACGTATTGAAGGAAGGACAAGAATAAAACACCTAATTTGCAACAAATATTAATTTGCTCTTTTGGGTATTTCTAACTGTTAGGGTTGTAAAACAGCTACCTAATATGACTGTGGAATGTCCTTCACTAGAAGCTTTAAAGTACCCACTAAGTCAACATCTGTTAGGGTGGTCTAGATGTACATTATCCTGCCTTATTGCAATTGGTTGAGCTAGATGATTTCTGGATGTCCATTTCAGCTTTCCATTACTAAAGGTGTACACCCTTACTATAATTACCTGCATTTTCTTTCCACAGAAGACTCCAGTATAACCAGGACGACAAGAACACATGTTAGGTCGCACACACCTGCCTCCAAAAAGGCATTTCTGGTTGCACACAGCTGAAATGTACAAACGTATTTGTCTTTAATCACAAAAGCAACATCAACTTCTTTGTAAATCAGATGGCCCCAGTGCTGGATTAGCCATAATCTTTGTGTACTGGCTCTGTGTGGGTAGAGGGATCATAAGCCTTCCATATGGGCACGTGCTAGAAGCATCTCTGAGGAAAAGACAAGGGCTATGATATGTGACCTAACTACTCTGGGCTACTGCAATGGCTCTCAGGTCTGTTGTTGTAGTCCATGAGTTAGAACAGCCCACTGAGACTGAATACCCCTTGCTTGTCTCCATATTCTGACAGACTGCAGAAGTGTTACACAGTAGTCATGGGTACTATATATGTCTGCAAACTTGAAATTTGTTAACTTCACTGAAGAAATACATTTATAGTAAAGATCACATCAGACTTACGGGTTTGACATTGAACTCCTTCCCACTGTGGAGGGCAATGACACGTGCTTGGTCCAATACATTCCCCGCCATTCTTACATTCCTGAAGACAGATGGCTGTGCAAAAATCCCCACCAAATACACATTACATCTCTGATTTTTAGGAGAGTTGTTAGCTACACTCCTCCAGCCCATATGGTGCAAGTACAGCTCAGCAGCACAAAGGAAGATACAGGAAATGGTAAGGGAGAGGGATACAAAAATACATACCATTTTAATATGTATTATATACTATTTCTTAAATATTTTCTGCCATTGCTAAAATAAATACAGCCCTTCTCCTACATACCTGTCTGTTCTTCAATCTCTCTTTCTCAGTTGAGCAGTTGGACTAATTTTTGTGGGCTCATAGGAGGTACAGCAATTCTTATCTGTTGCTCTCTGGCAGAAGCTACAGCCATGGAGGTACTGAATGTCTGCACCTGGCCCTGGCCTTTGGATTCTCTCAGTGGTCTGAGG
>NW_017728886.1:49542090-49545106 GCF_001723895.1 Crocodylus porosus
TGCAGTTCTAAAGATTTGATATAAGGTGGTTTTAGAAAGAAGCTTTAACTGTCTGGGGGGGAAGGAGGGGGAATCTTTTTGTTTGTTTGTTTTTTACACTAGATACTTTGGCCAATGCAACAAACATATTTTTAGGTTAAAATCTACATCTGCCTGATCCTATTAAACATTGAATATGTTGGAAAAATATAGCTATGGATTAAGATTAGTGTAATACTTCTAAAACTGAAAATACTGAGAGACTTATTTAGGAGTGCCTGTATTTATTTAATGAAGAGGCATTTGGGGAACTCATTTTGATTTCAGAGCAGTATCACTTTATTGATTCAAATGAAGTAATTTCTGATTTACAATGTGAATTCTGTATTAGGACCTTGAGACAGGTGTGCTAAACAGTTTCTAACAGACAAGTTGCTATGAATGAACAACTGAAATTTAGATGCCTTTTTATTTAGACAAGAACTGAGAGAGAAGACAAATATTGTGTGCTACCCTGGATTAGAAAGTACTGCATGCTGTGTTCTCATGGTTAAACTGGAAGCTCCCTGGCTTTGTTTCAGTGGTACTGATATGACATCTTGCATTTTAATGCAAATACGTACTCAGAGGAAAACTGGCCTTTTTTTTGGTTTTTGTTTCTTTGTTTTTGTGTCACCTTAATTTCTTTTGTTTGGACAGAAAAACAGACTTCTGTTACATTATTTATCTAAAAGTTACATTGCAACTAAATGGTATTTATTTACTTTAATGGCTTTATGCACATTAGGTATAAGATACTTACGTGTATTACATGCGTTTCCTCTCCACCCTGAGGGACAAGAACAAATGTTCGGTCCTACACATCTTCCTCCATTCATGCAAGCTGGGTCACAGATACCTTAAAATAAACATTTGCTGATTAGTACCTGTGCTTTAAATTCACCTTTTGCTTCTAAATATTGGAAGCAATTTTATATTGTCTTACTTTTTTCACATCTTCTGCCAGTGTATCCATCCAAACAGGTGCACACATTATTTCTTATACAATGGCCGCCATTCTTACATGGAGGATTACAGATAGCTTTAAAAAAAATAATTGTACATGCTTTATTTTTGTTGTTGCATATTATTCCAGGGAAACAGATAGATTGATAATTGATTTCTGGACTGTTGTAATCTTATATTATTTATATTCAGCCAAATCATGCCTGTCTGGTAGAAATTATACTGACAAGGAAAGATACCTACCTGCAATAAGTGGAGGAACCATCTTGTCAGCACAAGGGAGAATGGAACAGGTTACCCAAAGAGGTTGTGGAATCTCCATCCTTGGAAGTGTTTAAATCCTAGCTAGACAAAGCCTTGCTGGGATGATCTAGTTGGGGATGGTCCTGCTCTGAACAGAGTGTTGGACCTCCTGAGGTCCCTTCCTTCCCTAATTTTCTATGATTCTATGAATGGCTAAAGTGTGACAGTTTTATTGCACTCTAGTATTTCAAGTAGCAGTGTACCTATATAAGCTCCTTATGGCCCAGATATAGTCAACAGACTATGGCCAACTTCTGCACAAGAGTACATGATAAAGACATGGTGGGGATCAGATGAAGCTGTGTTCATGCAACAGTCTGGTCCAGTATAAGCAATTGCATCTTAAAGAAAGTGTGATTTCTATCTTGCACTGTTATATCTGTGTTTAGCTCAGAATTTTTAAAGCCATAAGGTTTGTCCTTTTAGACGAGCTGTTTTCCCAGTGGCCATCTCATCAAGAGAGCGGGAGAGGGAGAATTATTACCATTCTGACACTGGGGACCAAAGAATCCATATGGACAGAGGCAAACACTTGGCTTAGTACAGGAGCCACCATTGAGGCATACTGGGTTACACATGGCTGCAGAGTGGAAGAAAAGAAAGAAAAATCCCAATAAATCCAAATGTAAATTCATAAGCTACATGGGTGATTGAATAGCTTGCTTTGACTGAAGTTACAGGGCTTAAATAACTATGCACAATAAGAAAAAAAAAAACAGCTGGTAAAATAGCTGAAGGTGCCATTCACTTACATACCTTATCCAGTGCTAACAAGTGACTTAATAACTGGAAGTACAAAGGGTAACTAAGGTTCTGCAGCAGTAACACTAGAGACTGGCACTTTCTTGGGCCAATTTTGAGGTCTGGGAGTTCCTTTGGCTTCTATCAGTCCATGAGCATAGATCCCAAGCAATTCCCAATTTTACCTGTACTGCAGGTTGGTCCATACCAACCAGCTTTACACTGGCAGGTATCTGGAGCAAGACATTCACCACCATTTTCACAGTGTCTGTTGCAGACCACTATAATCCAGAAAGTTAGAAGAAAACACAGAATAAGAAGATAGCAAAATAATTCATTACAATTTGTTACACTGTAACCCAGCAGGGGCCAAACTTTTTGGCAGGCATGCTGCAAATTAACCCCCTCCCCTACAAATACCACTCAGATTTCCTTTCTGTGCCCTATCTGCTTTCTGCTCCCTACTCTGTGCTCCCTGACCAATCTCCTGCTTAATGTTCTGCTTCCTGCACTATCTGCTGCTGTGCTTTGTGTCCCCTCCCTGATCTGTTGCAGGCCACACAGAGAGGCTGCCCATGGTACTTGTGCTGCAGTTTGGCCACCCCTGCCCAAACCTATCACTTGAGGAAGTGCATATAAGATAGGATTTATCTCAGTGGCATAATTAAGCATGTTGCAAGATTGAAAACTGTCAAAGAAAAATTGTACTTAAGAAATGTTTCCAGTCTAGTTCTATCAGGCAACCATCTATTCAAGTACTTTTCTACAAAAGGGAAAATTTAAAGATGGAACAACAAATGGGACCCTAGCATCAAATGATTAATGTGCTCAGCTTCAGGACATTTCATTCCATTCTCCTTCCCTCTTTTTTTTTTGTTCCTCAGAATTGATTCTGTCTTCTTAAGTAGGGACAAGAACAGCCACCTCCCTGCTGGGGCCCCCTTGGGCCCCAGGGGAGGCACACCTGGGCCAAGGGTTAGTGAGGAAC
>NW_017728886.1:49545749-49550308 GCF_001723895.1 Crocodylus porosus
TTTTTTTTTTTTTTTTTTTACTATGTCTGTAGGGGAATACATATCATATTCTTGATTTCTCCTTATTTATATGCTTACTTGTTTCACACCGTGGTCCTACAAAGCCATAAGGGCAGGTGCAGAGATTCCTGGCCAAGCATGTGCCTCCATGTTGACAGGGTGGGATACAATGTGCTGCAGATATAGAATGATGATGTCAAGAAGTCAGCTCTAAAAAGATCCATTGCACTAGTTATTTTAAAACAGCGGGTAAGGTTACCTATTGTTAATCAGCTAATGATTATATGCAAAAAACCTGGAATTAAAATGAAGATGTGGCAACTGTTATAGGAACAAATACAAGAAAGGGTCCGATCCTATCAGATGCGCACACAACTTCGCACTGATCAAATTCCCCATTGGCGAGGTATACCGACTGCAGCATTTCCACTGAAATCAATGTAGCTGCACCTGGGTGTATCAGCAATTAATATTGCCCATTGTCCATAAAAATGGTTTGTGCTGCTTGGAACTTTTTTAGTCACAGCCAGGGGTTGGAGTGCCCATCAATGAATAGCTTACTGAACTGAATATCTTGGGGAGATGAAAGAATGAGATTAAAACTATACTCATAGCAAATACAGATCCCTAATTATGTGAATATGTGTATATGTATACATATATATGGTATGCACTGTACTGATGCTTTGTATTAGTAGTAGTAATATGCAGCTTTCACTAAAACAAGACTGTTTATGATGCTATAGATAAAATAAAACAAAATTGTTTTTATTGTTATATACTGTATCACTAAATTTAAATATATATCACTTGAGCTTATTAATAAATTTAAGCACAAGTAATGTTCAATTTCAATAACATTAAAGAAAGCTTTATTGCACAGTTTATATCTCCATTTTATTCAAGAAGTTGTGTAAATAAACAGATATGTCACTCCTGTCAAGATGGATATTCAAAATTGTGATTGCTATATCAGACACTTCTTGGGGACTTACTATATTTGAAACAAATGATGCCTTTACCTTCATCACAGGTTGAGCCATTGTAACCCGGTGGGCATTCACAAATATTTGGTTTAATGCACTTTCCACGGTTTTTACAATCAGGTCGACAAAAAGCTGGGTAAAACCAACAATTATTTTAGATGCATTCTTCAGTACATGCTACTTAGATGGGATAAATCCAGTGTATTGTACTCACCAGTCTGACAGCTGTAACCAGAGTAACCAGGTTTGCATTTGCAAATATTAGGTGCCACACACTCCATGTTTTTGCCACATGAGTGCCTACATATTGCTGCAGGGCAATGAGAAAAAAAAAAACAGCAGAGGAATAAGGAGAACAACAGCAGAATTTTGTCCTAATTAAGCCTTACTTAGTGTGATAAATATATCACATAGAATCAGTTAAGGTCCTTGCCCTTGAGCATGGAAACTTACAGACACTGAAAAAAACCTGTTTTTTAAATATTCATTCACGCAATTAAAAGAATTGGTGAGAACATTTAAGCTGTACCTATGATAATAATTAAATAAAAGTCAAGTTGGGGTTCTTTTCATTTTAGGTGTTATATTTTGAAATTTTAAAAATATCATATGATCCTTTGTTATAAAGTATTCAATATAATTATTTGCAATACCTCTGCAAGTGACACCATCTCCATAATATCCATAAGGACAGCGACCACATCTGAAGCTTCCATTTTGGCTTGATTTACAAGGGACCCCAGGAAAACAGGGTAAATCAGCACAAGTTAATACTTTAGCCATTGTTAATGCATCTGATTCCTGATCTGCGTCAAATACTTTCGGTGGGATAGTGATTCCAGTGAAAACAGATGGTACATGACTATCCTTTTGCTTGAGTGATGGGTGTTCAACTTTGTGGCTATTTTCTCTTTCTGAAACTTTGCTTGCTAGAGAAGTCACATTGCTGACATTTATTTTGTCCCTAAGCAATGAGTTTTTGCTAGTATCTAAATGGCTGGTTTCCGCTTCTGTCTGTGTTCTCTTCTCAGGTAATACAGGATTGTTTCTTGAAGATTTATTCATCACAGTGTTTGTTGAAGAGCTTTCTTCTATGCTAACCAGGTGACCATTAATGCCACTAAAGGTATGGTCAATATTTCTGGCAGAAGCAGATTGCTCAAAAGTAGTTCTTTGAGTATGAAATGATTCCCAAGTTGGTTTTGTTTGTACTGTGGAAGCTGATGGGGTGCTACTGTTTATTTCCATAGCAATATAGCTTTTGGCACTACCAGTGGGACCAGGTATATTGCTTGTGGCATTAGGAACTCTGCCAATGGACAACAGTTGAAAACCTATAGAACATCAAAGAGAAGTTAAAAGGTATAGAAACAGTGGCAACACGTAGGGGGTGCACAGGAGGGCACATGCACCCCCTTAGTGCTGGTGCACCCCCTGACTGGCTGTGCTCCCCGCTTAAGCAATGGGCAAGGGGGGCAGGTGGGAGTGCAGGTGCCCCTTTGGTGAGTGCCAGCTGGGGAGTGGGAGCACTGGATGAAGCGCCATGGCCATTTCCGGGAGCGGTGCGGCTGCTTCCTGGTTAATATAATTGGCTGTGGAGGGACACCTCCCAGTCAGCGAGATTGGCCACAGGGGACCCCCCAAATAAGGTGACACCAGTTGTTCATGTAAAGAAATATTACAAAGCTTATTTTCTTCTGGGTTTTTTTACTAGACAAAATACATCCTGTCTGTAGGTTATAGCAGTCTGTTTCTGGATTTTTTTTATTCATACTTAAAAATATACTCTATAGAATATAAGCATGCTAAGCCTACATAATGGCCTCTCAAAAGGTAAGTTCAGCTTATCACAAGGTTTCTCACAGCTCTGGAGCCAGAATGAGACGTTCTCTTTCCACTGTTCCCCTTACAAACACTCGTATCAATATTGTTAAATGAGGAAATCAAGAAAAAAGCTATAGTATAATTGTTGTTTTGTATTTAATGTACAAGAATTAATCAAGGTTATAGTTTTGCTTTTTCTTTGCAATTCTATTATACCAACTGGTCTGTGTCTTTGTCTATTATTCGATAGATTTGCAATATAAAATTGTCTCAGCATACTAATTATTTTTATAACCCATCAGAAACCTTAACAAGACCTATTGCAAAGCAACTGAAACTGGATATTGACTTAACTGAGGCAAAGTCCCATATAAGATTATATTTTTATCAGCAAGATTTAAATCTAAGAGGCAGAGCTATCACTTTATCTTACAGATCTCTATAGCAGGCAGGTCTTAGTGTTAAATTCATTAATGATTCAATCCACCAGGGTCTTGGTTATTGGCAGTAACGCTATACACAGATGTTTTATAATAGATTGCTGAACTAAATGAGTCCATCTGACTAAAATTGTTTGTGTGCTCCAATTTTGTTTTTTTATGTGCTTGTCTGTACAGTGGCAAGGGTGTGTTAGATTCAAAATGACACAGAATAAGTTTCTTGCTAAGGCTAAAAACAGGTGTCATCCTTAGAGTAGAATCAGCTGTGCCAGGAGCTGTCCTGGCACAGCTGATTTGGTTCACTGGGTTGCCTATTGTCCTGAGTTGGTGTGCAGCAACATGATAGGTATGCCAAGGAATCCCTGCTAGGGGATTCCCAGGGGTATCTCTGCAAGATACCTGGCCAGGCACTTCCAGGGCTTCAGAGGCCTGAGCCTGCAGAGGAAGTCCCTGGGCATGCAGGATCAGACTCCTGAAGCTCCAGGAATGCTTGCCCAAGGTAGCTGGAGAGTGTTGGCAGCTCGGGGCTGCCTGCACTCTCCCACCATAAAGCAAACAGACATCAACTGCAAAAAGCAGTACAAATGTTTACCACCTGTTGTGGCCACAGTTTTGGGCATTTGTTGTGCAACAATAGGCATGAACATCTAGTTGCTTCACTTTTGTGCTGCCATAAATTTTTTTATGGCGGCACAAAGTCGACATCTGTTTCCAGTTGTAGGTTTTCTGTAGTGTGTCAATTGCTCTGTGTGGACTTTCAAAACCCTTCAGTTAAATGAGATAACACTTAAATTGCCTTAATGATAAGACTTTTAAAATGTTAATGTGGTATAAGAAAAGGATATATAAGTATTGCAAATTGAACCATTTGTTCAATGATTTAAATAATGTAGCTTGTGACGTATCGTGTAATCCTGTGTGTACACATACTATTTTGGTACTTGTGACTAAAATGGATAATCACAGAATTCCTGCAAAGACTTTTTAGTAAGCATTTCATGTGTTTATAATGTAAGTCAGGAGTCGGCAACCCCTGGCATGTGTGCTGAGCGTGGCATGTGAGGCCATTTTGCTTGGCATGCTGCAGCCAGCCCCGGCTCCGGGAAGCTACTGCCAAGGACAGAGCCCGGGCTGCTCCGAGCTGGGCTTGCAGCGTCCCAGCTACCTGCTGGGAGCAGCCTGGGATCCCGGCTGGCAGCAGCTCCCCAGAGCCGCGGTGGCTGCAGCCGGGAGGCTCCAAACAGCTGTGCTGGGCTTATCACCTCCATGCTGGGAGCTGGGGAGAGATCGGGGCTGCACTGCCTCAGAC
>NW_017728886.1:49550408-49551851 GCF_001723895.1 Crocodylus porosus
TAGGACCTGCCTCTAATGAACCCATGTTGGTTGCCCTAAGCATAAGCTCCTCTGCTGGCCCCTTATGGACATGTGCCAGAATAATTCTCTCAAAAAGCTTACCCAGGATCGAGGCAAGACTAACTGGCCTATAGTTCCCCGGAACCTCCTTCCTCCCTTTTTTGAAGATGGGAACCATATTGGTCCTCTGGCACCACACCAGAGCACCACGAGTGCTCATAAAGCTGTGTCAGGGGTCCCGCAACGACCTCAGCTAATTCCCTCAGTACTCTGGGGTGGAGATCGTCCGGACCAGCTGATTTAAATACATCCAGTCCCTCCAGAAGTTCCCTGACTAGATCCTCCCTGACCCTCAGCCTAGGTGTGCCTCCCCTGGGGCCCAGTGTGGGGGCTGATCTGGTCCCTGCTCAGGAAAATGGAGGCAAAGAAGTCATTAAATAGATTGGCTTTTTCATCTGCTGATGACCAAATTTCCTAGGGTGTCTTGCAGGGGTCCCATGTTACCCTGTACCTTCTTTTTGCCCCCTATGTATTTAAAAAAAGGACTTGTTGTCCTTGATCCAGGAAGCTAGACCCAGTTCCATCTCCGCCTTGGCCTTCCTGACTGCCCCCCTGCAGCCCCGAGCAACCACAGTATAGCCCTCCCTGGTGATGGCCCCTCCCTTCCATTGGGTGTACGCCTCCCTTTTAACTAGGAGACAGTCCCGGATGCTTTTAGTGAGCCATGGGGGCTTTTGCGCCCTTCTGCTCTCTTTGATCTGTGTTGAGATTACCTCCCTTTGGGCTTGGAGGATCGTCTCCTTAAGGAGCAACCACTCTTCTTTGACACCTGGCTCCCCTCCCCTCCAGGACCTCAGTGCTTCCCCGACTATTCTCCTTAGCTCATTGGAGTCCGCCCTCCTGAAATCTAAGGCTGCTGCCTTGCGCTGGCTGGCGAATTCCAGCAAGCGATGATCGCTGTCGCCCAGTGGTCAAGCACCCGCAGCCCCCTGACCAGGTCGTCACCCGTGGCCAGCACCAGGTCCAACAAGGCGTCTCCTATGGTGGGGCTGTGCACTTCCTGGGTTAGATGGCATTGAATTGGAGGACCTTTTAAGCTCTCTGCATTGACTCTGAACCCTCTGAATCAATTCGGAGAGATTCAGAAAGATTTGGACATAGGTGCAGCTTTCAATGTTTTTTCTACATACCTCTAGGTTGCAGGTGGCTCGTGAATGATCTGATGCTGGGGTGCATCGAATGTTGCACAGAAATGGGGGGTGCTCCCCAATGTGCACCCATAAGTGGACCAGGAGCACTTTCAGTCCACTTCTGGGTGGGCCGGGGAGTGCGCAGGGGGGGGCTTGGTGACTGGTGCCTCCTGGTTTTGTGGGGGGGAGGGGAGGCAGGGACAGTGCACTCCCCAGCAGATGCAGAAGTGGATCAGAAGTACTTTCAGTCCAC
>NW_017728886.1:49552561-49556714 GCF_001723895.1 Crocodylus porosus
GCCCCTACCATAAGCTGTCTATTCTGCTTCATTTGCAAATGTGAATACATGTGCAGCACATAGGGGTGGGCATGCAAGACGTAGCTTTTGCCAGTACTCCTGGGCTTACTTCAAGAACATATGGGCAGAGTCTATTTGTCAGAACACTACTGAGCAGGTTATGTTTTATTGTAGGGACTCTCCAGAAGTATAAAAATGCAGCTCAGCCAGCCCTAAGAATCTGGCCCGAATTCTTGTAGAGTAATACACTGTAATTATTAAATTTCAATTGCTGAAAACCAATTTCGTGAAGAATTCTGTTTTTTATTTCTCTGATAGAGAGCATTTTTTCTTTCCCAGAACATTTTAGAACAATAAAGACATTAAAGGGAAACTTCATGAAATGTAGACTGAATAGATATACAGTTACAATTGCCAGAGTTTTTGGGACTGGAATTTGAGGTTTGTGCATAATATTCTTCATCCATCTATTAAGCTTAATGGCACTAAAATGGTCCTCAGTATAATGCCGTAAGCCCTGCCTTATCTCACAAAACAGATGTCCCTAGTCCCATGTTACCTATTTTATGGCAGTCATAAATACAAAATCCAACAAAAATATCAGTTGTCACAATACCAGTGAGGTGCCTTCACTAACTTAAGAGATGGGTTTAAACTGCCATTTTGGTGTTTTTGGGGGTCATGGATAAGTGTAGCTCAAATAATGAATACACTGAGTTTTCTTTTAAAAATTAATATGCATTTCATAAAACTGAGTGGAATCTTTACTTGCCAGTTATGTTCTCATCAGCATGTTCGTTAGAAATTTTATTTTCTTCACGAAATATATACTCTTCACCTTCACTCCTTCCAGTTTCTTCACTGTCATCCTTTCTTTCACTATAAATATCTTCAAAGCCTTCTGGAATGAAAAGATGTGAAAAATCTATCACTTGCTAGTTTTATTTCATTTGCAAATGAAACATTAGCAGATTTAAAATTCTAGTAAACTCTTATATATATATTAAATATATATAAAAAACCCCCCTGAGTTTGAATATCAAAGTTTGAATGATTAAATACTTGCATAAGAGCATACCAAATTTCTTTGCCAGTCCTTTAGCAAATAGCACTTTTGATTTTATTAGATATTATTAGATTGTTTTGAAAAGTATTAGGTCATTTTGCCAACAAATGCACTTGGTAACAAAACCACCACATCCTCATGGTAACTATCTATCCTAGTTCTATAATACTAAATAACTGCCAAATATTGACAGATTCATAGATTCAAAAATGTTAGGAGCTTGAAGGGACCTCATGAGATCATCAGGTGCAGCTCCCCCGCACTTGTGCAGGAAAGACTGCTGGGGTCAGATGACCCAAGCAAGGTGCGTGTCAAGTTGTGTTTTAAAGATCTCCAGGGTAGGTGATTGTAGCACCTCTGGTGGGAGTCTGTTCCAGACCCTAGGCACTCACATCATAAAGAAGTTTCTCCTTATGTCCAATCCGAAGTGATCTTCAAGTAGTTTGTGTCCATTGTTTCTTGTCTTCCCCTGAGGTGCCTTGGTGAACAGATGCTCCCCCCGGCCGTGATACACTTATATAGGCTGCCACCAAGTCCCCTTTAAGTCTTCTTTTCTCCAGAGTGAACAGTCCCCCATATCTTTTAGCCTCTCCTCATATGACCTTTTTTCTATACATCTTTAGATGTATAGATTTATAGAGATCTATCTTTCTATACAGCCTTTTTTTTCTATACATCTGAGGAAACGCACAGTTCAGATCTTCAGCTGGTATAAACTAGTGTAGTTTCAATGCCATCTCTGGAGCTACTTCAATTTGCACCAAGGGCCTGTTGTCTACGGTCATATAACAGCAAGTGAAATATAACTCTCTGCCTGTTCTATGACTAATAAACATGCAATTTGATGAAAATGCAGGAAAGTAGAAAAGACTCTTATTTTTACAGTTCTTTTATGTTACTGTCAGAAATCTAATCTGAATTAAAGCCAGGTGATCACAGCCTGATGGAAAAATATAATTTTACCATAACATATCTTCCCATCTCCTTGTAGACCTTTCGGGCATGGACCACAATTAAAGGCACCAAAGGTATTGTAGCAAAATACTCCAGGGAAACAAGGGTTGGATGCACACTCATCCACATCTTCTTGGCAATTTCTACCTAATTTGAAACACAGATGTTTACAGTTCATGCTACTTAACATTGGTTGCAAATTTATATAAATGAAGTAGATTTATATGGACAGTAAACTCCAAAACAAATTCCATATATATATGTGTGTGTGTGTATAAGCACAAACTATATAAACTCTATGGGCCCATCATTAACAATTTTTCCATAGTATACTGAATATTTTCCTTATTCCAGAAATTGAAAGGGATAGAGATTTGTGGGCTACACTCTAGCAAAGTACTTAAGCATGTGCTTGTTTTCAAGCATAGCATACAAGTCATGCTCCTCTATTTAACTCTATTGTTGAACTGAAGTCTCAGAAAGAAAATATATGAAATTTTCTTTTAACAGATGTTATCTGTCTGAGCAAGGATCTACAGTCTTTATTTATCAGAAAGGAAAAGAAAAATGTTTTATTTGACACTTTGCATTTGACAAATAGAAAAAAAGAACAGAAGATAAACAAAAATATATTTCCAAATGTTCTGCTGATCCTTTTTAAAGAGGGATAGGAGGGAGGTGATTCCAAGCATAGCCATAGGTCTCACTCCATGGATTAACTGCAAGGCTAAAGAACACCTCTCCCTACAGAGGCACTGAGGGTCCTTGAACAATGAAATTTTAGTACCAGTTGAAATGCAATTGCTCTACTCATTCAGGGGCTTCTGTGACTCCTTGGTTCTCTTAAATCCTTTCATTTCCTGTGTTTTTGATGCTGAGGTGATGAGTGTGCTGGTTTCAGGCCAAACTCTACCCTCAGTTACAATCATGCTATCCCACTGACTTCAGTGAGCTTCTGTAGGTTTAACTGAGGGAAGAATCCAGCACTTAATATTTGGAAAACATGACAGCAACTGAGGCAGAGAAGGAAATGCAAATCCACTATTTATTGTCTTCAGTCTGAAGTAGCCTGCAAGCAATTACTGGTGTAAAAACGTTGTTTTGGAATTGTAAAATGAATTAACTAGGATGATAAGAGATAATAGTTCTAAAGATGCAAAGAAAATTAGAAATGGTAATTTACCACTAAAAGAGTAAAATAACAATTTACCCTGTAGCTCAGGTGTACATTCACAGTGATAGCTGTTTATTCCATCAACACATCTCCCAATACCACATGGATTAGATTTACAGTCATCAATGTTCACTTGGCACAGATCACCTTCGAATCCAGGCAGACACACGCACACATATTTCCCACTTCCAGGTGGGAAATTAATGTTTGTTACACATGAACCATCATTTAAGCAATCGCATGATTTCACATTGACCTAGAAGACAAACCAAATAAAGCTAATTATCACTTGGCAACTAGTAATGACTTTTGCAATGATGTAATTTACTGGTTATGAATTAGTGGGGGTAATTTGACTGTCAATACCTCTATTATTACTTTAGTCTTAGCATTGCAGTCATCTGTCAAAGCAAGTGTAAATTTCTGTGGAATCTTTGCTGCAACTTTCCAGATAAGGAGTCCCGAAGGGGATAGGTTGGCACCATCAGGACCAGAATCCAATGTGAAAAGGACAGCAGAACCTTCTGGATCTGAAGCCAAAAACTGGTACACAAAATTCTCCCCGTAAAAAGTCTGCAGCATACCTTGCATAGTTTGAAGTTGAGGAGGCTGGTTGTCTGCACAAAAAAAAAAGACATTAAGTCTTTTTACAAATATTAAAAAGGTAAGCCTCTATTAAAGAGTCTATTCCTCTATGATGAATACAATGGATTAATCTAAACTTCAATGACACTTAAATGGCACTGCAAAGAAAAAATCCTTTTATCATATTCATAACTTTATAGATTTCATAGACATTAGGGCTGGAAGGGTCCTTGGAAGATCACTGAGTCCAGCCCCCTGCCCCAGGGGCAAGAAGTCAGCTCGGGTCATAGGATCCCAGCAAGATAAGCATCCAATTTGTTCTTGAAGGTGTTCAAAGTAGGTGCTTGAACCACCTCCGATGGCAGGCTCTTCCA
>NW_017728886.1:49556814-49563022 GCF_001723895.1 Crocodylus porosus
CTGGTGAACAAACGTTCCCCCAGATCCTGGTGGTCACCCCTCATAAACTTATAGGTGGCCATCAGATCACCCCTGAGCCTGCGCTTTTCCAGGCTGAAGTGTCCCATAGCTCTCAGCCTGTTGTCATAAGGTCTGTTTTCCTGACCTCTGATCATGCGTGTGGCTCTTCTCTGGACTCTTTCAAGCTTCTCCACATCCTTTTTGAATTGTGGAGCCCAGAGCTGGATGCAGTACTCCAGCTGTGGCCTCACCAAAGCTGAGTAAAATAGGAGAATGACATTCCAGGATTTGCTTGAGAAACATCTATGGATGCAAGCCAGCATTTGCTCACTTTACTAGCCGCAGCATCATATTGAAGGCTTATGTTCATCTTGTGGTCAATCATGACCCCCAAGTCCCTTTCATCCACAGGGCTAGTCAGAGTAGCACTGCTGAGCCTATAAGGATGCTTCAGGTTTTTCTTCCCAAGGTAGAGAACCTTGCATTTTTTGGTGTTAAACACCATCAGGTTCTCATCTGCCCATTTCCTGAGCCTGTTGAGGTCAGCCTGAATCACCCTCCTGTCCTCAGGTGTGGATGCTTTACCCCAAAGTTTGGTGTCATTGGCAAACTTGACCATTCCACTTCTGACTCCAATGTCCACATCATTAATGAAGATGTTGAACAATACAGGTCCAAGGACAGAGCCTTAAGGGACCCCACTGGTCACACAGCACCATGACAATTGACTTCCATCAACCATTACCCTCTGGGTCTGACCATGGAGCCAATTCCCAAGCCAGGGGATTGTGGTGGACCTGAGGCAGCAGTTGGCCAGTTTTGCGAAGAGGTGGTCATGGGATACCAGATTGAAGCCTTTTTTAAGTCAAAATATACAACATCAATCTCCTCCCCATTGTCCAGGTGCTAGGTCACCTAGTCATAAAAGAAAGATAGGCACCACACTTCTTCCAGTTTTTGGGCACTTCACCAGAGCACCAGGAGTTCTCCAAGATCAGTGCCAAGGGCTGAGCTATGATGCTAGCCAGCTCCTTGAGTACCCTGGGGTGCAGACTGTCAGAGCCGGCTGACTTGAAGGTGTTCAGCCTCTCAAGGTGTTCCTTCCTTGCCCTCTATCAATGAGGTCAGCATTGATAAAGGGCAAGGAATCTCCCTCACTCGGGCCTCCCTGTCCCATGATGGGCAGAGGTGTCCTGTGGGACTGGTGAAAGACCAATGCAAAGTACCCATTTAGTAGGTTGGTTTTTTCCTGGGTGTCAGTCATCAGTTGTCTCACCTAGTTTAGCAAGGGTCCAATGTTACCCTTGCTTTTCCTCCTGTTTAGAAGAACTCATTGAGGCCGTGTGCACAAATGCAACTAATCTGGGAGAATTCTCCTAGGTTTATTATCCTGGTAAAGAAATTTATCCAGTGACTCCTGTACAGACATTTGAATGCTAAGGCCCTGAAGAGTGGAAAGCCTGCAATGCTGATATCGTGCAGCTGGGGAGGACAGGGAAATGGAGGTGGCTGTACATACATCTCCGTATGTTCTGCAGGCTCCCTTAGTGTGCCTGGCAACAGATGATAGCATTGTATAGGGTATCTATGACTGGCTGACCCACCCTGCCCGTGGTCAGTCTGTGTTTCCATACAGCGCAATGTGGGAACTGTGAAGAGGGGGTGTTTGCTCCATGCTGGAGCAGCGGAACTGAGTAAGTGATGTAAGGCATTTTAGATGTGTGTGTGACGCAGCACTGGGCACTCGTGAAAGCACCTGGTGCTGTGTCACATACATTTGCATAAATGGCAAAATGCACATCAGCACTGAGAAAAATGGCAGTGGTGTGCTTTTGAACTAACACACCAAAGGTGCCCATAGTGTTTCCCAGGGGGAGGAAAGGATAAAAGGGTGCTGGAAGGCCATGTTCTCTTCTGAAAGAAGCTACAGTATTTACAGACATTTGCTGTCCCCAGAGAAACTCTCCTGGGAATGTTTTAACCCTGGTTGTTCCAAAGTTTTTTCTCCTGGAACAGCCATTTTCACTTGAGGAGGAAAAAGCCTGAACTTCTGTATGGCCATGGTTCTCCTGGGACAGTAGTGATACTTCCAGAAGAAACCGAATGTCTGTAAAAGGCCTGTATCGCTACATAAAAAAATCCCAAAGCTACTAGGCCACCTGGAAATAGTTTATGATTCTGTCTGAGTGCATGCATCCGTGCCATATATTTACATGAGTGTGATATGTGTCTGAATGCAGTACTCAGATAAAATTGATATTGAGTATTGGGTTGTAAAGTCATTTTTATAAGGAGGCTCTGGAACTATTTGGAACTTACTTTCAGCAACTGACCAAGTTAACTTTGAAATGCCAGGTCTGCAGAGTAAGCAGGGGCTGGTAGGATTTGTATCTCCTTCTCCAAAACAAAGTCCATCTATGTTGCATGTTTTTTCCTTAAGAGAGACAACAATGTAATTCTTCAAAGTTTTAGAATTTTCTATCAGTTTTCAAACAATAGAACTTTATGTACTATTAATGTCGGTTAAAACATGACCAGTTCTACTCAATCCGTCTTTAACAAATAATTTACTTACTAATGTATTCTAGCTTTTTGGGGGGAATGATATTCAGAATAAAGTTTTCAAATCTGCCTCAGCCAAGCCTCTAAGCTTTTGCTCATGGTTTTTGGGCATCCAAAAGGTCTCGAAATATGACTTACAAGGAAAGTTTGAAAGAACTAGAATCATTTAGTCTGGAAAAAAGAAATCAAGGGATGATTTGATAACAATCTTTAAATACCTGAAGAATGATTATAAAGAAGATAGAGAGAGACTATTCACTGTGGCTACAGGGGACAAGACAAAAAGCAATGGTCTCAAATTGCAGCCAGGGAAATTTACGGTGGATATTGGGAAGAATTTTCTTATTACAAAGGTAGCTAGCCAACAAGGCTGTGCAAGACAGCACCATTCTGCTTCGACATCTGTTTTGATGGAACAGTGTTTTGAGTTTAGTTTAGTTTCAAAAGCATTGTTCCGTTTCGTTTAGTCAAAATGGTTTCGCTGTTTCGCCCACTGGCTACAATGAGGAAGCACAAAACTGGAGGAGGAGCAGCCTCCCGTGATTGCAGGCAGATCGGGGCCTGCACCCCGGGGAGAAGTCTGGCAGAGCCCCGCAGCCCTCCCAGAGGTGCAGGTGGGAGGCTGCTGCCTGGGACTGGTGCTGGGAGCTGAGCTGGTAGAGGGAGATGAAGCGTAGCCCCGGTGCTGCACTCCACTTCCCCCAGCAGGATCAGTTCCACAGGGCTGCAAGTGCGTGGAACCGGAGCCCAGTGGAGGCAGAGGGATTGGAGCCCTGGGGCTGTGCTCCGCCTCCCTCCACCAGGCTTGGTTCTCAGGTGATTGCAGCACAGTGGAGGGCGGCAGGGTGAAGACCTGGGTCTCTACTCCCCCTGCCTCCATTGGGTTCAGTTCCCAGGTGCTTGTAGCCCTGGGGATGTGCTCCACTCGCCTCTACCAGGCTCGGTTCCCAGGTGCTTCCAGCCCGGAAACTTTCCCTGAGCCCCCCAGAAACTTTCGAAACATTTCGACTGCCCTCATTTCATTTCAAGGCTGTTTCAAAGCCCTTCATTTTGTTTCAATTTTGCTGTTTTGAGCTTGAAACAAGTTGAAACAGCCGGTGAAGCTTCGCACAGCCTTACTAGCCAATGGAACAGGCTACTCAGAGAGGCTGTGGAATCTCTGCAAGTTTTTAAGGTAGGTTAGACAGACACTTGACTGGAATGGTTTAGACAGGAATGATGCAGCTTTGAGCAGTGGGTTGGACCAGATGACCTCCTGAGGGCTACTTTTCTATTACTTTATGAAAATGCCTACCAGATATAAGAAAAGCAGGCTATATACTCTAACAGGCCATGTAAGTAAAATTCTTGATTACCAAGAATTCAGACAATCTTCATATTAGTATCCAAAGATGTATATTTTCAATATATAAATAATAAAGAAACAGATACCTTTAATGTACATAACCCATCTGTCCTCAGGTCACATATTTGACAAACTCCATCAAATAATGTCATTATTTTGGGGTTGCTATAAGTGAATCCATCATTAGAAATCTGTAAATGTACCGTAGTAGTGCAGTAAGTTATAAGATATCTTTGGTAAAGGATTCTGTTTGCACATGGCAGCATATAAAACAATTTTCATAATAATTATTTCTTTAAGTCAATGTTAAAAAGTGTTGTGGGTACCTTAATCTGCCACCTTGCCATGGGTTTCTCATCAACCAGATCCATGACATCAGATTGCTGACCATCAGTTGGTAGTTGGCAATCAACAGTCCTCGTGTTTTGGAAGGCAGCTGGCATAAATACAGGCTCTCCAAAGATCCATTTGCTATGGCTGTACTAAATTCAAGGAGGAAAAATCCAATTTCAGTTCAAGATATTCTGAAAACACCCTTGGAGAAAATATGTATTGTATGCTATGGTACAAAGAACTCGAAAACATCTTTTATGAGCTACTTTGGAATGCACCATGTTTTATAATTTATTTAAGAATATAGTTCAGCTGAACTCTTTTATGCCAAATTAGAAGTGCTAATTTGGAACTATAGGCACAAACTCATCCCTGCAGTGTAGTCATTTTACACTGCATTGCCAAAGGATAATGGCCCTAAACCTGGGGTAACTGGCCATGAGAAGATCATGCTAGCAGGGGGCATTCTCTAGTAGATATACTGGAGGGGTAGGGGGTATATACATATACAGATTCTTACAACTAGATTAACAAGTGTCTTATAACATATCATGTATGTATGTATAGACACATAATTACATACATATATATTCATTAGATACATTACAAGACTTAATTATATATATGTATATCTAATTAGATAAACTGAAAGAGATGACTCATACTATATCCAAATTACTCTAAAGGTTTTCTTTCCTTTTCCAGGGGAGAAGACCTTATTTTTGTTTTAGTTCTCACAATAATACTAGAATCCCATAAAAAATTACTCTTTTATCAAATATAATTTCACTATTTAGGCAGCCATGCTTTTTCTGCCCAGACTGTCTATGTAAGCATCAAATGGAAGTTAAATTGATCTGGTAATTTTTTAACTGCCTGTTTTCACATGTGAATAGTTTTGGTTCAGATATTAAGCATTTTATTTTCTTTCTTCTCTTCCTTTAAAAAAAAACTAAATGAGCAAGAAGGTATTCACCTATAATTGCACTGAAGGAAAAATCAATGGAAATATTGATTAAAATATAATATTCATAATATTTAACCTCATAACCTTTGAAATGTGAAATAGCCATTTTCCCCAGTAGTTTTTTGTTACTAACCTTGGGGATTTCTAGGTATTCATTTGCTATAAAAACATACTGAAATAAAAAAAAAAAAGATAATTAAAAGGTCAAGTGTCTAGGGCTTTGCGAAGCTTCTGTAGCTGATTTGACACAGAGGAGATTCAGCCTGATTCAGCGACTGAATCTCTGAATTCAAATTGAATCAGGAGACCAATTAAAAGCTCTGAATCAAATCAGAAGCCTCCAAATCAATTCGGAAAAGATTCGGCCCAATTCAGAGATTTGGCCATAGACTAAACAAGCAGCAATCCTCACCAGGCTGGACACAGCTGCCTCCAGCTGGTAAGTCTGTTGTGGTGCACAGAGGGGGAAGGAAAAGGGTGTTGGGGAGAGAGGGATTTGGGGCTGGGACAAACTGTCCAGCTGAGGTGGGAGGTGCGGGACTCAGAAAGGTGGGACACAACAGACTTACCAGCTGGAGGCAGCTGTGCCCAGCGTGGTGAGAACTGCTGCCCATTTAGTCTGTGGCCAAATCTCCAAAGCAGCACTGAATCTCCAGATCTGAACTGGCCAAACTGAATCAGGATAGTGATTCGAATCTCCAAATCGAATTGCTGTCCCTCCAAACCAGTCAAATCTGAATCTGAAGCAAATACTGCCTGCTTTGTACAGGCCTACTATTCAAAGCATTTTCCAAACATTGCATGAATGCATGTGCAGCTTTGTGCAAACCTGACTGAATTTTCTTCTCTATATGGCTTCATTTGGCTAAACTTTCTCATCTCCCACATAATCTGAATAGATTTTGCTATTCAATCTGTGTAATGATAGACTTGCTGGCTATGTTTGCCACCCTTGCACAACTCCTGGGCCAAAGTAAAAGCTGATGCCTTCCCAGAAGTGC
>NW_017728886.1:49563672-49570707 GCF_001723895.1 Crocodylus porosus
GAACGTTTCCTGCTGAACGTACTACAAGCAAAAACCTACATTAATAAAAAGAAATTTTACTTCAGGGCTTTCTTAGTTTTTTATCCAAGGTCAAGAGGCTAATTCTTAATTGCATCTTAAATTATTCAGGGTTTCCAATATCTGTAAATTAATCAGCTCCTTTAGACAAAGGCCAGCTTAGGTAACTGAACCTAAATTCTATCTAAATTTCTTCCATCACTGTATTAGTTTATGGGACATAATTCTCAATTTCCAATCCTGAGTTAGTTGTGGGATGGAAAAAGACGCTGCCTTTGTGCTACCATAAACATTTCTGAGAGGGCTGGTCCTGTTCAGGCAGCTGGTCCCAGGGCCCAATGCAGGATTGCCCCCCTCAACCTAAAGGAATTTTTGTGAAGAATCAAGTCCCTGATCCCTAGGAGTGCTTGGTCTGGGTTTCGTCTCCCAGCAGAGACACAAAAACTGTGCCAAGTTTAAAAATGTGGTTTTTACATTTGCTTCCCTGCAAGCTGGGAGCAGGCCCCCTTCACCAATGGGATGAGAGGGCAGGACTGGGGCCAGGCCAGGCTGGGAGTGCCGTGTTGTACCTCTCTGGGCACTGGGGGGGCCTTGGGAAGCTATGGCTACCCTAAAATTCATCTTGGCTCTCCCTAGCCACCCTTCCTAGCACCGCTGCCCGCCCACAGAGATGCAGCACTCCTGGTTCAACCTGGCTGGGCCCTGTGCATCTGTGTGGCAGCACAGGATACGGCTAGGCAGCAGCTCCCTGCAGGTAAGTCTAATAGGGGCTGGGCAGGGAACTAGACACAGCTGTGGGCAGCTCATAGGGGGGTGGGCGGCGGGGGTGGGGGCTGCCTCAGGGTGATCGAGAGCAGGGGAGGGGAAAGGTCCAGTGAGGGGGAAGGTGTGTGTCTGGGTGTGAATGTGTCTCTGTCTGTCTGTGTGTGTGCGTATGCATCCCATGTGCGTGTCTCTGTTCATGGTAGGGAAAGTCTGTTTGTGTCTATATGCCCATGTGCAGAAAGTGAGTGAGAGTAGAGTGAGCACCTGTCAGTGTGCACGGGTGTGTGTGTGTGTGTGTGTGTGTACATTTGGCCGTAGGGGGGAAGGGGATGTGGTGAGCAGGGAGACACAGGCATGTGCTTCCCCACCCCCAGCCTGGCAGGGTCCACCCAACCTCCTCCCACCAGCACCAGGATAGGAAAGGGCCCACCTCCCCACCCTGCAGCCCAGGTCCCATGGGGAAGAAGGCCTCCAATTTTGTGTTTGTGTTCCACCTCAACCCACCTTTGCAGGCAGGTGCTCCCAGGGCTTGAGGGGCCTATTTTGTGCAGGAATTCCCGAGCATGAAGCATAAGGCCCCTCATGTCCCAGGAGAATACGCTGCCTTTTGGCCTCATCAATGGGTGTGACAAAAGGTAATATGCATTTCATCTAATGAAATGCATCAGCTGTGCCAGGACATATCCCAGTACAGCTGATCCACTTTGTTTGACAGTGTCCATTTCTAGTCATAGCAGACTTAAAGAATCTCTGCCTTTTCCTCCAAATAATGGAATTTCAGTCCCTATAAGCACCTTTCTTTATGACCATCTTTAGGGTTGTGCTTATATAGGATCCTATCTCCGCATGCTGGTTTGATAACTGACTGCTGTGCGTTTTTAGCTCCTCTCTCAGCTGTTAAACAACCCTTTTATGCTTTACTTTTCTCTTCCACTGAGAAAATGGCAAACCTGCAAGGAGATGAGTGCCTGCTGTGAAGCGCTGAGTGCCCTTTCTTTCAGCTAGTGCAGGGATGAGCCATACATGCATTAAAAGAAATGTCCTGTATTTTGACCACAAGATGAGAAATTAACCACAGCACTTTGGACAACTTAAATCTGGTGTTGGTGTCCAACTGATCTACCTGCAATTTGATAATTTCACATTTCAGACTTGTTGACGCTCTGAATCCCTGGCCGAAAGCTCTCACAGATGTGCAGTCATACTGTCGAATGTCACACAATCCATCATTCTCCAGCTCTGTGATTTCTGGAATCTGATCTTCGAAGTAAAGGTTGGAAAAGGTTAGAAAATGTAAATCAACAAATTATCATATTTTAAAATTATGTAATAGATATAGCTGTCTCTTTATATTTTAGAAGAAAAATGAAATAATATTGTCTGGCATGGTATGTCTTCAGTATCTGAAATTTTCATTTTGTTTTTCAAAATAGTTTGGAGAGACTTCAGATACAATTTTTAAAAGACCATAATACTGCATAATACTAGCAGATACCGGAGAGAGATACATAAATACAGTATGTCTGCTAGATGAAAGTTACTAGTCCAGTCACAGAAAGCAGCTAACTGGAACACTTCATGATGTTAAAATTCAAAACTTCTCAGATTAGTTATACTTTAGGAAATACAGCTGGGGAGAGAAGGACAATTCATATTACTAAAATGTAGCTGAAAATATGTTGGGTTTGATCTAGTTAGATCACTTTTTTATAGTAGTCTAGCAGCATAAAATATAAATGAGAATAAGGACTTAAATGGTACCACTAGGCTAGGAAGATGATGCATTTGTCCCAGGACAACTTGTGCCTGTGTTTGTCCTAGAATAAAAATATCTCAGGATCAGTGTGTATACACATTGCCCTTCTAATCAGAGTTTTGCGAGTGGCAGAACAGGGATACACAGATACTTTTTTGCTATTGATTCAATTATGAAATCCTGGGATAACCTTTTAGATGCACTTTCCAATGTCCCATGATAAACTGATAGTACTTATTATCCTATGAATCTTTTTAGAATTTATCCTGGGACAAAAAACATGGCTATCTGAACAATTTCACTGTCCTGAATAAAATGATTTATCTTGGGACAAAAGCAGTTTCTGCTTTTAGCCCTAGAAAGAATGGAAGTAGAAAGGAGTCTATAGCTAGAGTTGTTTGGATAATGTTTGATAGCTGAAAATAATATTATAAGAAAATGTTTTAGCTTAAAATGGAAACTTTTTTGATGAAGAAAATCTCCTTCCCTCCCTCCCAATTTATTTTAAGGTCATTTGAAATGTTTTGTTTAAATCTGCAGCTCTTGCTTGTAACAGAATATTTATTTGACCTGAAATGATGCATTTCAGTTTTTGAGGTTTTACTTTTTTAAGTACAGGTGAATTTTTAAATAAAATAAATTAACTGAAAATAAAATAAAATACCTTTTTGTTCCTCATGGAAAAGATTTGGCCAACATTATCTGTAGCCCATTCTACCATTCCAATCTACTTGTTTTCTTTTCAATATAGAAGACTTGCTCCTAAATGGTTTGCATTTATGGAAGTAAATTAAACATTCTTGCATCAAATTAATATTTGATTATTAATTTGCATTAATATTTGATACAAGAATTCTTTACAGGCCCTTTGGGAAGTAGAGAATAGGAACGGATGTATAAGATGGCTATATCTTTAACAGGAGACACTATACAATATATATTATATAAAACATGCTAGCAGTGCGCACTATAAATTCACTGAGTGGTAAGTCTTTTTAAATCGAACATATCAGAAATTGACTCTAAGGGAAAAGATACACTTAGACCATACTAAATCTGTGTCATGTTAAGCAGTGTTGAAGTTAGCATGTCCTGTGAGCAGTCACATGTTAATACAGTTTCTTGCTGGCATTGCTTTGACTTGCCACTAGAGGACACCTGGCTTCTATCTTTGCTCTGAGTTGGAGGGGAGGAGGAGGGGCTGGGAACAGTGCATCTGAGGATGCTGGAGGTCTGCAAATTGCTTATCTCCATGGGGCATACTGATGTTACCCTAACAGAAGCTAGGTAGAATCAGAGTTAAATCTCACCTGAAGTAGCATAATGTTTAGATGCTCAGAGGCTCTTAGTGTGAGTTAGAGCTTTAATGTGTGAATGCTTAATATGCTACAAGTGTAATACATAACTTTACCCTAAGGCTTGTCCTTGGGAAACAAGAATAGATAACAAATATGTTTTTTAAATTGGAAAAAAAGCTGATGGACAATGAGTAGAAACAGTGTAGGGATACAAACTGACATGGCAAAAGAAAAACAAGAATCCTACTTAAATAGATTGTATTGCACAGTCCCACTTACCAGACAAAAAGCTGCAATCATAGGAGCTAAAGCCTTGGAAACATGCACAGCCCCATTCTACACATTCTCCATTACCACTGCAGAGATTGGGGCATTTTAATGCTAAGAGAAGGTCCTCAACTGACTCCTGAAATTCTTGTGTGTTGTAATTTATTTCTTCCAAAATTCTCTTTTCACATTCATTCTCTAACAAGGCCACACCTGCTTCTGCCCAGCTGAGATCATCCTTCAGCAATAAATCTTTTACACACATATCTACTGTATCTTCTATCCTCCTGTCAAGAAGAGCAGCACAAGATCTTCCTATGCTGGAGTTAGCTATTGTTTGCTGGCACAACTCCAAAGCACTGGATTCAGTGAGGCCAGAAGGTGTGGGCCAAGAAGGCAAAAAATGTTGGTGCATCTTAGTTGTGTGATCTTCTGGAAAAAAATAGCTAAAACCTTCTACGTCTGTTTGGCTAAGACTCTGGTATGGGAATACTGGAAGGTATTCATAATAATGCTGGCGCTTCCATCTACTTCCAACAGGTTGTCTGTTGTAGACTTGGCTGCTAAATGCCTGTGTGTGTCTTTGAGTTTCCAAGCTCGATACTCCTTGTTTTTCCATTTCAATGTCTCCCTTTACATTTGTAGAGACAACTTCTTCTGCTATAGGTGCTATTTGAAATTTGGTTTGAAATTGGTCATCTCCTAACAGAAGTTCCAAAGAAGCTTTTTCATGTGCAAATGTATGTCTGCTTAAGTCCCTGAGAAGATCAGCAGGGCCAACATACTCAGTAGTGACATCCAGTCCTGGTATCAAAGAGGGAAACCTGACATTTTCATTTTCTTTGCAAGATGAAGCAAATTCTGCTTGAGAAACAGAATTCAACCTATTCATTGATTGATATAAATCACTGTCATCAACTGTACAACTACAGAAAGGTATTTTTTTGGATGAAGTTAAAGAAGCTGGTATTTTGTCAAAAAAACTGTCCCCTGGTGGAATTCTATAAAAGAAAAAGAGAAACTAAAACATTTCAAATTGTTATATTTTAGTTCTTTTAGTTTTCTCTAGAATTTCACGGTTGCTGTCTATACCCCTGATTTTAATACTTTAAATCAATCTTGTACAGATTTGAGTGTCCTACATAAATTACAAAACCATGAGAATAAATTACAGCTATAGAATTGAAATACATGAATAAATGTATTGGTTTATGTTCACCTAATTAGCATGTTAAATACCCTTTAAGCAAATATTAAATAGCAACTAATAAGCAGTTATTAATTTATCATTTTAATTCCAATTTGCCACAAAATAAGTTGCATTTGCTCCTTTCCTTAACTGAACATCAACTAAGACAAGTTTGACATGTAGGGGAAACACTGAACTGAAAATGAATAAATGTCTTTAAGAGCTTGGTATTTAATTGAAATAAATGTACTTGTTACCTCCATTCATTAATAAAGGTAAGATGAGCATTAGAGTCCTTTTTGATTTCCATCCCATTCCGAGTGTGGTAGTCATTCTCTGCATATCCATCAAATGTACCACAAAGCCCCATGGTATATTTATAGTCTGAACTGGGTGCCCTGAGAGTCATGCTCATTCCCCATTCACTCACATCAGCCCGAATGAAAGCTCCAGAAGAAAATGAGATCTAAAAATAAATTTATACTGTTACTGTATTAAAAAGAAATGGTTAATAATTAGTACAAAATTAAAAAAACCAAAGGAAACAAATATGTAACTGCCGGGTCTATTAGGAATTCCAATTTAACTCTACAGGTGTGTCCACACATGCAGGCATGTGTGCTTGCAGCAGCTCAAATAGAAACAGCACAAATTTGAGCTGAAGATTTTTGCCTCAGCACATATGCCCGGTCATGAACTTTGGTATGGAGCAAGTTGTGCCACTTGGAGCAAAATACCCCTGCCCAGCCTCTCCTGGATCTGCAGCCAGAGGGAGTTAGAGCCTGGAGCCAGCACCTGTGCTAGATCCAGCAGTATAAAAACCTACCCTGTGCTGGCCCCAGCAGTATAAAAAAGCTGCCCTGGCGAGCAGCTTAGGGGTACTTGCTCTCAGGAGCTTCTGAGATCCAGACAGTTGGTATCTGGGGACACTACCCCTTGTGCCAGCTGGACTGCTAAAGCAGCCCTAACTGAGAGTTCCCTGCACCTTCTATCCACTGCAGCAGTCTGGCAGTGGGGGCTGCTGCCTGGCTAGCTATGACCTACTGCCACCTGAGACAGCACGTGGCCCCATGGCTGTGCACTTGCCAGATCTGGATAGGGACTGCACAGCCACAACAGCGGCTTCTGCATCTCTGGGCCAGCTTCCACTGGGCTGTAGCTGACCTGCGGGCCTTTGTGTGGTACTACTGCCACATGTGCGACCGCCCAGCCGTCTGGGCAGCTATTGCCTGGAAGATTTTCTCAGTGTGGTGGCCTGCTTTGCACTGTCAAAGCATGTCCTCCTAGCCCCCAAGTGTCCAGGAGGTCAGCCACCTCTTTTGACTGCCAGTTGGCTCCTGGGTACCAGCCCTGAGCAGGCTCCTCTGCCTGGGTCCTGCCATTTGCCTCACTAGCAGGAATTCTTGTGTTCCCTATTTAAAAACTGCAAAATCCCCGATAAAAAATCCCAACAGCTGAAAATGAAGTCTTACTCTTGTATATTGTGGGTGGTTGTGGGAGGGTATGGGATTCGTGGCGGGGATGTGAATGTGTGGGGAGGGGGTGTGGGAAAGGGTGTTGGGGGTATGTGTGGATGTGGTTGGGTATGTTGTTTGTGGGGTCTGTGGGGTGTGTGGGTGCGCATGTGTGGTGGGGTATTTGCATGTAGCCGTGAGCAGGGCTCCCCCCAGAGGCAGGTGGGTATGTGTATGCAGTGTTTGTGGGGTGTGATTGTGTGGGGAACAATGTGGCTGTGGGGTTTG
>NW_017728886.1:49571072-49572249 GCF_001723895.1 Crocodylus porosus
GGCACAGGGGAAAATCAGCCCGTCCCCTTTGCCATTCCTGGGCAGTTCTTGGTGCAGCCACCCAAAGCCCATACTCTGCTGGGCTGCCCTGCAGCTCTGCCACCATCACAGATGCCTCTGGGCTGCCCGGAGAGGCAGTGGTGACAGCGCAGAGCAGCTGCAGGGCAGCCTGGCATGGCGTGGGATCTGGGAGGCTGTACTAAGAACTGCCCAGCAGTGGCAACGGGGAGGGGCTGCTTTCCCCCTATGCCAAGCAACACTTTTTGCCTGGCTGCTGCTACTGCCACTGAGTGTGGATGGGTGAGTCTGGAGCAGTTGCGGGGTGCACTGGGTTGGGGTTTTGTGTACAAGTCCCCCCTGGTACCACAGAGCTGGGGCCAGTAACAGCAGCAGCCAGAAGGAACCATTGTTGCCTGGACTGCCTAGAAAGGCAGTCCAGCTGCAGAGCTGCCCCAGCCCCGCTGCATGCCCAAGAGGCAGCAGGACGCACCACAGCCAGGTGGAGCCTGGGCCAGGCAGGACCTGCCATCGACTAGACAGAGCCCCTGTGGGCCATATCTGGCCTGCGGGCCACATTTTGCTAACCTACATGCTAAGAAGAATGCCTATAGGTACCAATAATAGCTCTTAAAGATTCTTGGGAAGTAGTCTTAAACATTTAGGCTCAGCTTCTCAGGTAGTGAAGATAGCAGATAAGGAAATGTTAATAATACATGTCAATACTGCCTGCAGGTTTGCAATAGGGGGACATGTAATAAAGGTATCACACATTCATCTTGTAGCTTGCTTATCTGCTGGTTATATCACACAAAGTTATCTTTACTACCTGAGAACCAGAGCCTATATGTTTAAGAATACTTCCCAAGAATCTTTAAGAGCTATTATTGGTGCCTATAGACATGCTCCTTAGCATTCTAATTAGAATACTCCAGCATCGTCTTAGCAGCATGAGTATTAAGCCCACCACATTTCAAAATTGCCACAGGGCTGCTTTAACTAAAGCTTGTTGAATGAGCTTTAGTTAAAGCACCCTAACTGCCATTTTGAAATGTGTATGTGTGTGTGTGTGGGGGGTCTTTAATATGCATGGTGGTGAGCCATTTTCATTAGAGTATTAGAGTAGCTGTCTGGGAGCCAGTTTAATCAAATGTCCAGGAGTGGACATTGGAGTCAGGAG
>NW_017728886.1:49573174-49578104 GCF_001723895.1 Crocodylus porosus
AAATCTATGAAAATGCCACCTCTGCCTCCCCCCCACCCCAAGCATGTACATAGGCAGCCTACATTTTTAGTTCAAGCATCTTTGTCATTTATGTGAAAAATGAAGTGTCATGTATTTTAAGAATGAATATTTCTGGATAGATGTAACTGCATGTTTGAACAGGCAGTTTATTGAAAAAATGACATTTTACCCACATGTTTGCAGCTCAGAACACTTTACCTGCTGATTGAAACTGGAAATGTTGTGTTAGAAAATTAAGGTGATATTTAAATTGTAGCAAGCATGTAAAGGATACAATCATATTATGTTAAACCCATTTGTTTTGTAAGCTCTATACAAGTGAAAAAGAGAAATTTTGCAAGCATACTGCAAAAAACAAACAAAAAAAGAACCCAAGTCTTACTCTTCTGAGAAACAATGATTGAAGAGGTTAGTGTCTGGAGGAAGTCATGACTTTGATTCACTATGCAGATTAGAGCAAATGACAGGAATGAGTGGAAAACTCAAGTAACATAACTTGTGTGCGCTTCTGTCTCAGAGATTTCTTGGTGTGTACCTAATTAACATTTGGGCTCCTGATATAAGTGCTAAGCGTTTAAGGAGTTTTGATGTTGGTTACCACAGCCACTTCAAAAGATGTGTTTGTTTTTATGCTTGTCTTTCATACTAAAAGAGTGATTTAAGAGGGCAGGTTTAACATTCAATTTTTATGCTAGTGAATTGCCCATCAAGAATGATGGGGTGGAGGAGAGGGAAGGCAAGTGGGGATGGAGTGCCACCACCCACCACACCATACCAGTACCACCTCCCAGGAGCAGGGGGGGAGGGAAGCTTACCCCTCCATCCCCTTCCACCAGCACCTGAACTGCTGCTGCCTCCAGCAGCACTGGCCTTTACCTCCTCCCCCCCGCACAGCCCTGTTTCTCGGAGGCGGTAGAGTGCTGTGGTACAGGCCTCACCCCCCACCCCCCGCTCCATCCCTGCCATCATGGTGGCGCTTTGCACTCTGATTGGTTGTTTCACTAATCAGTCAGAGTACTCCAAGAGCATTACAGACAGATGGACTGCGCCCTTTATTATATAAGAATTCTGCTTCTTTTGGGCTTGCCCTTACCAGCATTCAATACATAAAGAAAAAAGCTTCAGAAAAATTAAATAAATGATTTTAAGGTTATATTTTTTAGGGAAAACTCCTCCACAATTTTTAGTTTAGTTTCTAATTGATAATTTTGGCATGTCTAGTTGACCACATGAACACGTCTTGTATGGCACTGCATGTATAAATCAGTGTGTAGACATGAGCTTTTGGAAAATTAGGCTCCTCATTAGCTTCTATATGTAGGATCTACATAAAAATTTTTTCTGATACTTTACTATGATCATGGGGTGTCTGGTACACTAAAGTTAAGAGAAGAGCCAGAGCTTAGTCTTTTGAAAACCAAAATAATTTTAGTTAGGCATGTCCTATAGATAATTTACACCTTTATTTGATAATATTGGTCTCAGTCCCTAATTTATTAAAACTGTTATCTTGCCAGACTATTTGAAATGTTAATAATGAGGTGCAAAGATGTTTTGGTCTGCACATGTTTTTGAGGAACGGTTGTGGGAATTATACATGTGTTCTGTGAGTAAAGTATGCTCCTCTGATTCAATGGAATTATATTTGTAAAACATGTTTTATCTTGTTTTTTAACTTAAAAAAAACACTACAGGCCTTGCATCTGAAATTAGCAGGAAGAGGCAGAAGTGCTTGCTAAGATAAATAAGGTGAGAACAAATAACATTTACTACATACCGTGACTTTTCTTCCTAGATAGGATTCCATGATCCTGACATTTCTTCTTCTTTTGTCTCTACTTTTTACAGATAAATGTGGCTGAGACTCATGTAGCTGACCATTGCACATGTCAAACGCAATTATGTCACTTTCTTCTCTGGCAACAAAACCACAATTACATGATGCTGGGTAGTGAAGGCTTCCACAGTCCCACTGGCGCACATGAACTTCAAAATCCCGAGATGTACTCTTATAGAGCACAAATGTTCCTGTTTTAAAATTATCATACTGTCTGGAATAAAAATAAAATTGAGTGATATTATCATCATCTAAAATTATAATAAAAAGGAGTAACATACTGTATTATTAACTTTTCTCAGTTAAATACAAAATTTTATAATATTTTATTGGCATGTGGTATATTTTTTTCAGTTGCACTAAGAAAGGCAAATGTTATACACCCCCCTCCCCAAAATAATCTTAATCTAGACAATCAGCATTTTCACTTATTACCTGGTGATAGCTGCAAATCAGAGCAGGCAGAAATTAAGAAAAAGGGTGAATCCATGAGGAGTGGAACAATTTCCTATAAGAAAGTAGGATGGAAAGCAGAATAGGAGTGGGGGACTGGTGTGTGTGTGTGTGGTAAAAGAGTCAAGAAGACATGAGTGGGTAACAGCAGAAGATGGCAATGCCGACAAACACTTCTAACTCTTTAATATGGGAGCACTTAGCATGCCCCTAAAGGGTTAAATATACACAGGTGAAATAGAAGGAGGCTGAATGATGAATTGTGGGCATTACTGAAGGGTATACATATCTTTTAGAAAAGTGGCTTTGAGGATCATAAACCTATCTAGATTAAACTACAGAAGCAGAATATGTGCATGTTCATGGAGAGTTAGAACTTAGAATTTATGTTAAGCATAAATAGTGATTTCCCTGCCCCCCTCCCCCCCAGGGTTTTTTTACTAGCAACCCAAAGTAAAAAATGTAAAACTGTCTAGAACTTAATGGAATCTGAGAACAGTGTATGAGACTTAATAGGAGCATGGTGATTTTTTTTTTCTATACATACAATGACCAGGCAGACACATGGCTACTACATTACTGGGATTAGATAGGTTTAGCTAATGGTTGTGAAATAAGAACCTCACTTGTTATTTCCACTTGTTACAAATGGAAACTGTACTTGTTTCCACTTGTAAATAAAGTAGCTGCACCTTTTTTCCTAACAACAGTTCTCTTTCAGACAAGGCAGCATGCTTTCACCATGGCAATGTCACTATAAATCAATGAAAAAAAGGCTCAATCAGTGAAAAAAGGCTCAGTAATTTAGTGGTTAAAATGCTCACGGAGAGTAAAGGTGCTGCATACAGGTTCCAGGACTGAATTCTTTATTGTTCTGAGCCTACTCATCTTGGGAAAGTGAAAATTAGCACAAAAACATACCCATTAAAGGCACAGAAACTGCTGCTGCTGTGTGAAGGAGAAACATAAATAGCATTTAAAAAGTTATCCATTTAACCTCATTATACTGATTAAACAGTTAACCAATATCACATAACTAGTCCTGGCTAGGGGCATTCCCAGAGCAGTGCATGGAACTGGGTGCCATGCACAGACGTGCTGGGGTTGCAGGTTGCAAGTCCAAATAATGAAGATGTCATCGATATATCTTAAGTAAAGCAAGGGTTTGATGATACAGTCCTCAACCCTTGCTATACTTAAGATATATCCATGACATCATCATTTGGACTGAAAACCTGAACTCTGATTTCCATCAGAAATTCAATAATCATCACCCCTCCATCAGACTCTCTCTTGAATACTCCAGCACTAACATTTCCTTTTTAGACACTATGATCACTATCCAGAATGGTAAAATACAAACCACCACATACAAGAAACCCACAGACCAACATAGATATCTGCACAGAACCAGCAATCACCCTAAACACACCAAGAAAGCTGTAATATACAGCCAATCCCTGACCTCTGATACCAACAAATTTGCACTGAGGAGAACACCTGTGATCATCACCTCACAAATCTCAAAAGAGCTTTCACTCACAAGGACACTCCTCTAGAGAGAGATCACACTGTTGAAAGAGCCACCCAGATACCATGTGAATAATTGTTGCAGTACAGAAAGAAAATCCCCAGGAAATGCACATCATTAGTCATGACATATCATCCCTCCCTGGAACCTATATGGAAAATCCTCGAACAATAGCAACCTATGCTAGAAGAATATACAACGTTTAAAGAGACCTTCCCAGAACCACCGATCCTAGCCTTTAAACAAGCACTGAACCTCACCAACCACATCACTAGAAGCAAACTGCCTATGGTTCAAAACACACCAAATGGATCCAGACTATGTGATGACAAGAAATGTAAAACCTGCCAACATTTCTCCACCACTCCCACAATAACTACACCTCACAACAGGACCATCAGCATTTCTGAATCTTACATCTGCACCTCTGGAAATCTAAATGCCATGATGAAAAATACACAGAAGAAACCAAACAACAAGTGCATACTAGAATGAACTCATGCTGAAAATCTATCAGACAAGAATGTCCAATTACCTGTGGAGGAGAACTTCTCACAAGACAATCACTCCCTCTGATCTCTCAGTTCTAATCCTCAAAGGGAAATTACAAAGCACTTTTTGCAGACTAGCCTACGAACTTCACTTCGTCAACCTACTGGATACAAAAAATCATGGACTAATAGACACTGGATTTATGGAACATTATAACCTGCCTAACATCTGATACCCCAGATAACCTCTCACTATTTATACCTACATCTTATCACCAGGTCTACACTCCTTTCTCCAGCACCAACTGTTTCTTCTCCACTGACTACCTGAATTTGCTTTTTCACTGACTGGCATTCTTGCATACTGGCCTCTAGCTTCTATTCTATTCTGTTCCATCCAGGAGGAGCACAAAGCAACTGCAGAGTGGGGCTGCGCAAAATGTTGATGGGTGTTTCATTTTAAAGCTGTTTTGATGCATTTTCAAGCTCAAAGCAGTGAAACTGAAATGAAACAAAAGGCTTCGGCACAGCTTCAAAATGAAATGAGGACACTTGAAAGGTTTCAAAAGTTTAAAAATGTTTTGAGGTTCAAAGAAG
>NW_017728886.1:49578574-49590045 GCF_001723895.1 Crocodylus porosus
GGAAGAGCCTGATGCTGGCCCTGCTGCAGCCCCAGGAGCAACAGATGCCGCCTGCCTGCAGCTGCTGGGCTGCATCATGCCCCAAACCCCCTGCTGTGGCAGCAGGGGCAGCACTGGGCTCTCCCTAGCACTTGGGGCAGACTACAGTGATGGAAGGGGGGCTGCTGCCACCCCTAAATTCACTGTAGCTCCACCCCACCTGCCCTCCCAGTACTGCTAGTGAGTACAGGCCTCTTGGGGGGGATGGGCCCCCCAGATCTGCATGTGGGATGACAGGAGGTTGCTACTGCTGCTTCGGTCAGCGGCAGTAGCAGCATGGGCTGCGCCCAGCGCCAGTCCCAGGCAGCAGTGGCAACCTCCTGTTATCCCACATGCAGATCCAGGGGGCCAGCACCCTGGGGGCAGTCTGGGACAGCTCCACAGCCCTCCCAAGGGCACAGGCCCCCATATCTGCACGCAGGATGACAGGAGGCTGCCACTGTCAGGAAGTGATATGAGTTTTGCTTTCAACTGTTTGAGGTGCAGTTTCACAACCCCCCCCCACACACCTATCTCCTTGCAACTTGGCAGACTTCGTGCCCTCAGAAGGGGATATCATTCCTGCAATTTTCATCTGAATCAGGCAAGAAATGACTAAGTTATAGGCATTTTCATGATTCCCCGTTATAGCCTGTGGCCGAAATGTTGAAAAGCATTGAAATAGTTTCGATGGAATGGAACAGTGCTTCAAAATGAAATAAAACAAAATGCTGTCCCTTTGAAATGGGGAAATGGAAGTTGAAATGAAACAGTGCTGTTTTGTCCAGCCCTACTGCAGAGGCTTCCTCAGCCTGAAGAAGGGTGTTTGTACCTGAGGGCTTGCAAAGAAGAATTTTTCCAACTATTTTAGTTGATCTAATAAAAGATATCAGATTTAACCGAAGACCTTGTTTACCAGTGAAGCTATACTTATCATATAAAAGTTTAAATGCTTAATCTTTTACATCCCTAATATGAAGAATTTGCAGTCATATGTAAGATGGGATACTAATTGCCTCACACAAGGTTAACACATGCAGCACTTGCTGTGTAAATCTCAGACAGGTACTACAGCCCACCTGCTCAAAGTATTTAGGTGTGCCGCCTTTGCCAGGATGTAGGGAGAATCTAGCTTGATAACTACAACATCCCCTGCTGTGGACACTGTCTTGCATCACCTCCTCTTGCTTAGTCAATACTCCCACAATGTGTTCTGATGTTCTTACGTGTGCTTTTTAAATCATAGGTGTGCTGCCAGTGACTGATCATTTTATGCAAGCAGCAGGTTGTGTAACCAGTCTTTCTCACTTGGACCTGCTCCACAGCCTCATTTCAGGAGAAAAGAACCTATATGTTTTATTCTGTTGCCATAAAGCAAAACAGTCTCTTGCCACTAGAACTATAAATATTAATAGCAAGCAAGACTTGAGGAAGAGTACTGATGCCCAAAAGCTTGTCTCTGTCTATCACAACTAGAGAGTCAGTCTAATAGAAGAAACTACCCACACAAATTCTCTCCTCTTGCATATTTCCTGAACCACCATGGCAGCAACATCACTTCAACACTATCAATAACAAGCTTGTTATTTGAAACATATTTCCTCGGTATTCATGGAGTAGAAAGGGAAAAGGCACAACAAGCAGCTTAACTGTGTTATTAATGTAAGGTCATGAAGTCACTTAAAATTAAAGTATTAAACCAATAATTACCTTCCATCAAATGTAACTATGTGTGGGTCAGTGAATGAGTAGCAGTAAGCAGAGGGCAGATCCTTTACCATGATCTTCAGAATAAAGGGATACAAAGTAACAATTATCAGATCAAGAAATAAATATCACTTGTTATTTACTTATCCTAAAATATTTTAATGTCATCCTGAAATATTTTGATTACTTTATAATCAATCCATTCATCATATCATAGAATCATAGAAAATTAGGGTTGGAAGGGGCCTCAGGAGGTCATCTAGTCCAACCCCCTGCTCAAAGCAAAACCATCCCCAGCTAGATCACCCCAACCAAAGCTTTGTCTCTTTTCTAATGTCATTTTATGTTTTTTCACTGATGATATTAACTTTAAAATATTATCAGTATATATATCTTTCAATTCATAAGAAAAATGGTTGCACTTAGATGAAAAAATTAAGTTGAAAAAATACTCTCTCAGTTATTTTGGTGTGAATCAGTACAGATCAACTGAAGAAATGAAGCTTTATTTAATACCATCTAAGATTCTGGCCGTCTCTTTTTATAAAGTTTTTACATGATGATTTTCAACCTGTATGCTTTCAGGGGTGTACCCGCTCCACAGGAAATTGTCACTAGATACAGGTTCCACCACAATCTGGGTAAGTATGTCTCCATCTTGCACAAAATCTGTCACAGCAGTAAAATAAATTACAGCTTGGCTACAGGTTCTGTTATGGCAGGGTTTCTGGAGAAGGTCCACATGACAAGAAGAAAGCACCAAGTTCAAGCCTTGCAGCTCTTTACCTGTTTCAGTGAAAACAGACTGTTAGTCAGTCAAAGTCACATTAGAGGATTTTTTCCATACCGTTTGCTTAAGGAACAAATAAAGATTTTGCTGATGAATAAGAAGGAGCAAAAAAGCCTTCTACTTTTTAGGTATTTTAGTATACAGAAAATCTGGCTATTTATTAGAGGTGCACCAATACGTCGGTCCAATATGATAGTATCACAGTGCTTGGGGTCGGAAGGGACCTAAACAGATCATCAGAACTGATCCCCTGCCCCGGGCAGGAACGGGTGCCAGGGTCATATCACCCCAGCCAAATATCTGTCCAGCCTCCTCCTGAAGACCCCCAAGGTAGGAGACAGCACCACCTCACTTGGGAGCCCATTCCAGAGCCTGGCAGCCCTAACTATAAAGTAATGTCTCCTGATGTCCAGCCTGAACCTTCTCTCTAACAATTTCTGGCCATTATTCCTAGTAACCCCAGGTGGTGCCAGGGGAACAGACCCTTCCCTGATTCCCGCTGGTCCCCCCTGGTGAGTCTGTAAACAGCCACCAGATTCCCTCTCAACCTTCACTTGTGGAGGCTGAACAGATTCAGGCACTTTAGCCTCTCTTCGTATAACCTGCTCCACTGCCCCTTGGCTATGCGAGTGGCCCTCCTCTGGACTGTCTCAAATCTAGGCACAACCCTCTTGAAGTGCAGCACCCAGAACTGGACGCAGTACTCCAACTATACCAATATGAAGAAAAATGGCTTTATTAGATATCAGACCTATGCTGCACACAGCTGCAATACAGCACTCAGGCAGCAAGGAGCACAGCTGGCAGCAGGGAGAACTGCCTCCAGCTGTTAAGTCTAGTGTGGTGGAAGGGGAGGGGGAATGGAAGGGGCGTGGGGGGACAGATCAATGTCCCCTGCAGTGAGAGAGGGGGCAGAAGCAGGGGCAGGCGCTGCCCAAGCGGGGTGGAGGGGAGCAGGGCCATGGCTTTAGGTGTGGGGAGGTGGCCTGTGCTGCTGCTTGCACCCTGGGAGGGTATTTGCCCCCCAGATCTGCATGGGACAGGGTGGGTTGCAGTTAGGGCTATGCGGGACTCTTCTTGGCAAGGGCTGGGCTCAAAGCGGGCACTGGCGGCATTGGGAGGATGCTGCATCCACCCCAAATTTCACCATTGATCTGCTCCCAGCACTGCTGCTGCCAGCCACCTGGTGAAGCCCCAGCTCTTCCTGGCACATGGGTGGCGGTGAGGTGTTGAGCTGGGGCTTCACCAGACAGCTGATGATAATGGTGCTGGGAGCAGAGTGGTGGCGAAATTTGGGGTGGATGCAGCATCCTCCCAGCACCGCCGGCACCTGCTCTGAGCCCAGCCCCTGCCGAGAAGAGCCCCATGCAACCCTGATTGCAGCCCATTCTGCCCTGCAAAGATCTGGGGGGGAACCCCCCTCCCCTCCTGGGGAGCAAGCAGTGGTGGTCCCCCCACCAGGAGACATGGCTCCACTCCCCACTACCCCACCTGGGCACTGCCTGCCCCTGCCCCCTCCCCCTCCCTTACTGCAGGAGGTGTTGATCTGTCCCTCCCATGCTGCTTCCCTCCTCTCTCCATCACACCAGACTTAACAGCTGGAGGCAGCTGTATCAGAAATCATATCGGTATTGGCTGATATGCCTCCTTAAATATCAGCTATCAGTATCAGTCCCAAAAATCTCTATCGGTATACCCCTACTATTTGTAAAAGTTACACAGATAACCATACACAGATCTTGAATTTTACATCTAGAATCTTACTGATCTATGCAGAAATGTAAAATGTCTTTCCCTAGACAAAACTCCTGTTTTCACGTTATGATTGACTAAGGACTGCAGGGGATGTATAATGATAGTTAAGAATAAAGACTGCAGCACTGGGCACATCTACACATGCAATTAAGGTGAAGCAAGAAACTCCAGAGCACTTTGAGCTGGAGTAAACTGTTGCTGGGCTCAGGTCTACATGTACACCCAGGACAGCAGGAATCTGAGTTGGGGTCAAGCAGACCTGGGCTGGCAGGAAGCATGGGGAGTCAGCTCCAGGTTCTGGGTGGTAGCGTTGGGCAATGTAGGGGCTGGCAAGAGGCAGGAAACTGGTCCATGCATGAGTTTGATTGCAGTTAATTACTCTGCTGTAAGATAGTACTATTTTACTGCAGAGTTAATTAGTTTGCTATACCCTAATACTGGTGGATGTGTAGACAGTGACTCTTTACTACACAGCTAGTCTACTTGGTAGTGCCAAAAGTAAAGAAATGCAATGCATCAAAAATAGAATATCATATTTTATTGCACATTTCTTTGCTTCCCTGGCTGCTGTGACGAAATTAGCAACACATAACCACAGGGCCCAATCCTCTTATTATTGAAATCAGAGGCAGGTAGCCTAATGAAATGTCCACAGAAGATAACAGAAAGTTTCCTATTGACTTTTAACTGGTGTGGGATCTAGCCTCTGAGTCTCAATACATTAGATGGCAGTAAATATAGTCTCTGACCATAGATATAGTATATCATATCTTGTACGTACCGCCACATTTCCTCTCAAAAAGACCCCTAAAACAACCTCCCACCCAAGTTTAGAGGAAATTCTTAGAAATACACAAAAATTAGGACAATAATTACCTTGCTCAATAGTTTTTAATTTTAATGAGATTTTGCAGTCATTTTCAAGTTGGCTAAATTGAGGACATGGAATAGGAACTGTACTTTCTATTGTTAATTTGTATTCCTTCCCGTCTTCTGATATATCAAATGCCTCAGGCTGCATCTAACATAAAAGGTTATACTGAGAATGAAATTCATTTTTCTCCAATTGTGTGAACTGTATTAATAAGAAAAAAACTGCATTTTCTGGATAACTTTTGAAAAGTTAAAATACGAACAACTTTTTATAGCTGTAAAAAGTGATTTATAAAGCTATTTTTTCTTACAAGCAGTATCCACCAAAAACAAACATAGTATTTCTCCTTCAATAAGTTTCTATAAACTTGATATATAGATTCATATAGCTTTACCAATAAATACATACAGTTGGACTAAATTTAGAGAGACCTTAAACTAGCTCTGAAAGGGGGTTGCAATTTTGCATATAAAATTATAATGAGAAAAGAAAAATGATGTGTTCACATTTTATAAAGCACATTGCAGAATTTAAACACATGTGACATTCCTTTGCAACTTGAACCTGAAGGGTATTTATGTGGGTGTACTTTTATACACTACAGTCCCACTGAAGTCAATGAAAATAGTAAAAGGGCATAAAAATAAGCAAAACAGATGGTAGGGGGCAATTCTAGCTCACAGATGTCAGATCAGCCACTGGCCTGCTTCAACCTATGCCAGTGACTGATTCAATCATTCTCTACTTCCAGTATTTGAAGGGGCGTGAAAATAATTTTGACTTCACATTGGGTGCATCTGCACATGCCCTCCCCGCAGTGCAGTTGTTACTCCGTCATCATTTAATACTTGCTTTAGGAACTACTAAAGATGGTGCAGTAACAGCCATTATTGCACCATCCTGGCAGCACACAGTTATTTTTAGCATAGTTGCCCTAGTGATGCACTATAGCTATGGTGACATAGTGTTGGCATCACAGTTTGTGCCCACCAACGTTATGTTGCTATAGCTCATTGCTACAGAGACATAGCTTCTCATGTAGATATGCCCACCATCTCCTAAATCTGAACCCAGTGCAGCTGAAGAATGTGCTCTGTTAGTTTACAATCAATTTACTTTGTGTGTTCCCTGGTCATAAACTTCTTTGTTGCTCACCTTCCCAGCATTATGACTTTTTAGCTACCATGACTGAAGTGAAATAATGGAAAACAAAAAAAGTAATAACATTTAAATGAGGAATTATTTTAGTAAACAAAAAAACCCTATAGAATACCTCGTCTACTTCTATAGCTGTAATTAACAACCATAATCAGAAAGGCATCTATTGCGATAGAGTAAAGTATTGTTTTCTTTCCTGAGTACCTTTATGCCAGCAAAAAATTCCTTGCTCTCAACAGATGAGCTTTGTACATCTGGTTTCTCCAAGAAAAAAGCAGAACTGCTACAATAGATCTGTAAACAAGAGTAATATAGCTGTAAAATAAATATTATTTTTTACATGGTGGCTCATTTAGGACTGGCAGCTTATTAAATAAATTGGTACCTAAACAACTGATTTTCTGATTGGCTACCAGTGCAATGTCACCCACAAACAGCCCTGAAAATATGGTTGTCAGTCACATGAAGAAATATTCCTGTATTTGTTTAAGAAAGGCTGATATGGGAACCTTAGCTCTTATTTTTGCATTTATGAATGACAGGTATTTTGCTTGTTAGGGCTCAATACTTCTATTCTTTTCAAAAGCACCAGGTGATCTTAGGACTTGATCCTGCTTCCACTGAAGTCAAAGACAAAACATCTACTGTTTTTTATCACGTAGAATAAAGCCCAGAGACTAAGCAGAGATAGTCAAAAAGCCCCAGGCTGAATTGATTCAATCTTCACAGATCAGTCTAAGCTGCATAGATTGAATTGATAAGCAAATGAACAAACATGCCTCTGTATTTCCTGCTTTGAGCAGCCTCCTGCCCCCCCAACTCTTACCCCTTTCCTTTCCTCTCTACCTGCCTTTCCCCCATGCTCCAAGACTGTAGGGCTTCCTGGCCTTTTCTCTGCTTGCCAGTAAGTTGTTGGGGTTTTTTTCATTTGTTTCAGGGAGCCCACCAAAATCATGGAACCCCCTGCTGGGGGATGGTCTAAAACTACAGTTTAATTACTCTGATTAAGCCTAGGGAAGCCATTCATCCACACTTAATAACACGTGGATGAATGGCTTCCCTGGCCTTAACCAGGGTAACTGAGCCACAGTTACAGGCCATGTGGCGATTTGCAGGGAGAGGTGGAACTGCTGTGGGGGGGGAAGCTGCTGCTGCTGCACACCAGCCCACAAAAATGGCAGCCAGCTCTGGGATCTGCCAGAAATCAGCTGGCTGCCTCAAGTTTGGTATACCCCCTAGTAATCAGGCATTTAAATTTTACATCTCACCTACAAGACAGAACCGATAACCACCTAGTGTTCATTAATATTAACGGAGTGGTTTGCTATTGGGAAGAATACAATTCCCTGCTGCAGGTAGATGTTACAGGCTATTATTGAAGTGCCAATCCATATCAAACCTGGTTACTTTACAGGATCAGACAAGACCACAGTTGAAAGTAAAAAGGTGCAGGATCAAGCTTGAATTATACACTTGCTAGTGGGAGTGTTACAGACACAGTACTTAAAAGCCCCAAGACCTTGATGGCAATAATTGCTTCTGATGTATTCATGAGGTTTCTGCTCTCTTATTGGCAACAGAGATATAAACAACAACTGCAAGCGTCATATTGCTGCCAAGAAAAATTATATAGAAAGGTGCTGTGACCCTGCCTCTAATGTTTAGTGTTGCTCTCAGCTGAATATATATGAAATGATAGGTGGGTAGATAGGTGGGCCGCTGAGGAAAATAACATATTTACAAAAAAACAGAAAGACTATAATTGTTTTTAAACATACCTTGTCTCCAAGTCTGAGGTTTATGCCGTCCAGTTCTAAAAGTGAAAATGTCTGAACTGTTGTTTCTTGTTTCAATTCCTCCTTAAGGCCTGTAGAAGAAAGCCTGGACCAAGCAACAATAAACCCCACTGAGCTGTTTGCAAGAGGAAAGTCAAAGTTGCACCTTAAGTAAACACTGGCTTCCATGGTCTCTGCCACAACTTCAGGGGTAGCTGGAGGTAGTGGTGGAAGAGATGGGGAGGATGAAGGAGGCAGTTTGCCTAGACAGATAAAAATGTAAGTTCATTATTTCATTTTGAGGAGACTCAGCAATGGCTTATCTTGACTAACCTCACACTGAGGAAGTTTAAATATCAATTACAAAAAGAAGAGCATTATTCTTTCCACATATATGCTATGTATACTTTATGGATAGGTACAGACATTGAATAAGCCCAACATAGAATTGATTTTAGTTATGCAGTTTTCTGTAAGTGGCATAGTTTACTTTGGTAAGAAACAGAACACACATTTTCCCTCTGGTGGGGTGGGCTTCAGTTGGATTCAGCCATTTTTAAAGCAGTCTATGTTTAGAACTTCTGTTCTGTTATGGGTACAGACTGGTTTTGTGTGCTAAACTTCTCTTCTGTTACAGCTATAGACAAGTTTCTGATAGTTTATAAAAACATAATGTCTGGACCTGGCCTTACATTTTAAAAAGTAATAACAAAAATCTGAATAACAAAAAGAATATATTTTCTTTTAATTATAAAAACGAGAAAAGTTTTTTTTCAGACATCTGTTATATCTTTGTCTATGGGGCTGGATAAGAAATAAAAGGAGATTTTCTATGTTTGTTTTAAGAAAATCTGAATATCAATTTTTTATTTGTTTTTAGAAATGGGGAAGGGTAAAAGGGCAATGAAGTAAGACAGAGGGCACAGTATCTTAGCCTGTGAACAAGATGCTAGTGGTTGAGGTGTGATGGAGAAGCAGGCAACACAAGTGATGCTCATAGAAGTATCAACTGATTCTGCAAATCAGAGTGCCTTGTCATTCCATGTTATTAACATAGATTTTATTTATTTAACATTTGTATCTGCCATTTAAGGTGCACAGCATTTTATACCGTAAAGGTATGATTTCAGCTTTGAGAAGGCTATAACCTGCAACTATGACTGACTGAGTAATACACCTAATAATAAGAACTTACTTTTTAAATCATTATAATGTTGATTTCTCTTGATATTTACTGAGTCTCAAGCTGTTTCTTATCTGATCATTAGCAGCGTTATCTTAATTTCTTTTAGGCAGAAGGGCAAGTTAATTCATTTAACAAAAAAGGTAAATAAATTAATAAATAGATTAAAGCATTGGATTAAGTCAATAAAGAAAATATTGAAAGTCAGAACAAAATGCTTACTGTTACAGATGCCATGCTTTTCCATTTTACCAGGATCACACAGCTGTGGCTTTGTATCTGCAACAACTATAGAGATTTTCCTTTAGTAGTATATCTATATAGAGATAGATTAATTAGAGACCAAGTTTTCTAAAATACTGACCCATGTTCAGTAAATTAAAAGTCATATCCTGAAACCTGCAATCAGCCTCAGATACTATTATGAAGTCAGTACCAAAACTAAAGATGCACAGCTCAAGTAAATTGGTTGCATCCAAGGGAAAGACACAGATTACCTGTAGCTTACAAGTCTTCTGCTTAATATAGGCATACAGTGTTTGCCACTGAGCCATTACTTGTGAGTTTTGCCTACTGAGCTAAAATGCTCTCTTACATGAAAATCTTTCTCTGCAGCAAAACTTAAATACCTTGCGAATTAACTGGTCCCTAAGACACAACCAGGTTCCACGGAGATCTGTTTTGAAAAGTAATTGCTCCTACGATGGCCTAACTCAAAGCATTTATGTAATAGCCACTGCTGCAAGGAACAGATTGCAGTAGTTGATACTTGTTTAAATACAAACATATTAATACATTTGGAACAATTTTAAAAAGAGGTGGGCCAACTACAGGTTAAGAGAGAAAAAATGGGATCCAACTACACTAAAAAAAATAGAACTAGCTAGAGCAGATTGCTCAGTGGTACAAAGTTTGTGTTTTTCAACTCATACAAGTTGTGACAGTTGGAAAACTTGCATTTTACAGCTATCAAGTGTTAAAGAGGAAACACAGTGTGTGTGGTAGACAAGACAGAAGGGAAAAGCACAAAAATGAAAAAGGATCTGTTCATATGAACATATGCTACAAACAAAGGAAATGAAGAAAGGGATCCTTGGCCCCCCCAAAATTCTTCAGGTTTAGAGTGCCTGAAACAGCTCTCCCTCGATAACCACTGCAGCTAGTTTCCTACATCAGATCTGGGCAGTAAATCTGGGTCCACTGTTGTTACACCATCTTTCCTGCCTACATTAAGGTGCTATCTGCAGCATGTAAAGTTGTGTCTCATAGGTTCTCCACTGCTTTAGTTCCTTACACAATGTAAATACAGCTGCTTTGCTGTTTTTGCCTTGAAGGCACTCCACCAGTAGAGAGGCTTAAGAGGTTAATATGTACTGTAAAGTCAGGGGTTGTTTTTCTCTTGGCCTCAAGGAAATACTATCAGATCCATAGAGCCAAACTCTTTTATTCTTATTTATATTGGGACAAATTTGTTGCCCGATGAAGTCAATGAAGAGATTCCCATGTATTCTACTGGACACCGGATCCAGCCCATAATGATTTTAATGTGAATACCTACAAAATAAGTGCTATGACAGGAGTAAAGGTATCAGAATCTGATCAACAAGAGATACTACAGAAACATCATCAAACTTTAATTTACTACACTATTGCCCCACCTGCCTCAACACATGGTACACAGAATCATGTGGAAGGCTAAGAAAAATCTACCCTAAATTATGAGCTATGCAATGGGAGCCTTGTTAATAGCTCCAGTGGGTACTCCTAAATCGCTGGTATGTTTTAAGTCCCTGTACCTATCTTCAGTCACTTGTACATACAGATCAAGCAAATTTGGGGACATATAGCTGTTGCAGTTATCCTATCGTTTACAGGCACTGAGATGTGCATTTGATACAACTACTTTAAAAAAATAACACAAAGCTCATTATTAATGATAAAACTAGTAAACCTGCATAAAAAAGAAAAACTTAATATATGAAGTTGCGCTCCTTTTTGAAAACAGCATTAAACCTTCATGGTAAATTTACTTATGTTTTTGGGGTAGGGTGTTTATTTCACAGTTTATTGTTTTCAGTTTAAGAAAGAAATTTGCTCTGAGTTTAATACAATGATGAAAATATTTTTACTAGTTAACAATAAAAATAAATTTATTATACCATAAACATGTAGCAATTTGTTTGAGTAGGGTCAGTAAATAGGCTGCAAAGC
>NW_017728886.1:49590145-49600096 GCF_001723895.1 Crocodylus porosus
AGGAAAACTTTCAAACATATGTTTTTATTTTTAAATGTTTACATTTCACAAGTTGCCATATCAAGTGATGAGTGAAAACACAAGAAAAATAATGATCAATTGGAAAAAATGATTAAAATTATGATTTGGGTATGTAGGCAGAGAAGGTTCTTTGGGTAAATGTGATATCTTTTATTAGACCAAATAAACTGTTGGGGAAAATGTTCTTTGCAAGCTTTCGGGTAACAACACCCTTCTTCAGGCACAGGGAGAGTTTGTTGTTGCTTTGTGTGTGCTCTTACTCCACCCAGAAGAACACACAAGGTACCATGGGGTGCCACACAACATCAGCACTTTTAGATATGAAAACACTTACACATGATTTATAAAATAAACATGTGGAAATTCAGTGTCAAATACCACAACAGGTCAGAATGGTTTTCTGAGATCTTTGCAAGAGAAGAATTGCTTTATTTTTCCATAGTCAAAAAACAAGCGAAAGCTAAAACCTGGCATTTTCCAAGCAGTTTCTTAGATCTAAAACAGTTGAGAACCCCTAGTTTAGAGAGACACTAATGAAGCACATTTTGTAAGATTATAAATGCATGTTTTCTCACCTTCTGCACAGTACCCCATGCAACCCTGGGTAGGCTGTAGTAAGTAGATGAAGAAATTGCCACAGTTCCTCACACTTACAGGGATTCGGAAAAGACAGCAATCTTTTGTGGCACTGAAGAAAAACTGCCATGTTGCACAAGCTGTTAATTGTTTGACCTCACCAGGCTGAGGCATAGATTCTGACTCCCTCAGAGATAACCAAACAGGAGCTTGAGTTCCACAGTGGTTCATCTTTAGCACGAAACAAAAATTAGCAGAAATGCTATGTTATAGAGTTTAATGAAAGATGCTTATGTTTTCAATTATTTTAGTGCACAAGCAGGTACTTACATGCATTTACTAAACCGAGCACTCAGATTAAAAGATTGCTTCATATACACTGTGTGTTGCAGAATGCTATCAGAGAAGGAATCTATTTAAAGCAGGGGTCAGCAACCTAGTCTTTAAGGTGCAATGGGAACCAGCCAAAAAATTATTATTCATATTCTGTGAAACAATTTTATGGCTTATCCCTCATTTTATTGTGTCATTAATGGCATGAACATGTAACCACAATGCTACTTCAGATATGATTAACTGGTTAATCATGTCTTAAGCGTAACATCTGCCAAAGGCAGAGATAACAACCACTAGAGATATGCTCCAGTTAATATCCTGGTAACATTTCTACCAGTCATGATGAACCAGTGATATAAGAAAAAATGGACATGTATCATTAGGTGACCAAGCTCATCAGTTCCTTTTGGGTTCTATAGATGCCTCCTTGAAAAGCACTCCTGGTAGGAACTGAAACAGCAGCATGCTGTGGGGTTGGGGAGCTGGGGGTGAAGAATGGCTTAACCAACAGATGCATCAGGAATCCAAGCTGAGTTTTCCTTTCCCCTTTTTAAATATGATGCTAGTGTCTGCAGTATAGCTCTCTAAATCCTTAGAGGATTGCAAATTAAGGGTTCAGAGTAAACTTCAGCTACTTTGCACTGCTCTGAAGACACAGAACAGCTGTAAAGCCTATTTAACTAGCCAGTGTGCTTTAGTTGTCCTATGCTCATTTATTGTACTGATGAAATGACTCTTAAAATATTATAAAATACTGTAAAGTATTATAGAAATATAAGAGGACTGAAATCTCTTTTCTTTCTCACAATAAAATCTTTCATTAAAAACCACAGAACTTTTAAAACAGAACTATATTAAGGCAGTGTTAAAGGCTGAGAGCACATGTCACTTAAGGGTATAAATATTTCAGAAATGTACTAGTCCCAAAATCAAGCACTGCAACCACAGAAAATTCAAACTTAAGGATTACTCTTGAATATGATATAATTTTTACAGGTCAGATGCAAAATAATCTTAGTTCTATTTAATTTAAGGTAGACGTTCTTTAATTCAAGATATTTTAGAATTAATTTACTTCTTTTCTCTCTAAAGTGTACATTTTAAAATCATGCCTTTATGAGGGGAATCTTTGGCTAAAGACCTATATTACTTCATAATATTGTTAGTAAAGTGCTACCCTTTTATTTATGTTTGAAACTATTTATTTGATTTCTATGCTGCCTTTCCCAACACAGGCTCAAGACAGCTAACAGGAAGAGAACAAAATACCTTATAACAGTATTAAAATAGAATATAAAATACCAAATTAGAAGCTTCCAGAAGATGTCCAGGCTCAGGATATGACAGGCTTAAAGGGGAAAAAGTTCCTGAGTGGAAGAGCAAACTGCTGAGAATGTTTTTGCTAAGCAAACTTGGCATAATGATAATACTCGTGGAAAGTTGCTCTTGGCTGATCTCAGTGGGGCTTAACGGAGAAGGCAGTCCTTTAGGTTAGCGGTGCACCGATAAAGATTTTCTTGGCCAATCCCAATAGCCAATTATTCACCAGGTATATCTTCCAATAACAATCCAATAAACAATTTACAGGAATGAAGCCAGTCAGCATGGAGAGCAGCGCCCTGCAGGTAAGTCTGTGGAGGGGAAGGGACATGGAGGGGGCAGATCCAGGCCCCCACAGTGATGGAAGGAGTGGGGCAGGGCAGTGAATGGGATCCTGGGGCCAGGGCGAAGAGTGGAACGGAGCCATGGGTGTCTTGTCCAGGGGACTGGCATCCTGGCACTTAAAAATGGCAGAAGAGGCACTTAAACTAAAGCTCAAAGAATGAGATTTAGTTCAAGCACTTTCGCCACCATTTTTAAGTACTTGGACATTTTTAGGAGTGGAGCTGAGCGAGGCTAGGGTGGAGGCTTCCCTCTGTGGGCTCAGGGCTCTTTGCCTTGCTGCCTCTGCCCTGGGAGCTGCAAACTGCCCGCACTGAATCCCCTGTCTTGTCTGGATTCGGTTTCATTTGGTTAACCTGCATGCCATTCCCATGTATGGCAAAGCACTGAACTAGTGTAAAGAAAACCTTCATAACAGTGATTATAAATGCTGGTTGGTTAAATGCTACAAAATTAACCTAAGTAACCTAACCGTGATGTTTAGCTTTTGAGATGACATAATATTCATGACATAATATTCCTGTACTTGTGAGTCACATATTTCAGCTGACTTTGTGCATAAATTTCTACCTGGCACATATCACATGCCTCAGTTCTTCTGTCTAGTTAATATTCCTTTGGTAGGAACCCATCCTGTTATGAAAGTGTAAAGCAGAAGAATGTGTGAATGTTCACAGATAAAATAATATGCACCGATACCTCTACGCACTTGGTTGGCATCTCAGCTGGCTTATCAAATATTAGAAAGCGGTACCATCCTGATGTTAGTGAATGATCACATATTAAATCCTGTATAGCTGATTGTTGAAGCTGTGATGAATCAAAATCAACACTTCGGTAAGGGCTCTGAAGGATCTGATGTCCGCCAGGATAACATTCAAGAACTGCGTAAATAAGAATATATAAGATATAATCTGCCTATCAAAGATCTGGATGTATAGGTTTAAAATCCTCTTAACTGGAAGGTGCTACAGAATTGTGAATCATTTTATTCTGCAGTTGGATCATGCCCCAGAACTCTGATTTCTTTAGTGCTATACTAAGTTACAATAAGAGATAGCAGGGTTTGTTTCTCTATAAGAACTTGTGCTAGCAAGGATAACTCGGGTTAATAAAAGCTTTTCCTCTCTCTATGTATCTTATTTAGTCTCTAAATGTGCATATCTACCCTGTCTTTTGACTGATTTCAGACTAACGCAGCTAGCTACCTCTTTCTGAGCAAAGCTATTGCCACAGTTAATGTTTTTCATGTTATACTAGCTCTTTTCATGCCTGTGTAAACAAACATAATTTGAAAACCGTACGAGGATTTAGCTACAAAAGGGGAGGCATCCTTTGTAAAATACTGAACATGTATTTTTATTCCCAGCTTTAACCTTGTTCTTTTACTTTATAATTTGAAGTGATGCAAAATACTGCCAGAAAATCTTGCTTCAAATGGACTAAGGTGGGGTGGGCAAAATACAGCCCATGGGCCAGATACAGCCCGCCAATGGATTTTGTTTGGCCTGCAGCAAGCCCTTTAATCCTACCCAGCCCAGAAGCTGGGGGGAAGCCTAGGCCATGGCGCATGTAGCCAGTCCCATCACCCCGGGTGTGTAGCAGGGCTGCAGTGGTGTGGCAGCCAGACTTACTTCCGGGCAACCCTGGCAGTAGTAGAAGTTCCTTTCAGCTGCTGCTGCTGCCAGACCTGGCCCTTCTGCCTAGGCACCCCAGCCCATCTGCTCCACGGTCACTGCTGGGGTCAAGACGGGCGTGCACAAGGTGCATGGCTGGGCAGATGGGATAAAGCTGTGGATGGGTGGGGAATAGGGCCCGGGAGTGGGGTGTGACAGTTGGGCTGTGGCAGCGTGGGGCCAGAGCCTGAGGCAGAGCCATAGAGAGAGGATCTGCTCCCTGCATATCCCTGTGACAGGTTCCAGTTCTGCAGGAAGAGGCATGTGGGGAGTGGATTGTGGCTGTGCCCCAAACCCTGGCCCCACACTGTCACCACCCTGCAATCTCAATCCCAGCCCTGACCCCGCCCATCCTTCCTGCTCCTGCATGCCACTTCCCACCTGCCTGGCTGTGTGCCCTGCCTGTGCTGGTCCCAGCTGGTCGCCACACAGGCCCCAGGATCATGGAGTGGTGACAGAATGGAGCCAGGGCCCAAGGCAGAGGCATGATCTGCTTTCTGCATGCTGCTGCCCATGGAACAAGCCTGTCGCAGGGGTGTGCGGGAAGTGGATCACAGCTCTGTCCCAGGCCCCAGCCCAAGTTGTCACAGCCCAGTGATCTCAGCCCCAGCCCTGTCCACTCTCCTACTCCTGGATGCCACTTCCTGCCCACTTCCAGCTACCTGGCCAAGCATGGGACAGAGCCACTTAGGGAGTGTCAGTGATCTGCTGGGGGAGGGGTGTGCTGTCCCAATCCATGACAGTCTGTCAAAACTCTCTATGTGGCCCTCTCAACCCAATAATTGCCCACCCCTGGACTAAGGACTCTCCAAAGGTCCCTTGTTTATGAGCTATTACTTCAAAAGGAGAATAACTGAAAACAGAAATGATACATAAGAAGCAGAATTCCCCAACACTGAAGGGAGACAGAGGCCTTATAAACATTGCACATGTACACTGGCACAACTGATACCTTCAGGCAGTTAACACAATTGAATTTGGAAGTGATTAAACATTTAACTATACATAATAACGAGTACTTACCTGTCTGCATCACGCACTTATTTGTAGTACAACTATGGATACACAGTTAGTGATAACCCAGTCTCAACACTGTAGTTGCTAAATTCAATTAACTGTATATGAAGGAAATTTTAACTGTAGTTCCAATTTCTTAAAATCTAATCTATGAATGGCTCTTTCTTAGGAAAAAAGGCTAGCTCATGAAATTATCTTAGCTTTAAGAAAAAACCCTTCCCCCAAGCTGTTTATTTAAAATGCTAAATTAATACTGGCTGTGATCTCTCTGAGGATGGAGTTTAGGAAAAATCCTTAGTAATAAAAGGATGGTGCTGTCATCAGGCAAAATTAATCATTGACTTTTGCAAAAATCTAACATAGGCACATAGTGCTTACAGTGAAAGTGTTTTCTATTATATAGGCTTGGACATTTAATATTGATTTCTACTTTTGAGGAATAACAGCACACACTCCGCCATAAGTGAAGAAGTAGAACTATAAAGCAAATAGGCTATGGCTGCCATGACATTCGAACATTAACAGCATAAACTAGAGGTGTACCAATACATCAGTCGCATATCGGATTGGCACCGATATAAGGAAAATTGACAGTATCAGCAATCAACTTATTTTGGCTGATGTGGCCGATAATGTTGCTGATAAATGCTGCATGCATGCACACAGCCACAGCGCAACATGCAGAAGGCCAGGAGCATAGCCCAGCAGTCTGGAGAGCAGCTGAGTTCAGCTGCTAAGTCTGTTGTGACGGAAGGGGCGTGGGGGCAGATCAAGGACCCAGTGGTGAGGGAGAGAGTGGGGCTGGGGCTGGAGCAGGCGCAGGCACTGCATAGCCGGGGAGGAGCATGGGATGGAGCCGTAAGCACCTCATCCAATGGGTGCAGGGGGGAAGGGGCTCCCACTGCTGCATGCACCCCAGGAGGACATGGAGGGGCGTTTGCCCCCGGATCTGCATGTGGAGCAAGGACGGGCTGGTGTGGCAAGCTGAAGCCAGGGTGGTGCCAAGCTCTTGCAGGTGGGGGGCTGGGACAGGCTGCACTCAGGGCGGGCAGTGGTGGCATTGGAAGAGGGGCTATGGGGAGGGCTGCAACCACACCAAAATTCATCATAGCCCCCCTCCTAGTGGCACATGCCCCCATGCCTTCCTGGGGTACATGTAGCAGCAGGAGCCATCTCTCGCTGCACCCCTTGAATGAGCTGCTCACAGCTCTGTCCCATGCCCTGTCCCGGCTGTACTGTGCAGTGCCTGCCCCTGCCCATGCCCTAGCCCCAGCCCCAGCCCCACTCCCTCCCTCACCATAGGGCCTCAATCTGCCCCCCCACACCTTTACCCTCCCCCCTCTTCCCTTCCCCCACAACAGACTTACCATCTGGATGCTGCTCTCCAAGCTGCCCAGCCACATATTTGCAATCAGATTGGTATTGGCCGATATGGCTCATTAAAAATCGACCATCGGAATCGACCCAAAAAATCTCTATCAGTGCACCCTAACATAAACTTCAATTATTTCTTTATGTCTGAGAAAAGTAGTTCATACTGAATAAAGATACTTATTGGATGAAATAATTTATCTATTTCATTCACTTCAGAAATAGTAATAACATTTGTTTTACCATAGTTGCCATAATTGTATTTGTGAAACAGTCTTCAAAATCAGGAAATCCCCTCTTCCTAAAGAACAAAATTACTTAGTGGAGCAATATACCTCAACTTTTTTAAAGAGATTATTAGGATCTTTCAAAGACTGGAGATTTAATCTGCTATGGCGTTAGGAAACCGAAGCAGGTAACAATTGCTTTATCTTCTATTGCCTAAATGCAGATGGCAATTAATGTGACTGACTATGCCACTGGTGTGTTTTTTTGCATTGGCTGTAATAGCCTCTAGGGCTAGGTTGTTCATGTCCATACAGGTTGAGTATTTATCTCTCATTGGAATTTGTAGAAAACCGTCACACAAATCAAAGGTCAGTCATGTGTGTTATTGAAATGTTCTCTAAACAGGTTTCAGTGCAAGCCGTTCATGAACCATCTTCTATTTTTATAGGGTTTCATCTTTTTTTGAATGTGGCAGCATCTTTTAAATCTCTCCTATAACCCATTAGTACCAGTTATGTTTTCAACAGCAATATTTTAGTCAAATTTACTTTATTCTCTTACTTCATTTTAGCAAAGTATCATTTATTGTACATATAACTTGTAAATTTTAGTATGTTGTCAGAGCAATTAAAAACCATATTTACTATTAAAAATCTACAAAACTAAAGACCAGACAGTATGAGATAATTTAGTTTCCAGTATTTTGCCTATAACTTGTGAATGTGACCTGGCCATTCATACAGTTTTTGAAACCATGAGTAGAATGTTGTAACTTCTGTCTGCTTTTTTTTTTTTCCTGGCCCACTCTGAAAAATGACTGCAACGGTAAAAATAATCAATAGTATTAATTAAATGTTCTTGCTGTTGTAGTCTGGCTGGTTTCTTATAACAAATTCTTCTCCATGGAAACTAATACTTTTTGTTGTTAAATAGTGAATGCTAAGAAACTCTACAGAGAATATTTATGTTCTAGAGTCTATATGTCACTCAACCTGAAGAGAGAGAGAGTTATTCTCATCTATGCAGCAAGCCAGAATGAAGTTTATGCATTAAAAGCTAGAGGCCATTGTATATTTGCATCAAAACGATTTATTGACGGAATTTTTTTTTTTTTATAAAGCATCTTATTTCTGAGGAGAAGCGAGATATTTTGTCAAAAACTGTTGACTGAAATCTGAGAAATGTTAAGGTTTGGCTAGAAGTTCAGCTTTCCAATGAACCTTTGCAATTTCAGTAGAAATGTTTTTCAACACGATATAATAAAGCACTCAAGCTTTCGAAGTATGGCTTAAGTGGCACTACCATCATGCATAGTCTTCTGTTGCTCCTTTGCAGAGCCAAATTTTTTTCTGCAAGACTTTCAAACTAAGGATGGGATTCTTCAAAGTTTAAACCTGCCTTTTAGGCAGACAGTCTACTTGGAACCTGAGAATCCAGCTGGAGACACAATCACTTAAGTGCCTCAGGTACTTACCAGTTTATATTCTCTAGCTAAAGACAGGATTTGTCAAACAACTATACATAATAACTGTTTATTATTACAAGTGAAATCCTGAGCTTGAATGAATTCTTGTTGCACTTACTGAACTTAAAGACATAACAATATCCAAGAGCAGATATTGGTACTACTTTAAATAGTAGTTACTCCTGTGAATCGGCTTATATTATAGCCAAAAGACAGGAAAACATTTGCAGGCCCTCATTTACATTAAGGGCCCTTAATACTTTCAAGTCCAGGTCCCTTTGTGCTGGAAGGATGATGTAAAAAGGGATTAGTGTATATGCAAATCACACCTCCTATTTAAAAAATAAAGGGGCTTTTAACAGAAGAATGAATGCATGTACATACTTACAATTTGTCTTTTGCTATTTAGAAAAAATAACCACAAATAAATGTTTTTGGAAAAGCTACATCAATTAATTATGTGCTCTAACAGCTTTCATTCTTTAAACCAAAAGTGTACTCTGTATCTTTAACCCAAGAATGTACCCTACATATTTTATGCTTGAGGATTGAGGTATATAAACTAGAATGCTACAGCTCATTAGCCATGAAAATACTGTTTTACAAGAGAGCAGAAATAATACCTACTTCCTAAAATTAGCTTAATTCATCAACATTAGGAGTGAACTATGTAAAAAACAAAACAAACCCTACATAAATTTCACTAATTCAATGGATGTTAGAACTCTTGAGACCTACCATGTTAATAACTCAAGTTTTTAAAGTTCCTAAATGCTTACATAAGACACTTTAAGAAGTGTATAAATATGTAATGTTATAATACAGTGTAAAGGTGCAGCATACAATGCAGTCTTGCATCATCTGTTTATGAGGATTCCTCCCCCCCCCAAGAAATTAAAACAAAGAAAAAAATTAACATTTAAGAACATTTTAAAACACAATCAGAACAAACTTTAACTTAGGGCTTTATGCCTTGGTTTTAGTGAAGGTCTTAGGCCAGGGACTGACAATATACAGCATGTGTGCTGCAGTTTATAAGGCAAGTTTAAGAGGAGTTAAGAATTTTAAGCTTGATTTTGCTTCCAAATGATCAATGTCCTTGTTAGACGTTATTGGCGAAAGCAATGTAATATTGAAAGGATGTAGGTTGTAGCTGTGTTGGACTAAGGATACAGGCAGACAAGGTTCTTTGGGCAAATCTGATATTTTTATTAGACCAACTCAAATAATTGGGAAAAAAAACCCATTTTGCTTATTCATATAAAAAAATAGTTGTGTTCCAATCCAGTGGGATTTGTATCTAAGTATCAGGCTTGAAATCTAAATTTGTGCACGAAAAAAGGGGAAATGTTGTTGATGCTTAGCAGGTTCTCACTGCTAAGGAGTGAGTGGCTCATTTTGGAGATTTGCGGGGGGGGGGGGGCATGTTTTTAATGTATCCCAGGCCAAATCAGCCAAAACTAATTCCAAATCCAAGAGTCCAGAAGCATAAGTGGCCCTACTACCGGCAAGCATCCTCCACCCCCATCTAGGGCTTCAGATGTTCCCAAAACCATCCTACTTGCAGGCCCAAGCCCAGAGGCTTGGGGTTTGAATGCC
>NW_017728886.1:49601051-49638383 GCF_001723895.1 Crocodylus porosus
CACTGCAGAGCTCAGCCCGGCCACGCGCGCCAGGCGCCCGCGCGCGGCAAGGCCTGGGGGCCTGCCCCACCCTTCCACGCGGGCAGCAAATGGTGCCCCGCAGGGCTGTGCCCGCGCCCGCGCCCGGCAGCTCGCTGTTTCGCTGAAAAGCTGGGGCACGGAGCTGGAAAGCGGAGGGAGTCCAGCGCTCTCTGTTCAGTGGTTTGTACCCCCTCCGTTTCCACTGGAGCTAGATGTATTCCCCTGGTGTTTCGTCCCCAAATAAAACAGCAATGCGGTAATGAACGTGCCTTTGAATTGGAGAGCTGAATGTAGGCCGCTGGCAACGTGTCGGGGGTGCACGCGGGGCCCCTGAGATTGGCGGGGCGCCCGCTGCAAAAAGGTGCCGTTGCCACAGGCGGCGGCGGCGCCTGCAGGTGGTCGCTGCTTGCCGCCCTCCCCCGCGCCGCCAGGCGTCGTGGGCGGCGCGTGCTCCCGGCAGCTGGGGGGGGGCAGTGGCGGCAGGAGCGCGGCTGCGGTAAGCGGGGCAGCTCCCGCACGTGCCGCCGGCGCTATCGGCAGTTGTGGGGGTGGCGAGCGGCAGCCAGGGGTCGGCGACCACCCGCAGGCACCGCCTGCAGCGGCCAGCGGCTATCACGGACCGCCCGCAGATGCCGCCGACACGCACGGGATGGCGAGCCGCGACCGCCCGTGACAGCACCTTTTTGCAGGCGGTGCACTGCCACGCTCAGAGGGCACGCGTGCACCCGCGTGCGCCCTCTACGCATCACGCCTGCCAGGGGTCTGCGGGCAGTCCCCAGTCACCGCTGGCCCCCGCTCCTGGAAGTTTAGAACCTGCAGTAGTTACTAACTAAATCAGTGTTTCCCATCCAGTGTGCCGAGGCTCAAAAGTGCGCCATCAGAAATGAACAGGTGTGCCACCAAATTTTGCCATGACAATGACCTACAGTAGGTATGAGGATGGGGAATGCCTTAACAGGTGTGCCCTGGAAAACTTGTATTAGTGTAAGTGTGCCTTGGGCTGGAAAAGGTTGGGAAACACTGAACTAAATGCACAATAACGCCACTGCCCACCTTTTAAGTCAGTGAATCTCAACATTTTTTTGTACCAGGACCCATCTGTAAACATCAATGGCCAGTCCTGACCCAGTGCCCCTCGCTCACTCCCACCCCCAGCCCCGAGTGTGTGAGGCAGAGGGGTGGGTGTGCGGAGGGGATGTGGGGCATGAGGGGCCCTAAGCAGCCCAGCCAGCCTGCAAGGGGAAAGCAGTGGTTTCCAACATTTTTCTCCTTTAAAACAGAATCCATTTTTAAGGTTGATCCATTTTTTAAGGTTTGTTCATGATGCTTTCATATATTCTTGCAACCTGCTTTTGGGTCATGGCCCATAGGTTGAGAAACACTGTTTTAAATGAAGTTAATGCACAGTAGACTAATTCCACTGTGCATTAGCATTATAGCATGGCTTTTGCTGTGATGCACTAATGCGCAGTAGTATTAGTTTACTGAGCATTTAGCATCTTGTGTAGACACTCTAGGAAGACTCCTGTGCCTGTATGATCTGCTGAACTGGGCTGACAGGCACTTCTTTAGAAAGGAGTTGTGAAAAGAAGATCATCTTCTTAGAAGCTGCCTCAGGGGGATCTGAGATAAACTTCAGAGAAGTGTTGCAGGGCACTAGGGTGTCCTGCTCCTTTTAAGGGCTCGAGCTGCTAGAGAGAAAGCCCTAGCAGTTACTGGGGAGCCCCCCTGCTGGTTACCAGGGCCCACACCTGCCAGCGGTCAGCTGAGCAGAGGGGGCAGGACCTGGCTCATATATAAACTGCAGGGCTGAGGCCAGGAAGGTAGTTCCCTACTAGCAGACAGAGGGGAAGGAGCCTCCAGGAAGGAAGTACCTAGTGATGCTGCAACTACCTGGTATGCTGCACCTAGGGGCTCCATGAGCTCCATAGGTACCCTTACCTACTAGACACTTAGTGCCAGGGATGAATTGTGATCTTTTGAAGGGTCAGAGGCACACCCTGATCTTTTACTTGATGTTATAGCCCAGAGGCTTATGGTTTTGTTTGCTGCTTATAACACTGGTGTTTTGGGTGAGGCTATTTGGGGAAGGAGGAGGCCTTATTGGGGGCCCACTGCAGCATGGGGACCCTGGTGCCAGAGAGGGCATGGCACTTTGCAGGGCACAAAGCCCCGTGCAAAGACAGGGCTGCAGAGAGCCCGGTGAGGACCAGGGGCCGAATTACAATGAGGCCTAGGCAAGACAATGCCACTACCATCTGCGAGGCTTGGGGCGTGGTAAAGGGGTGGTTGGAGCCACGCATAAAGCCCATAAGGCTAGGGTGCCCCCGAAACACCCATTGTGAAATAGGACCTATAAGGGGTCTGGGAACCCACGGGTTCTGAGAGTCCATCAAACCGTGTCCGAAAGGACTTAAAGGCAGCCTACCTATTTTTATATTTTTCCGTCAAAGATGTGGCAGGCGAGAACTGCGGGTGCCCATTGGCTCGAGGGGCCTTAGGAAATCACTGCGATCGTTGAGGACCCCATCCCATGACAAGAAGCACAGACAGAAAACAGAGGTGTTGGCTGAAAAGGTGTAGGCAGTGTTGGGGATGAGTTGTTGCAGCGGTATTAGGGTACAGATCGGGGCCTATATGCAAAGACAGATGCTTGTCTGGCCTTTCTTCAAGTGCAACAGCCATTTGGGCAACAAAACCAGACAGGTTCTGCTGAGTAAGCATGGAAAAACATTTCAGCCCTTCTCTCTTGAGATGACTGAGTGGTAGGGTCTGAGTTAAGGTGACACTTTAACCAGTGACTCTTATCATCTTTCATACCTTTTATGTCTCCTTTAGTGTCTCAGCAGTCAACATCATTACATAAATGATGCATCTACACGTCGCCCTGTGGTGATGTAGCAACACGCTATATTTCCATACAGACTGCTATGGTGACATAGCGATCATGTGGGTTCACATGTGATCGTCAGCGAGGTCACCGTAATGGCATGTTCTCCTGGTATAACACACCACTATGATGATGTAGCGGTGCACACCATGTGTCGCACACATGGCACAGTAACCACCTCTGCCTCGCTGTGCTTTAATACTTCCAAAAGGAAGTGTTAAGGAACAGCAATGAGTAAATGCACCCAAAGTGTGGCATCTGAGATAGCACAACGTCTCATTTGCAAATGATGTAACATATATAGCTACTATTTGAGGTATTGCTGCTTAAAACAGATAATTACAGGTAGCTGTTGAATTTAATGGCAACCTCTGTATGCATTTTGGTATATGTTGAATATGCTAGTAGCTAGTACAGGTCCTCTAAGCACCTTCCTTGAGCCTAACTTACCTCTCCTGTGGACTTCTGCAGAAGAGAGAACTCAAGTGAGTGCAAGAATTGTAGCTATGTTGTTTCTGAGTTTGGTGTGCAATACAAGAGAAACCTATTGCCACTCCCCTATTTTGCAAACCCATATTGTGACTATCAATTCCTTAAGGTTTGTATTAAAATTGGAAAAGTATTTAGTATTTATTTAGCTGTGCCAGTTTGTTTCAGGCTTCAAGTAAAAAATACCATTTTTAAACACTTAAATGTTGGCAATATATATAGAAATTAGCTCTATCTTTAAAACCAATTATCAGCTATCCGTGCAAATTTGCATTATGGCTTTAACTTCTTCTGGGTTCATTTTAGTTAAAGGCATATTTTAAAAGTCCTGAGCAGAGCTAGTGTTCTTGAACTTAACCTGGAAAGCATGAGCTCTGTCAGGTTGCAGAGTAGATTCATCAGAGCCATGGATTCTAGATCGCATTTCAATATCCACTATGGATAAATAAGAAAGTAGTATAATTCATGATTATAGGCTTCCATTTGTTTCAGTCACTTTCTGACTTATTTTATACCAGCATAAGAGGTTAAATTTGCTAATGTTTATTTCACTCCCTGGCTTTACTGAAAACTGTATGACTTTTGAGCGGTATTTTTTTTTCAACATGCTTTTAACATTTGTGCAGAGAATTTTAAACAGCGCCCTGTAAATGTACTCATTGTTGACACACTGTTTAACTCGTATAAATGATGACATGTTTAGTGTATTTTAGCTTCTAATTCTCTTTCAGATTTGACCTCTTGTTTACTCTATATTTGACTTGCGGACTGAAGAGACTTCAGTGTAGGAATCTAAAGTAATTTGACTTGGGTTAGCAATGTGAGTTTTAATTTAAATTTTAGAATACATACCTGTGCTACTTATGGATTAATTCAGAGCCAAAGAAACTTAATGGGAGTTTTGCCTTTAATTTCAATGGGCTTTAGATCAGGCCTTTAATGTTTTATGGCTCTTAAGTAGTTTTATATTATTTACTATAGAATGATTTGAAGGTCTATAAACTGTACTATATAATGACTTGAAAGTACTCGAAATGTGCCAAATTATTTTGAAGTCTGGAAACACAGAACCCTTCTTATTTTTACATTTTTTTTTTTTTACACATACAGTAGCATGTGTGACATATGGTATACTCTAACATATTACATTTCTGTCTCTCTCTCTCTGTGTCTTGGTGTGCCTAAATAGCTTATTTAACTAGGATAAGATAAGGTGAAGAAATGGGCCTTACTTTAGGACTTCAGGACTTTGTGCTTACTCACAGTGATCCTAATACAGGAAAGTACTGAATTACGTTTTACACTCTAATGACTCAATTGGAACCTTAAACTTGTGCTTTGAAATTAAGCCTGTTCTTAATTAAGCTGTCTTTATAAACAGGGAAGCTTTTCTAAATCAAAGCCAAACTTTCAGTAAGAGTGCTCACTTGAGTAGTATGCTAGGATTGGTCCCATAGCCTTGATCTTGCCAATACTTGTGCAGAGGTTTAACTTTATGGATATGAGTAGTCCCAATGCTAAGTTTGTGTTTGAGGGATTGAAACCTATGCTAGTGCTCACTGCTTTGATATATATCAAAGTTAGTTAAATGTCACTGAATAAAGTATCTTGGCTTCTTTCAAAATTAACTAAGAGTACATCTGTGGTATCTCAATACCAGCCTGGAGCTATGCCATTAGTACACACCATACACTCACTCCTGCTCTGGGCTTTCCAGGTGTCCCAAAATTGGGTCTTTCTGAGCACTGAGCTCTTGACGGAACAGCTCATAGGCTGTCTGCATCAGGTATGTATCTTAGCACACGCTGAGCTTTGCCATGTTTTGGCTACATTGCCTCACTTCCAAGATTTGCTGTGCAGGAGCAAGTGGGTGTAATGTTGTTTCATGGTGGCACTCCTGGGAGTAGCACTGAGTTAGCGTGAACATACCCTTACTCATAGCATTCTGCTGTTATGTTTTGGTCCAACATGTGAGGAAAAGGTAACATACATATTTTATAACAAAATACATCTGCTGACTTGATGAACAAATAATAAAATCTGGTCTTCAAATTCTGCAGTCGCCTCTATTAAAGCCGTAGGCTTTGATCCTATCGGGGTTTAGGCATGCACTTAATTTTAAGGATGTAAGTACGTAGTCTCCTTTGAATACAACAGCTCTATGCACGTGATTGGGATTACTTGCATATGCAAGTCTCTTTAAGAAAATCTACCAGAAAAGAATTCTTTCCCTTCAAATCTAAAATGTAAACCGTGTAAGACATGTATAAGTTAGACTTCTTTGTGATATTTTATTTATTTATTTATTTATTTTAGTCATCCAAAAACATCCCATTGTGAACCATCTTAAATACAGTAGAAAAAAAATCCAGCAAAATGTCTTGGTTCTTTCCCAGCTGCTCCTTCCTACATGACATTTTGGAACTCTGAATCCTTCTGCTGTTTCCAAGTGCCCCTAGGGATTCTCTTGTTTCTGTACGATTCCTTGCTACCCTTCTGTTTAAGGTACCTGATCCACCTGGTGACTAACTGCAATTTCTTTGTCATGTATGTCTCTATTCCTGACCACACCTCTTTCAGTTAGCATTGACTCTCTCATTGATATTACTTACTGGACATTCCATTGTAAGTGCAAAGGGCGCTTAAAAAATAGAGTACACCACATATAGTCTAGTAACAGAATGAAAGCCGTTGGGTTTTTTGTTTGTTTTTTCCTCCTATTTTTCTATGAAGGATCAGTTTCTAGGTGAATGTGGCTTACCAGACTAGTACCTAAATATCATTTGTATGTAATTGAATGACAGTTCTGCAGTTCTTATGATCAAATATTGATATAAACAATTATTCATAGCACTGTCTATAACTACCAGATGATGGATCAATTGGTTGTACCTAGATACCTAGGCTGCTTGTGAAAAACAGTAATTATCACATTTTTATCTCTTCCATGAGATGTGACTCTCACATCTTTTAGAGGTTGAAGGTCTGTGGCTTAACTGCTAGATATGTACTAGTTTTGAAGCAGTTATATAGCCTTAATCTTCTCCAGGAAATCCAACAAGAACCGTTTGTTTTGCATGGAGGGATCTGAAGACTGGATTAACAAGAACTTCAGTTAGTGAGCTTTATACTACCACAACTAAATGAAGATCCTTTTGTCTCTGCCACCTAATCCAGAAAGTGATAAATTTCCTTGATGCTTAAATTTCTACCAGTAAAACTCTTTGAGGCACCTAAAATACTGTTGCTGGCAAAAAAAAAAAGTACCTCTCATGTCCTGACAGCACCAAATTTATAGTTTAGCCAAATTAAGATTTGACAAGCCAGGTGTTCCTTCACCTATCTTTCCTGCTGGGCCCAACCCACTTGGTATTCTCAAAGGTCCCCTACAAAACATAGCCAGAGGGAGGTTCATAGTCTCTTTTTATGAAATAACCAAAATTTATTGCTCACACCTCGATTGTGAAATACTTACATATTCAGTGGTCCAGAAAGAGGAATAGCCATATTGTCCAGTGTTTTGGTATAATCCTTGAAGCAGAGATGTATGCATTCTCTCATTCCTACTCTAACAAATATTTAAATATCTTATATGAATTTGAACAGTTTCAACAAGAGAGATTTTGAGGAGCTCCACCACTGAATAGCTCCTATTCTGGTGCTTAAGATAACCCTTTCAGGAGTGAAATGTAGGTTTGAGTCCCCTCAGGCAAAAGAGGAATGTGAACACAAATTTCCCACATCCCATCTGATTGCTCCAGGCAGGCACTAAACCATTGAGTAAAAAGAGGGAGACAGCACCTCATTATTAATAACAAATGAGTTCCTCATCACTGACTCTACCACTTGTTCCTTTTGTTCTGATTTATCACCTTGTATATGAGCCCTGCTGAATATGTTCATCACTGGCCAAGAACATTGCACCACAGACAGATCAATGTGAAAACCAAAGCTATGGCTTGGCCTAATACAGATAATGATGCAGGTTGTTGATGAACATCCCCTGTCTAGACCCTAATGATGAGTGTATTTAATGTAGCAAATAAAGAAGCTACAGTCTGGCTTGGCAAGATAAACATTCTCTGAAGAAGAGAACACACACTTTATTTTGTGAGAAATGGATGAAATTACTTAGATGTGTAACTCCAGGAGAAGACTCACTGCTGAGAATCCCAGCTGGAGGGAGATGACTTACTCCTTTAGAGTGGATTGGGTTTAAGCCATACTTATCCTGAGGCACATAACCTTCCCCACAAAGAGTTATATATTTCACTAGACTGAAGTTAATGGTGTAGTTAGAACATGGTAAGGGCACTTAAAATGTAAGCATCCACATTTTAAGTGCCCTTTGAACGTCTCAGAGTTATGCCACTTCAGGTGAGAGTTATCTCTGGACTGTGCCTAGCTTATGTCAGCGTAACCTCAGTCTGTTCCATCGAGATAAAATGAGCAATTTGTAGTCCTCCAGCATCCCAGTATGCACCACTTCCAGATGCCTCCACCCACCCCCCACCCCAAAGAAGGGATGGAGCCCAGGTGTCGTGGCTTCTAGCCATGCCCCACTCACCAGCCTTCTAGTAGCAAGTCAGAGCTGTGCAGGTAAGAAATGGTATTAAACCTTAACATGCGACTGCTTACAGCGCATTCTAACTTTAACACACTTATCATTCCCCAGATTTAGTGTGGTCTAAGTGTAACATATAACTTCACCCTAGGTAACAGGATACAAGAAAGGTGAGTTTTGTGATGGTTAAGTTCCTGTGTGAAACTAGCCCTCGGATGCTGTACAGCATAAAGATAAAATAAACAGTGCAATATGCATCCACATAGAAGCAGGAGTTTCTAGCATGAAGGGTTCACAGGCTGAAGAATATGCAAAGGAGGAATACTCAACCAAAATCTCATCCAGAAGATTGTACTTAGTCAAAACCCTTGGAAGATTATGAAATTGTGAGATGAGTGACTATTTGACTAAGGATTTTGGGAACTGGTTTGTTAATGATGCTTAGAATTAGAGCTAGGCATAAATGTTTTCCTATCTTGTAACATTTAATGTGACATCAAAGATCTCCCTGTGTCTTTGACAAAGATGCACACAGATACCTTGGAACAATTAAAAGGCCTGGTGTTTAAAGGTATGTGAGACGCTCCAGTCTTTTCTCTGGAACAGGCAGAGCAGGGACTATAACCTGCACTGACCAAATTCCAGGTAGGTGCCTACAACACCAAGCTACTTGCTTTTGTAGTGGCTCTTGCTCTCTTTGATATTGATCCGAAATTCTATATGAGACATGACGACCCTTTCTTGATTAAAGTTGCATTGAAATCAGTTCATTTCTTTTAAAAGTTCCAGTTTGATGAATAACATCTCTTAATGAAAAAGTATTTCATCAGCAAATTACTGATCAGCTCTACATAGAATATTTATAATACTTTTCCTGCATTCATCAAAGTCTATGGTAATTTATCTGCCTAATCAGTGGTAGGACTGTAGTAACAGATATACTCTAAAGAAACAAAGGACCATATCCTCATCTGTTAACTAAATGGAGTTTGACTAATTTATGCCTGCTATGGGTCTGGCACACAATTCCTGGTTTTTGCAGATCTTCCTAATAAAAAAACAAAACAACTGTTGAATTAATGAAAATAAAGCCAGTTATAAGAGTAAAGTATATTATTTTCCATTTTCCTTCTTTAATCAGTAATTTGAAAATAAACACAGAATTTCCCTATTTTATACTACTTTATGTGGGAAGAAGAAAAGTTTTGTACACTCCCTAGATGAAATGAAATTATTTATAAACTATTTTTCTTGGATTAATTTAAGACTTCTGACTGCATGTAGCACTTTGCCAAAAAGTGAAGCATGTGTAGATTTTTTGGCATCACTGAAACATCCTTGTTTACATAAGAACATGGAATTTAACACACACTTAATCTAAAGTGCTGTCATTAACAAAACACTCCAGAGCTATTTTATAAAACTGAACAAAGCCACATCAGATTTTGGGTTTTTTTTAAAGTCGGATATTTTAAAATATCTCTTACAGTGTTAAATCAACTGCATTGTACCATGGTTGTGACTTGCTTCTATTTAAAACAAATTTAAATATACATTTATGTTGTTATCTTTGTGCCCAGAAGCCCCAGTTAATATTGAGGATCAATAGCAGGAGCTTTTTTTGTAAAACAATTTAGTAAGAGAAACCCTTGTTCATTGGGCCTCCCCATGTGTATAAAATTATGCATGTGTGGATGTGTTTCATGAATGACTGGTGCCTCCCGCAACTGGGGGGACACCATGCTGGTGACCAGTGAGCGGGGACTGCCCGCAGCCACTGCTGGCAGCGTTGGCAGTGGCAAGCCCTGAGCAGGGACCGCCCACAGCCACCACTGTCAGTGGCAGTGAGAGGCATGAGTGGACCGCCTGCACTGCCGGGGGCCACATCAAGAATGAGTGGGGGGGGAGGAGCAGGTTCAAGTGGTGACTGCCCACAGCAGTGGCTTTGGCAGCAGCCAATTGGGGGGGGGGGGAAGGAAGGGGGGACATGCGTAGGGCTGCCATATGGGGACACATCACCTATGATGTTTTCTGACTGAGGTTCATTATAGTATTCATAATGGTTTGTTTTTAAACTTTAGATAATGTTTCTCTAAATCATTCTTTTTTTCAAATGCTTTCTTTGCGCCATAATTATTATAAGGCAAGTGCCAATTTTATTCTATTTCTCTTTTCTCAGTATGTCTCACTGTTTAATGTTATTTGTACTGTGAAAATTCTCTTGGCTTTAACTAGGTCCCTTTGTAGTAGGAATTGTACAGACACATAATAAAAATATGGTCTCTTCACAAACAGGTTTCCCTTGCTTCATGTGGGTTCTATATGTGCAAATTTGCTCATATACGATGACCCTTTTTATACCCAAAATTCATTATGTGCAAGGTAAATTCACTCTTAGGCGATCAGTATGGTGGAAGCCCACAGCCAGCTGCTTTGTGCAGTGCATTGTGGGAGTGACATGCACCAAAATAGTCTCCTGTGTGGATTTGTACTCCTTGCTCATTCTCTGTAACACATGTTTCTGTACTTGCCATCCCCATTATGACAGTGCCCTGTGCTTGTGTGTACTGTCTGTCTGTTATTGGTGAGTACCAAAACTGTCTTGTAAAATTGGTAGAAATGGGTCTGGGGGTCAGTACAGTTGGAGTCTTGGAATGTATTCCAATTTGTTATATTGTGAAGTGGGTTCCCTTTATGCAAATTTGAGTTATGTGCCACTTTCCAGGAATGCATGTACAGCATGAAACGAGGGCAACCTGTACAAAAAGTATAAGAAAAGGGACCAACAGCAGATATGCGAGAGAGAGAAATGCAGTATAAGAAGACTAGCATGATAAAAGCACATCTAGCAAGCTTTTGCCAAGCTCACCTCAGTGACAGCTGCTTTTTTGTTAAGAGTCAACCTTTTTCTTTGATCAAGACCTCAATCCTGTACACATACAGGATATACACACGTTTAACTTTAAGTATGTGAATAATTCTACTAACTGCTTGAATTTAAGGTTAAGCATGGGACCTTACTACTTTATTCAATAAAAAATAGTCATATTATCTATAACAGTTACTGAGGGACAAGATGGATTATTTTACAGGAAAAATATTTTCCCTATGGATATACATCCTGACTGTCTTACTGACTTTTTTTGTTTGTTTGTTTTTTTTATGGGAAGTTTTCTGGCTACCCAGCCTCCAGAATTGAGTAGATGTGAGCTTGCAGTAGTTACTGACTTGAAGTGCTTACAGGCGACCCTCACCATTTGCAGGGGATACGATCTTGTATCCCACACGAATGGTGAAATCCAGCGGTTGGTGTCTGGGGGGCACAGCTCTGGCAGTGGTGGCAGGAGCGCAGCAGCAGCAGAGGGAGCCTGGCGGCAGCAAGCACAGAGCTCCCAAAGAAGAAGTATAACATGCTGACCCCGCATTTTAAATGCATTTGTGAATATTTGAAACCACGAATGCCAAACCCGTGAATGGCAGGGGTTTCCTGTATTCTATTTCTGAAGAACTACAGCACCAAATTGGCAAAAAATATGTATTGTGGTTCAAATTCAAAGAATATAGGGTCCAGTCATTCAAGAAGCCTATCTGATTCCATTACCATGAGAAATGAGTTTGGAGAATCTGACTAAAAATAAAGAGTGCTAGGAATAGAATGAAAAAGGAACAACTCAAATTAATATAATTGTCAGGTTTAATAGACCTGATAACTGGGTCTAATAAACTGTGGAAAAGTTTCCCCTGGGCAGCAGTGTCAGCTTTATTGAAATAATTTAAAAGTAGACTGGATGGTGTGCTCAGAAATTTACTTCGGGGAACTTCCTGTCTTGACAAAGGGATAGAAAAAAAACAACCGTTTAGGTCTTTTTCCTCTGAAAATTCTGTGAATCAGTGGCCCAGTATGTGTGAGAGAGAACTTATTTTTAGAAAAGCATTCTTCAAAGGGGGTTGGAATTTGGTTTAGATTGATGTGGATATTAGATAACATACCAGATCCTCAATTGTAAATTGGTGCATCTCACCTGAAGTCAACAGAACTGCACTCGTTTACATCTGCTGAATATCAGGCCTTCAAAACTGAAGTAGAAAAACCAAATTTATTTAAAGTACATTAAATTACCTGTGTTAAAAGGATTAATAGTAATTTAATTACTAGGACTGCAGCACATACAAGCAAATGCCTTTACAATCTGAATGTCTGGCTGGCGTAATATGGAATTATGTACTTTCCTCCTTTCCAATTTTGCACTTTCAAGCTTTCTTCCTACTACGTGACCATCTGGTATTCTTGATTAACAGCTATGGGTTTAGTTTTGTTTAAGTTAGGTGACTGTTCAAAACTTAAGTAAAATATACAAATGTGGTAAAGAAATTTTCCAGTAACTTTCTTGAGTCTCAAGTTCTTCACTGGCCTAAAATTAAATTTCTCATACACAATTGATATATGATATCATACAACCCTTACAGAATTGGGCTTTCTTTTTAATTTGATTCCTAAAGAAATGGTGGCCTGCTGAAATTTTGTTTTGACAGGTGTACAGTGTCAGAACTCTTGTCTCTTCTACTGCTTGCGGGTAGTATAAGAATTTTTAGTTCAGATTCACAGCAATAATTATTTGCAGCTCATTGTGTCTGGAAAGTCAAACTTGGTTGGTCTTTAGCTAGTGTGGATAAGTCATCCATAACTCTCTTATATTCACCTTCAGGATGGAGCATAGCACAGGGAACTTCACAGCACTAGGTGCTATTGCATTACTATAACTTGCTCTAACAATCTTTTATTTTAGAGCTACACCTAAAACACCTTTGCTCTAAGTATTTCATCCAAAGTGTTTGCATTTCTCGAGACACAGCTGCATCTCTCCACCAACATACAACAATTTCTTATGTCAGAAACACACCCTCTCTGGCAAGTTGGGCAGAGACACCCAAAAGCACTTTGTTTTAGAGTCATTAGGTCTGTATCTGTGGTCCTGACAATAAGATTTGTATCCTGGGGGGAAAATGTAAGCCAATTGTTAACAACTGGCTAACTTCTGTGCTCAAATGCCTCAAGCAGAGTCATTACCCCAACTTGTTTAGACAACTTGAATTATTCTGCAGTGGCCTTTTATGTTTAACTTGTTCAGGATGCCTTGCCACCAGTACTTATGGGTTACAGTATTTATACTGTGGCTGCTTCTCAAAAAGAGATGAAAAGGACTGATTCAAAGAATCTATGATCTTTCTTTTTTGTTTCTGTTTTCAATATTGAGAGTTAGAAGGAGAGTGTTATTGAAATAAAGCTACTGTTTGACACCTTTTTAGTATATTTGTTATGGCATAGATTCACAAGGATGGCTGTGTGTGTTTCCTTTTGTAATGCTACTGACTTAAAATCCTGTTTTTTAAGGCCCCTCCTAACTTTCCAGACCTGGGGAAGCTCAGAGTCTGGGCTTAGTTGCTGTGATGGCAACTTTTTTCTGTTTGCATACTAAATAAAAACGCTTTGGACAAGTTCTCAAAATTTATGGTACTTGAACGTTCCCACAGCTTTGACTTGTTTGTGCTTTTCCTCTCAGTAATGTGAAGGTTATGCAGGGTATGTGGGTGGGGTGTTGGTGGGGTGTTTGGATTTTTGTAAGCCTCTGATGTACCTCAGATTTCCCTTTTTTGAGCTTAAGTAAACTTAATTAATCACTGTTAAAGTGAGTTGAGCTCCTGTTATAGAAATCTTATGTGTTTATCAATTGGAGGGCCACAATCTAATATATGTATTCTAAGTGCTTCCAGTTCCACTTTTTTTTTTAGGCCTACTTCAAATTTATTTTGTTTCATTTTTTTTTTTTTTTTAATCTTTCTGTTAATCATCTTCTGGTCTTTAGTACACCATTAAACTAGCAAATCCCATGCGGTACAGGTCAAAGACCACCCACAGGTTTAGGGAATGCTTTGAGCAACTTGCTGTTTTTAAACTGCCAGCTTAGTTCACTGTAAAGGACACCAAGCAGGGTGCAATCAATGACATGGTGCTGGTATAAGTGGCCCATGGCGTAGGATATATGGGCCTCTTACCTAGCAAAGGTTACAAAAAGTCTGACTTTTCTTTAATTGACATGCAATGTTGGGACCTTGAATAAGAAGTCTGCAAGGCAAAGGAAACAGGAAGAGGGCTGCACTTGACTGGCTAGTGTAATATTATCACTATCTTATATTAAACAGAAGCATCTGTTCGTTTGTTTTTTAAATCTAATTCTGAAAACTCTTGTTTAGTATAGCTAATAATGGTGGAACCACAAGAAAGCTGCAAGCTCATCAATAGCTTGAAGGAAATCTTATCTGCAGATGATGCCCGTTATATGGTATGTTTAAGCAACAAAGGCTTTTATTTCTGCTTGTGTTCATGTCTTTAATTTTACCTAAATGATGTAACACATGACTAGCCCAGAACCTATCATCAATTAATTATACTATCTATAGCTTCCACTTTTTGCTTTTTACTCCTATTGTTACTTACATAAGATAGCCTGTTGGCACTTTGTATTATGTGCATGTTCTTTTCGGAAAATAGAACCATTACACAGTCATGGAAACTAGTGTTGGAAGGGACCTCAGGAAGTCATCTAATCCAAAGCCCTGCAGGACAATTCCCAACTAGATAATCCCAGCCAAAGCTTTAGCTAGCCAGGTCTTGAAAAATCTCCAAGGATGGAGATTACCACTTCTCTGGGTAAACTGTTCCAATGTTTTACTATCTTCCTTGTGAGAATTTTTCCTAATATCTAACCTAAACTTCCTTTACTGCAACTTGTGACCATTGTTCCTTGTTCTGTCATCTGCCACCACTGGGAACAGTCTAGCTCCATCCTCTTTGGAACCACACTTCAGGTAATTGACTGCTGCTATTCAATTCCCCCTCAGTCTTCTCTTCTCCAGCTAAATAAGCCGGGTTCCCTCAGTCTGTCTCCATAAGTCATGTGCATCAGCCCCCTCACCATTTTTTTTTTTCCCCATCTACTGGACCCTCTCCAATTTCTCTGCATCCTTTCTGTAGTGGGGGGCCCAAAATTGAACACGGTACTCCAGATGTGGCCTCACCAGTACTGAGTAGCGGGGAATAATAACTTTGCTTGGTGAAAGTGATGTTAACATGTGTACAAATGACTTGTAATCTTTGCTTTTAATCAAACAAAAGCAGAGCCCCAGAAGTAGATGTTCACACTCTGCCATGGCCTTACTAAGCCAGTACTTTTTAGCTTCAATTGGGGTGGATTGTCTCAGTGGGTGAGAAGGGGTTAATTCTAAATGGCTCTTTACTAACCTTTGCAATGTGAAATTTATTCACCAGTTTCCATTACAAAGAGCAAATTTTTAACTTTTCCCTAAATTCCCAGTTCACTCTCCCTTTCAGCATCTACTCTCTGCCACTGTGACACGGGATGCTGAGCAAGATGGACCTACGGTCTGCCCCAGTAAATGACAGTCTTTATGTTCTTATGGTCTGCTTTGACTCGATAAGGCCCACTTGTATAAAACGCTATTTTATTAAGCCAAATGCAAAGCTACATTCAGGAAGAAGCATGTGCAAATCCAAGAACATGGCAAGGGGTGTGTGGCCACATCCCTTTTTGCTTTGTCCTACATACTACCTGAGCTCCCTGTGCACACATCACACTGAAGGGGTTCATATTGCCCACATGATGGTTGAGTGGATGCTTCAAAGCATTTGAACTACACTCAACAAGCTGTATTTCAGAAATGGTGATTCTTCAGAGCCATTCCTATTTCATCTAGAGATATTTCTGTATCTACTGTGGGTCAATTTGTAGCACTAGGGAGCTGTTGATATTCCATCCCTTCACTCCTTGAAGTGCTATCAAAGCCCTTAAAATGCAACAGACATTTTCCCATGCCCTGAAATGGAAACCAGTGGTAGGACAGTAGTAATTTAGAAAAAAATACATTGTATAAGAGATGATGAAAACAAATTCAAACTTCATTTGCAGGAAAATGTGAAAAGTAGAATTGGACTCTGATTATATAGAAATAAGCTGCATTTGGTTAAATGCAATGTATAAAGTGATTCATTCCCCCAGAATTTCTATTGCATCTGGATTGCTAATGTCAAAGAGCACTGGAAGAGCTCACCAGTGAAAATTACTATTTCAGCAGCCTCTCTAACAAAATAGGTAGGTACTGTTACTAGTTTATAATGAGTGGGAGTTGTTTAGTGTTTCATATTTGCTAGCTAACTCTAGCTTGAGAGAGAAGACAAAGAGAAAAGAAGCTCTGCGTGGAGGAGCAAAGTGTGAGGATATAGATAATATATTACATCAAAGGTGAAACTGGATACAGGAGACCTAGAATGGCTTAAGGGAGTGGGCAGATAGAGGTAAAAAAGTTGAACTAGATATGATTGGAAAGCAGTCATGAGGAAAAGTGTTGGATGAGAAACTGGAGAGGTAGTGTGGAAAAGAGGTGAAGGTGATGCCCAGTTGAGTGGGTGAATGTCAGCTTAGAAAACAAAGCTGGAATGAATCTCCTGGGATAGTTCAGTATAAATGAAGACAGAATTGGAGCTGGACTGGAGTGGCAAGGGGGCCAGGGCAGGTAAGAGAGGACAGATAATATCTGGTAGGTCTTTCTCAGTAGAAAACCACTAACATTCTAGGCCAGCCTTAGAAAATCTCTAACACTCCCAACCTCTTCCTCAGCATTACCCCTTTTAAACATTGGAACTTTTTTGCTACCCCAAAATGATGCAGACAAGTTCAACATGAAAGGATTCATCAAATTTCCACTTTCGTGTCTTGCTCTCCTTTAAATTTTTTGTTCTCATCCTTGTCATTTTAGTTTTACTACTAGAGCTCAAAGCAGAAATTTTTCAGAGAAAAGCACCCAGGTTAGACTTCTGTCATCCATGTTGCATCTCAGCCAACTGGTATCAACATACTGACTTTTTTTTTTTTAATGTCAGCTTCCTGTAACACACAAGTGCCTTGCATCAGAGCTGCAGCCACCATGTGTGGGCGAATAACTGCTGTGCATGAGAGTTGCATATTGATAAATAGGAAGCATTCATCATAATCGGTCAACACTGTTGAGCATCTTTGTGACCCCACTTTTTTAATGTTGTGACCCAAAGATTGGGAACTGCTGTTCTAGGTGGAAGAGTTTAAGAAATACCTGAAAGGGTGACACAATCAACAGAGATGGAAAATGAATAAAGCTCATATCTTGCTCAATGCTTTTTGAATGATAATGAACAGGTAACACTGCTAACTGAATGCATCTCCAATTTTCATCACCATTATTGTATTCCAAAGCTACCCAAGGGTGAAAACATCCTCCCAGTTTGTTCTTCTTTATTCTTAGTATATTTGAAGCTGTCAACCAGACACCAATGGCAGATCAGTGGTACAAAGAATTGGTTTTCCTGTCTGTAAAGGCCTGAGACAGGTCTTCAAGAAAATTCATAAACACTGGAACTTTCTAAGGAGGAACATAACATTTCCATCATATTCCATCTACGTTACCATCCTTGTAGTTGAATTCAGGGCAGGGATTATGGCAAATTTAATCTGTTAGTATGAGTTACCTGAATTGGACTGCAAGAGAAAAATGGCTTCCCATGATCTCATCCTTACCAATCTGTTCACATCTTGGTTCTTCCTGCAGTGCATACTAGTCAACTGTAATGTATTCGTTCCAAATTTTTATCAGGTGTTTTTGTTCTACAGAAGTATGTTGCCCACATGGTACTTTATGACGTCTTCCTGTTTTTGTGGTTTGCTACCTACTTGTGCATCTTCTATTGTGTCAAGATTCCTAATTTTATGCAACTCCTCTTCCTCTGGATAAAACTCTATGTCTGGAACGTTGCCAGCTTTCCTTCTGGGGTCCTTATGGACTTCTATTGCAGGCACCTTGTACTATGCCTAGCAGTTTTTTCCCCTAAAACACTAAATATCACTCTTTTAGGGAATGTGACTCGAAAGAAAAGTGAAATTCAAAATAATAGTGTGATTAACATCCTGCTAGTACTGATCCCATTATGTTTATAGTTTGTGCAGCTCTTTCTTGTTTCCTTCTACAGGCATACCATTGGATGAAGATAGATTCATCTTGCTTTAGGAATCCTTACATGAAAGCCCATGTAAAAGCACTTAAATCTTCACCATCTTTCTTCTTTCTCCCCCGCCCCCACCCCCTTCTTTTAGCTTGTGATAATGGTGTTGGCTACTTCCACTGTGTTTCAACAAGGAAATGTCCAACTTTTTTTTTTTTTTTTTTAAATTGTTGTATTGGCTTATTAATATGCACATTTTGCTTAGCCTGGTTCAAAGCAATGCAAAACTCAGGCAGGCTTTGGGTCAGATTCTGAACCATAACCAAGTTTTGTCCTAGCAGACATGCTTTCTAAAATCTGTTGTAGAACTTCAGATGATGATCAGCAACTTTTGTCCTCTGATAGTTATATTTTCAAAGATATAGTCTGGATTGTCTCAATGGGACAGGAGGGGTTTGTTCTAAATGGCCATGTGAACATTGATGCCTCTCCTGAAACTGCAAGCAGTTTGGCTTGTGGTGTCATTTTATACGAACAATTCTCCCTTGGCAACTACACTAGGATCACAAACATCTATTTTTTTGCATAAATATCAAAACACTTATCCAACAACTAGAAAGAATAATAACTAAAACCATCATATGAGGGTAAAATGTTAAAAAAAATAATTCCAAATTATGAATCCACTAACTTTTGAAAATGGCATTTTACATGAAATTTATAATCCTTGTGAACTCTTCAGCAGTTAAGTAAAGGATATTCATTATTGCCAAGATACTTGATTGTACAGTTATTTTTTGGAATTGTTAATGTCCAATACAGCAGCTGTATTACCCATATGAAGCTGAATATGAAGCCTAAAGATCCAGAGGCCTTTTTTGAGCCAGGATTTCAGTTAAATGCTTTACAAGTTTTAGAATATAGGAAAACATTGCAGCTGCATTTCCATCTGTTTAGAACATTTTGCCACGATCCAGCTTTCTAACTCTAATCTGATTGGAAGTGTGTGTGTGTGTGTGTGTGTGTGTGTGTGTGTGTTACACTCACTCATCCCAGTGGATTTTGGAGTTAGTATGCTCAACTCCCATGAAAATCCCTTGGCTAAAGTGGTAACAGAAATGTAGGCTGTACCTCAAGAATTAGATCAGTGGTTCTCAATTTTTTGGCCCTATGGGCCAGATGAAAGACATGAAGCTGGCCTGTGGGCCAGAATAAGCCCTGGGAGCCATAATAGGACCCTGGGAGTTGGCACTGGCCCCACTCTGCCCCCACATGCTGAGATTGTGCACCAGGGACCCAGTGTCATCCGCTTCTGCCCCCACATGCTGGGATTGGGCCCTGGCGACTGGCCTTGGGGCCTGGCACCACCCCTGCCCAATCCTGCATGCTGGGATTGGGAACCCAATCCAGTGTGCAGGACCCACTTCCCCATGGCTCTGGAAACCTGGCAGCAGGGGAACAGTGTCACTGCTTCTCCACTTGCAAATTTCTGGACCTGCTGGCTGGATGATATGGCATTCAGGCTGATTCTGGCCTGGGGACTAGGGGTTGAACTCCCCTAGACAGGATCATTGGGACTGGTTGTCCTGGAGCTGATGCAGGTTTTAGTAAAAGGAATCTTATAGCTATCTTAAGGTGAAAATTAGACCGGTCCTATGGCTATTTTATATTGCGCAGGTCGCTAGTGAACTACACATGTCTGCCAATTCTGGGCTAAACTTTATCCTGATGTGGTGGCTTTAGGAGCCAGCTTGATTCCACATCATGTGCATTCTCTTACTCTGAAAAGAAACAGTTATGATGTCTTTACGGCTGGTCTGCTTTGGTCATCTTGATCAGGGCCTGTCAACTGGGAATACATTTACCCCGGGGGTACTTGGGAAGGCCCTAGGGGGTATGTGTGGGTGGGCAGGGACGGAGTACTTCCACACACTATCCCACAGTGCCACACAGGTGCTGCCCAGCTCGCTGGAAACGGGAGGCAGGGGAAGCTTGCACACAGCCTGTCGCAGCTCCATGTTTTGTCTGCACCTCCCTCCCCTCCTCCCCCCAACGTCCAGCCACGCTCCCCCCCACCGCTCCACATCCAGACACATGTCACCCCCCTCCCCCACCACGCTCCACTCTTCACCTGGTGGCCAGGAGTACACTGATCCAAAAAGGCTGAAAATCCCCGATCTAGATCAAAGCAGCTGTAGCAGGTTACCAGAGTCTAGTTCTGGTTCTAAGCTACTTGGAAAGTGGAAAGAAATTATGCTGATCTGATGACTATGCAAAAAGGGCCTAATTCCCACATTACCTTTTGGTTTTCCCAGAATTACCTTAAAACAACTCCAGATAAGCAGTTTTGACTCCATTTTTGTAATGCTGACAAATTTGGCTGACTGGGTGTTAATTTTTATCTGAACCTTCATGTTGGCCCCTCTTTCTTCCACCATCAAAATTAATGGATGGCACAGATATGGCAACACTGCAGCCAAATAAGACAGAAACAAAGCATCTCACTAACAGAGCAACATTCTGTTTTTTATATCATAGTAGCATCTAACGATCTGAAATGGAAGTGTTTCCAAAGAAAAGTTTTTTATGTTTTTCCCTTTTATTGCTCAGACAGCTCTGGCTTCATTGATGACAAACTGAAGAATTCATCACAAGTAGAAGAAGACCAAGTGGTTTGAGGCAAGTGTGTACTTGCTAGAAAAGAGGCCTCTGCTTCATAAGGTGTTTTGTTTCCTTTTATCTGGCCGCACACATTTCCTCTAAGCCTATATTTTTAATTTCTTATACATAATTCCCCCAAATGACTGTAAGTTCTAGAGTGCTGTTTTGGCTGTTGCTTTGATTGCATGTTGTGTAGATCATCAGAACTTTTCCTTTCCCCCTGCTGAATTTTCCTGACGAGATATGCTGTATAAATATCAGTTGTATATAAAATACCGTGTATTTTTAAAGAGAATCAAGAGGAAAATGGCATGGCAGCTTGGTTCTCTAGTTTAGAGCACTCTGCTTTCTGCATGACCTCATGATTGATTTCACTATCTTGTTTAGGGAAGAAATAAAAGGAGATAATGACTTACTCATCATTTCAATGCCTTTTTCAAATTGTTCTTGGTGAAAAATCCTACATATAGCTGAGTAACTATATATACTGTTAAGCAGTCTAGATCTGGGTTTGGAGTGGGTTGATGCTCTTAATTTACCTGACTAACAACTCTGAGAATCTGAGAAGTTTGGTTGCAGAAGATTCAGTACAAGCTCAAAGTCCTCATAAATAATTAAGTGGTGGCAAAAGCTAATAACCTAAAGAAATGCAGTGGTATTGAGAAACCCACTCTAAAATGCCACAACAATTAGAGAAGTTTCACTAAAAAGCATAATTTTTTCTCCCTTTGATATTCAGAGATTATAAATTGTGGAAATACTTTCTGGGTTATACTAGTTTTTGTATTTCGGTATCAAATGTCATGTCATTCTTCTTTTCCTCATTTCACCCTTTTAGTTCTAATTTTACATATTTAGTTTTCCTGCATGTCAGATCAATTCACTGGACCTTTCCTGTTCAGTCATGGACATTGTTCAAATTATAACAACTCGGGGTGCCTACACATGTGCTCTGGGATGGGTCGAAGGGGTGGGGGGGAGGTTGTTTTTAATTAGAGTGGCTCTCGGGAGTGTCTTGTATTCAGTGTCCTGTGTTTCAAAATGGTGGCGGGGGCACTTTACTAAAGCTCACTCATTTAGGTTATTGAATACATGAGACACTGTAGCACACTGGAGCGTTGTAATCAGAATGCATCGGAGGACGTGTATAAGCACCCTAGAAAAACAACTCCTTTCTGGAAGATGCTTAGCAGTACACACTGCCAAGGAACATGACTTATGTAGGAAATTATACAGCTCTAAGGACGGTAGAAATTCACTTTTACCTCTTTAAGATCATGGTTCCAGTTTCTGGTTTGGAATTGGGGCTTTGAGGCTTGCATGACTGACAATAGGGTTGTGGCCACTACCTGCACATAACTGGACTGTTTTCTTTAGACCTCTTACTAAATTCCTTATCTACAGGCAGCTGTGTAGACTTGTCATGGAGCCCAGCTTGACAGTACAAACGTTCCCCACCTATTGGCATCCACACAGGCTCTGTTTTGTGGGCCAGTCTGACTTAGTGATATGGTTCTGTGCGTGAGTCAACTTTTACCCCTGCTCACTCCCTGTCTCCTTCTTTTGACCTTCTTGAGGCCCTTTCCCACTTGCCCTTATTTTTCACCTCCCTGTCCTCATTTACTTCTCCTTTTTTTTTTTTTTCTTTTTTATGTTATGAGAAAAGATTTCTCATTATCACAGTGTTACTGGAGGGCTAGCTTTGGTAACTTTTCAGTCAAAGCAGAACAAAGCAATGAATTCCTCAAAGGAACTAAAACAGGGGTTGTCAAGCAGGGATATGCATACCCCCGGGGGTACCTGAGAAGATCCTAGGGGGTACGTGCGGGCGGGTGGGGACAGAATGGCGCCACCCACCATCCTGCACTGCCATGCAGGCACTGCCCACCCGGCTGGACGTGGGAGGCAGAGAAAGCTTCGCATGCAGTGGCTGCCACCATTCCCTGTTCAGCCACACACCACCTTCCCCGCCCTACATCTGGCCACGTGTGCCCCTGCCCCTCCCCACAGCCCCCTCCACATACAGCTGCCAAGGGTACACTGATCCAAAATGGTTGCCCTGAACTAAAACATCAAAAGCTTTTACAATAATTTCAAGGATGTAATCATCTCTTTTCTTTTCCCCTAAAAAATCAAACGTTTTGATTTACAAAATTAGATGCCAGTCAATGGCTTTAATCATGGACAACAATATGTCAGTCTCTCATGGTATAATCCTATTTCCTAATCGTAGTTCCATGAAGAAAGCCAAATACTGCGAAGTGCAGACCAGTAGACAACTTCTCATGAAGTTTTTGTGACTATAAGTAATCTACAAGCCCTAAAGGAGCCAATTACCTAATAGAAGTTGTCAAACTTGCTTAAAGAAATATTTCTCATCTGCTCAGAAACTGGTTGCTCTGTCAGCAGTTCAGTTCAGTACTAAGATGTGCTCTTCTGACCTTGGCCCCACATTAGCCTTACATTTTTTTTTTTTAAACGTGACCACTTGCTGCTCTGAACAAAATGGAGACATTCCAGACTACTGCTATAACTCTTCAGGACTGCTGTGGCTTGGGAGTATGTATGCGTTTACTTCATTGTTAGTTCTGATGGGGTTGTTTGTAATGGGACTTCCATAAAATTCACACTAGAAAATTTGAAGCCCATAAAGAAAGACCAGTTGAAAGCTGTTGAAACAGATTTAGTCCAAGAAATACAATTTTTTAAACTGTATTATCAAGAGTTTTTCACCCACATGTTTTAAAAAAACATCTGGATGCATGCTATTGCTCATAGCAATATGATAATGGAAAAAAAGCTACATTTTATAAGTAAGATTGTTTTCTTTTCCTTGAGAGATGAGGAACTTTTTTTTATTGGTATCCTGACTAGAAAAGTTAGTTGCCTATTCAACTATTTGTAACATAGTGAAAGGGCTACATTTTAACACCTTACTTTGAGTAACACCCTTTTAGGCTCAGATCCTGTTTTAAAAAAAATGAATATGAATATAAAATGCATGCCAAATTTTACACATGTGCGCTTCTCTAGGGACAACTAGCAGCAGCACAAATATGTGAGAGGGCAGCAGGACAGGCTGTATGAGGAGAGACTGAGGGACCTGAACCTGTTCAGCTTCAGCAAGAGGAGGTTGAGGGGGGGACCTGGTGGCTGCCTACAAACTCATCAGGGCCGATCAACAGCAAATAGGTAGAGCACTTTTGTCCCCAGCACCACTTGGGGTGACAAGAAACAATGGTAATAAGCTGATGGAGAACAGGTTTAGGTTAGAGATCAGAAGGCAATATTTTTACAGTTAGGGTGGCCAAAATCTGGAACCAACTTCCCAGGGAAGTGGTCCTTGCCCCTACCTTGGGCAAATTCAAGAGGAGGTTGGATGATCAACTGTCTGGGGTCTTGTGAACCCAGCATTCATTCCTGCCTGTGGCAGGGGGTCAGACTAGATGATTTTTTCAGATCCCTCCTGACCCTAGCTGCTATGAAACCAGAGAGAACGCTAGGCTCTGGCACCTGAATGGACAAAGGTGCCTACCTGCACTCCTGAATTATTTTTTTTTTTTTTAGATGCCTAAGTTCTGGCACACGCACGCACACTATAAAGCGTGCTAGAAAGGCAGGTGCCAGGTCTTCTGGCAGGGGAGGGAGAGGGACTAGAGGGTGTAGAAAGAGAGCTGCATATTCTGCTTCCCCACCCCCAAATACAGCTGCATCCTCTTTTCTGGCAGCAATGAATCTTCTGCTGCCAGTGGGAGCAAGGAGGCGGAAGCAGTACCTGTCCCTCCACCTGCAACATGTCCCCTAACACCAGAAATAGCCACCAGCCTGACGGTCTCCTTCACCACAATTTCATCTCCCAGCATAAGCCTCCCAGTGCCAGAGAAGCTGGATCTGGATGCTGAGGACCTGAGTGCCTAGCAAAAGAAATTCTGGGGAACGAGGGGAAGTCTGAGTTTCTGCTCTGCACTCCTCAAAGTCCCACTAGAGCCAGGTCTCCTTTTCCAGAAGGTACCTCAGAGGAGGTTGTGGAGGCAGGTAGCTCAGCTTCCCCTGTTGTTGTGCCTCTGCCTGGTGAAGAGGGAGATAAGGCAGGATCCCTACCCTCAACCCAGAAATGGGGTGGGAGGGAGGATAGTGTAGTGTGGGATCATTTTGAGGTGGCAGATGATCCCAAGTATTCTATCTGCCAGTATTGCTGAAGGCACCTCCTGCAGGGCAAGGAGGTGAAACACTTCACAGTGATGCTGTTGCATCTCAGGAGGCAGCTCCCCCTTGCCCTTGTTCCTCCTCAGCCTGGCAGCAGTGGGAGTGAGCCCACAAAGAAGTCCCTGTCTTGCTCCAAAGCCCCTATCTCCGCCAAGCAGAGGAAGGCCACCCTAGAGTAGTGGGGGGAAAGCCACAGAAAAAAAGGGGCGTGTTGCAAGGGCAAGCAAGGTTACCCAGAGCACTGGGGAGAAGCTTGCTCTGGATGGCCAGCCCTTCTCCTTAGTTGAGTATCCAGGGTTCAGGTGGCTTATGGCACTCGTGATCTCATGCTACCAAGTGCCTGCATGCACCATCTTTAGCATAACAGTGGTGCTTTCCCTGCATGAAGTATGCAGGAATTACTTAAAGGAGGAGCTGTGCAAGGCAGGTCTGCTGGTAGCTCTACACTTCACCTTGGACATCTGGAGCAGCCAGGGTGGAGATCATGCCTACTTCTCTCCCACAGGGCACTGGTGCAATCAGTCAGGCTGTTGGTGGGCTGTCCTTCAAACAGAGGTGATGGATGAATCCCACGTGGCAAGGGACATCATGGTGGCCATGAACTGCCTGATACAGGGGTGGCTCATTGGGCAGGGTGAGCTCACCTGCAGGTTCATGGTCACCAACAATGGGTCCAATATGGTTAAGGCAGTGCATGATGCCAACTTTGTTGGCATCCACTGTGTCAATTCCACCTCATAGTCAGGGACACCTTGGACTGGGACAGGGTTGCTGGTGATGCTGCTGTCACTACCACTCAGTTGACTTCAAAATGCAGGAAGGTGGTGGGCTACTTCCACCACAGCCTCAAGAAGGGCAAGATGCTGTGGGACAAACAGGCAGTGGGCCAGGGGCCCACCACAAGGAATATTCAGAGCTCGGGACTCTGACTGGCCTGCAGGTGGGGCCAGGGCCTAAGAAGGAGCAAAAGGTCCCAGAGAGGGGATCACAGCAGGAGGGGGTGAAGGATGTATCTGTGAGGCACAAGCCACAGTGGAAGGAGAAGTATGAAGCTGTGGAATGGATGTCACCCCAAGACACCTAAATGCGCAGCCTCCCATCAGGGAAATGTCTGAATCAGTTTTCCATCAAGTAGTGGCAGGCAAAATAGGGGCAGACGGTGGTCCAGAAACAGGTGGGTGGGCAGAGATCTAACTGGCACCACGAAGGCCCCCTGTCACAGGCTACCATTTCTGCTGTTTTCTTCCTGCTCTGCCGTAACACATGCACACAGTCACACATCATGAGTTTTGCTTTTAGAAGCTTAGGTGCAGGGGTTTCTGGGAAACTGCACCTAATCCCCTCAAGGCTTCACTGTTTCAGATGGGGTTACCATGCCTGCTGTCTTCATCCTGCTGCGCCTTAACACATGCACATGCACACGCATGCGCATGCACACACACACGTCATGAATTTTGCTTTCAACAGTTTTATGTGCCGTTACCCAGAAACCCCTGTACAGATCTCTTTGAAACTTGGCAGGCTTTATGCCCTTAGAAGGGGCTAACGTCCCTGATGTTTTCATTCAAATCTGCCAAAAAATGACAGTTATAGGTATTTCAGTAATTCCTCATTATAGTCTATGGCCGAATCACTGAATCGCTCTGAATCAGCATTGAATCTTCCGAAGCTGATCCAGCTGAATCAATTTGGGACAGTGATCTGAATCGAATTACTGTCCTCTGAATTATCTGAATCTGAATCGAAAGCTTCCCTATTTACACAGGCCTAATGATTAGCTGTAGGTTTTACGTTCTGTTTCAGACGCCAGATTAATTTTGTAGGCACCATTCATGGAGTAAGTATGACATAGAGTGGGATATTAAAAAAAACCTGATTGTTTTGGAGCACAATCCCTGTTGACTTGTTGAAATTCCCACCCAGTGGACACGTCTACATGAGATTCTTAATGCACAGTACATTGATTGACTGCCTGTTATGTCAGCATGGCAAAAACTGTGCTATTATGTTAATGTGCAGTAGGGCGGTCTCCTGCGCATTTATTTAGTATTTCCTTTTGCCAGGGGGAAGGGGAAAGAATGTAGCTGGTACATAGTGGAGAGGTACCTGGGGAGTCGGATGTTAGGTAGGTCACAATGTGTCATAACTCCAATGTCTATATTTAGTGCAGACAAGGGTCTTTGGGTGAATCTGATATCTTTTATTAGACCAACTTAAATAGTTGGAAAAATTTTTCAGCAAGCTTTTGGGTTTAAAAACCCTTCGTCAGGCTGAGGAAGCCTCTGCGGTTGGTGTGTGCTCTTCCTGGATGGAATAAATAGTAAAGAAGCCAGAGGCTGAGCTGGTATGCATGCAAGAGAGGCAGTCAGTGAAGATGTAATTGAGGAGTTGGTAGGTAAAAGACAGGCTTTGAATTTCTAGAATGAAGACTGGCCCTGACCTGACTGATCCGTTTTCACACAGAGAATGTAATTTATCATTTTAGGCCATGGCATCGAAAAACTCCAATGCTTTCACATGCTTTCTAAATCTCTTCCTAAATAGAACCAGGGACAATACAGGAGGTACAAAGAATGCTGCATGTGTTTAGAGGAGCAAGTGACTTCTTGCAAAGGATGTAATTTAAAATGGCATTAATGATGTTTTTCAGACAATAATGGAGACTTTGAAACTACTCTGTTTTCCCCTACCACACCAAATGCAGAATTTTGCTCCAGGGCACCTGCTTTTTAACTATCTTTTTTCTACTGTGGAGATGAGCTGTCTGAGTGGCAGTTTATTCCCAACAGTAATGAAAAACAGCATGTTGATGAAGGATTGCAATAAAGGGTTTTGCAGATGGGTGATCCTATCTTCTAAATTAATCAATGAGAGGCTGTGTAACTTATCTTGTCCATTCAGCTTTTATTACTTAAAATGAAATATATGTCATGGTTACAGATCTGACTTTTTTATGATAGAACCGTCAGTGATAAAATATACTGGATGTGAAATACTTCGCCGAGCCTTCAGTGTCAATAAATGGCGCATCGTAGAAAGGAAAATACCAACGCAAAAAAATGGTGCTTTATATTGCATTGATCACTTGGTCTGGATTATTTTTTGTTTCTGATTTGATTACAAACCTGTAAAATTAGAACTAGTGCTGTAATGTGTCATTTATGGGCATGATAGACTTGCTTTGACTCAGGCTTTTGTTTCTATCTTGCTGTGATAGGTGGGAGAGGCTAGGGAATAAAGTCCTTGCTTGTGTGTGTAGCAGTTGTAACTTAGAGGGCACATGTACATACGATGCTATTGATGCAAAAAATTGCGGTCCGTTTCTTGGAGGTTCGCAAAGTATCACAGACACACATACATTAGATGGCACAAAAGGTGTATTTGCAAATAGGGTCAGAGCAGAGTCAAAAACTCAGATTACTCCGAACCCACCAAGGAATTTTTGCAGGCTGTATTTATCTTTTTCCTCCTGGGCACGTGTGCAGAAACAGGAACTCTTACAGCTCACTTCCGTTTCATACAAGCATACATGTGGTTACATCACTACATCCATCGCATGTATATTATAATTAACTACTTAAGTATGCAGGGCGGAGAGGTAAATATGCATCAGCTAATTAAGCATGCTCAGAGAATACTATAGGTCACCAAGAGTTTAAACCCCCCCCCTTTCAGGACACAGTCAGTTGAATTCCAGCTTCTGTAATCTGCATGAGAAAGGCTAGGGAGAAGCTGGGGGAGAGTCTGCGATTTAGTATAAGAAGAGCTGGGCAAGGAAAAAAGTCCTTGGCAGTGTTTCTTTCTTATCAGGTGCAAGATGCAAGCTGTGCATTTCTAACAATATTCCATTTCTAACACTATGTTGCTGTAGCAACGCACTACAGTGACATGGCATCCATGGGCAAGAATCGTGAAGCTGTAACTACATTGCAATGTGCTCCCTCCTTATAGCATGTTGCTATGGCAATGTAGCAGCTAAAACTGACTGTCCGTCACATGCACAGAGCAGTACGGGCTGTTACTGAACCATCATTTAGTGCTTCCAAAAGAATGTGACGGAATTCTAAATGACAATGCAATAACAAAGGCGCTATAGGGACATGTGTGAGCATAAGGCCACAGAGCCAGGCAGGGGCCAGGGGCCCAGTGCCCAGGAGGGGCACAACCAGGCAGGGGCCTGGCACCTGAGAGGAGTGCAGCCAGGCAGGGGCAAGGGGCCAGCAGACAAAGGCCAGGGGCCAAGGGCAAGACCAGAGCTGGTGCCTCAAACCCAGGTCTGAGTCACTGGGCTGGGCCAAGAAGGCCTAGTTAAGAGGAAAGGGTCAGCAGCTGAGGAGGCCAAAGCCCCAAAAGACAAACAACATCTCAGGAGCACCTGTGAGCCTTGAGACATGGTGCATGGGAGGAATAAAGCCAAGCCATTAGCCCCTAATGCTTTAGGTGCCCTGCAGTGGCACAGTCCTAGAGAAGCCCAGCAAGGGGCCAGGGAGCAGTGGGCTAAAGACTAGTAGGGTACTAGGGAACCCCGGTGGGGGTTCAGCTAGACTGAGACCCATATGAAGGCCTGTGAGCAGCTTCCTTTTTAATCTTATATTTCATCAGGGTGTGGCGGGCAAGACGGAAGGGAAGGTATCTTAGGGACAGAGTAGGGCACAGTTTTGTAGGCACCAGGGGACATCATGGCTACCCTGGGACCCTGATGTGCTGCAGGGTGTTGCATATGATTAAAACTGATTCACAGTGTTCTCCTGGGCTAGGGACAGAAGGTGCACACAAACTAGTTTAAGTGATCAGACACCAGTTTAAACACGTAACACAAGAGAAGGTCAGCATATGTAAACCGGTTTCAAAATGGTCAAACCTGGTTTGAGGTAACTCTGATACTACATCCATCCAAGGCTAACTGATTTAGGTTAAACCAGTCTATGGCACTTCTGTCCCACACCCCCTCCTGATTCAAGTTAGGTCATAGTCCCCTAGTATCTCAGGAGCCTTTGTGGCAGCTGGGCTAGCCTCTGCCAGTACTCCTCTGCTCTGGCCAGCTGGCCTGGCCCTGCCCCAGGCTGTCACAGAGCAGGGCAGGGGAAAGGAGCCCCCCAACCTGTCCCAGCCCCCCCCCCCAACTGGGATCTGCTCTACTGGGGTGAGGATATGCCATGAGGATCCTCTCCCTCCCCCTCCAGATCAAGCTGGCTGGGGAAAAACTCCCTAGAAGCCTGTGGCTCTGCTCTCATGGGCAGATGCCTGGCTTGGGGCCAGCCACAGATAGGGGACTGTTTCCTCCCCAAAGGGGACAGGAGAGCATTGGGGGCATGTGCCAGCCAGTCAACTGGGTATGGCCCGGCAATGGCCTTCAGGCTAGGAAGCATGCTCTAGCATCCCCTTGCCTTTTGATCTGGACCAGTGCAGGCCTGACTTTCAACTCAAAAGTAAACATCTGTTCTGTTCTCAGTTCAATCTGTGCAGTTTAAAGAAACCTGCGAAGATTGAATCAATTCCACCTCTGGTTTTTGTACAGTCTGTACTTAGGCCTGAAGTCAGTAGCAAAACACCAGCTGACTGCTTTGGGAACAGCACTGGGCACAATAAGTATAATCCTGCTTGCTTTATTCTTTTGTGTGGTCCCACTCATGGTTAAAGGTGGGTAAGTTTTTTTTCGCTAGTACCTCCTTAAAAATTACGTTAAATTTTGTGGAGCAGAAAGAAAAATGGGTAGGGGAGAGTGATTTATTTCAGCTCTAGTCCTATACACCTTGTGTACCATGAACTCCCATTGATTTGGATATGGGTCATAAATAATACAGGATTTGGGCTTTATTTCCTTCACTGTACAATAAGTGATTTATGATATTTGACAGATTTATCTATAGTAGGGTGCCAGTGTTATTTTGCTATGTATTCATTTGCGCATACAAGAAACCAAGTGGGTTACAGCTCTTAATGTTTACGAATGGGTTTTACACTTAGAGCTTTCCTGTAGTTTCTTAAATAATAATTTTATATACCTCATTATGTATAAGGTTCTGATCCTGCAAATGGTAATATTATGAAAGTAAGTGCGTGTATGATTCGGTAATATTAATTTAAGTATGTGCAACAATCTGTATAAATTTGGAGAAACTTTAAATGTATAATTTCTAATGAAATTTTAATATCTTCTCCCTTTAGGAACTTATCTAGTTTACCCAGGATTGTAGGTTCTTTGCATACATTTGGTAACCATTACGCTTCTAAGGTTCATGAGGAAAAGAATATCCCAAACTGATTTCAACCAGTGGTCAACTCCCTTAGAGTGTACTCCCTATCACCATAGTATCTGAATGCCTTCTGTGAGAAAAAGCGTCAACAGCAAAGTCCCTAGGGCACATCCTGAAATTTTCTGGCACTGAAACCCAAAACTTTACAAGGATATCTTTTTCCATGAAAAATGTTGACAAATTGCAAATATAGGTGTTTTGTCAACTTGTTAGTCTTAGGGAACCATACATTCTTAGAAAGTCAAAACAAAGCATTTTAAGGCACAGCCTATTTGTGTCCCTGAAAACCCATAAATATATTTATTTTGTAATATGCCACCCCCCCCCCCGAAACTTTAAGACAAAGTCACAAAAAAAAGCAGCAAGGAGAAAGAATACCCACTCACCTTTTGCACTACTGACTTTTCAGGGATTTGAGCAGGACAGGATAAATGTAATTAGATGCAAAACAATGTTTTGCTTTGTTTTTTTAAATTTTAAATGACTTTTCATTTCAAAATATTCTTTTTATTTCTTAAAGTGAAACATAATCTTTGGTTTGACCCAAGATGAATTATCAGTCTTTCAGTTTACTCAGACATCACCCTTTGTAGGGTTACAACTCTGCTTGGGTAAGGGCAGAATGACGGAACTAGATATCCTAATTTTCTATACACACACAAAAAAAGAATAACATAGATCAGGGTGGCCAACAAGCAGCATACATGCTAGAAATGGTCTAGGCAGCCTCTGTATAAAGTCTGGGAGGGGACGGGCAGTACAGTGGCAGATAGGGCAGGGAGCAGAAAACAGAGCAACAGATTTGTCAGGGAGCACAGGGCAGGAAGCAGAAACCAGATCAGCAGACTGGGCAGAGGAAGGGGATCACAGTGGCACTTGGGGAGAGTGTGGAGATAATTTATGGCACACCTGACAAAGGTCAACCCCCAATGGCATAGATCATGATTGAGCACACAAATCTGCCCAGATCCCTCATACTGGATGCAACTACATGTGAGCTTTAATGCCTACTAGCCTATTTTAGTGTGCATTAAAGTGGCATGTAAAAAAACTGCTATTATGCGCATTAAAATAGGCAACTGTGCATTAAGCATCACCTAAAAAGAATGCGCTTGCACTACTGCACATTAGGGAAGCCTAATGCCTATAAATTTAGTACTAAATTTAATGCATATTAGGAAAAGCACATGTAGATGTGCCCACTGACTTTGAAGGACCATCATTACAGTGAAATGGATACCATTTGGCTTCTTGACTGAGACAGCCAACAGAAGTGCTAGTTAGTGTCAGTTATAACCAATTGTGATTTATATTGGTCTTCTGGACTGTGACCAGTGATTGCTTAGGCTGAGACTACAAGAAACCCAGGAATCCTTTCGCTACAATGAGTAAAAAAATATCAGGGTTCTAGACATATCAAGTAATATTGGTTATGAGATGTGTTGTGTAAATATGGTGACATGTTCCTCCTCACTCAACTAAATGTTATGAAAAACAGTCTGCTATGTTTCAATTATGACTTTTCCTTGACACTTCTTTGGATGAGGTATGCCAGGCCAGATTTGTTGTCTCTCCTGGTCCCATTGCTCCACTCTTATTCCTTCACCCTTTGCACTTTGTCTAGCTTGGGAGTGTCTCCATTAGGCACAAGAGGCTCTAAAATACTTCAATATATAGCCCCAGTACAGGGCCGGTTATGAAACAGGTGTGGCTGGAGTGCTCCAGGTATTCTCCCCTAGTTGACTGAACCTTTTCAGCTAGCAAGTGTCCAAACACAGAATCATCCTTTGGCTGCTTTAATCTGTGCTGGGACTCGAGATAAGCAGTTAATACAGAACATATAACTAGGTCGGTGATTTCCCCTCCCCCCCCCCCAAAAAAAAAAACTGTACCAAGAGGAAATTCAATATAGTAGAGAATCCTAGGATGCTGTTCTCCCATCAGAATGGAAGTGTTGCTACTACAAAAAAAATTCTGTGGAAAACAAGATTAATGTCTTGCTTGAATATGGCTCTTTTGCTGCTTTGAGAAGGATCTGCTTTCATATTAAAAACTCATCAGTGAGGGTTTTTTATTTAAAAAGAACTTTTGCGGAAATTCATGAAAATAGGACAGTCTTGTACTCAATTTAATATGAAATTTCTCAAGTCTTACAAACTCTTCATTTGCACCCTTCCAGTTGTATGTATTAAACAGAAAAACAGATTTGGGGGGGTTATATCTCAATGAAGAAAACTAGGGTTTTTATTTCTTATGCTCATACATTTTCAAGTTTAGCTTGACATGATTTTCTCTGCAAAAGAAACAGGGTTTAAATTATACAGCTCAACCAAAACATGTGCAAAGATGAAAGAGAGCCCTTGTAAAGCACAATGATTAACTTTGAAAGACCTCTCATACATTTTACATCAAATAAATTAAAAAGAATAAAAATAAGCATAGGATTTTTGAAGCATAGGATTTTTTAAATTAATAGAAATTGCTGAGTCCTTCAATAAATTATTGATAAAATGATGTATCTAAGTGTTATCAGTGAAGTCTTCTGTCAAAGACTTGTATGTATACTGATGTTCTTTTTCATATTTGAAAACAATGCTTGTAGTTTCATAATTATAGCATATTGCAAATACTCCTTTGACTCCTACATTATAGATTTAATAGATTTTTAGGGTTGGAAGGGACCTCAGTAGATCACTGAGTCCAACCCCCTGCTCTGGGCAGGAAAGAGCGCTGGGGTCAAGTGACCCCAGCTAGGTGCGTGTCCAGTCTCCTTTTGAAGACCCCGCAAGGTAGGGGAGAACACCACCTCCTTTGGAAGCCCATACTAGATTCTGTGATAACCCTCACCATAAAGAAGTTCTTCCTAATCCTAATGTCTAATTTAAATCTGCTCCCTGTCAGTTTGAGGCTGTTGTTTCTAGTTACTCATGGAGTGCCTTGGTAAACAGAATAGCTCCTATTCCTTGCTGCCTCCCACTGATGAATTTGTAGATGGCTACTAAATCACCTGTCAGCCTTTTCTTGAGAAGGCTGAAGAGATCCAGGTTGCTCAATCTCTCTTTGTAGAACCTTACTTGTAGGCCCCTAACTATACAAGTGGCCCTCCCCTGGACCCTCTCGATGCTATCTACATCCCTCTTGAAGTGCGGTGCCCAAAACTGGATGCAGTACTCCAGCTGTGGCCTGACCAGTGCTGCATAGAGGGGAAATATCACCTCCTTAGACCTGTTCGTGATGCACTTGTTAATGCATGATACAGCGCAGTCAGCTCTACTGATCGCTTTGTCACATTGTCGACTCATGTTCATCTTTGAGTCAACTGTGACTCCGAGATCCCTTTCTGCTGCTGCGCTGCTGAGAAAGTCATCTTCCAGTCTATAAGTGATTCCTTCTCCCTAGGTGCAGCGCTTTGCACTTATCTTTGTTAAACAGGCACCCTATTTTGTTCTGACCACTTTTCCAACCTGTCCAAATCTGCCTGAAGCCGTTCCCTGCCCACCAATGTGTTTACTTTGCCCCATGATTTGGTGTCATTCGTGAATTTCAACAGAGTGCTCTCCACGCCCTCATCCAGGTCACTGATGAAGATACTGAACAGTATTGGTCCCAGGACCAAGCCTTGGGGGACACCACTGCCCACATCTTTCCAGTTGATACTGACCCATCCACCACCACTCTCTGGGTGCATCCCATAAGTTTTGCCACCTGCCTGACCGTGTAATCATCTACGTCACAGCCACTTAGTTTATTTATGAGAATGGGATGACGCACTGTATGAAAGGCTTTTTAAGAATCCAATTATATTACATCTACCGTGACTCCTGCATCTAAGCAGTTTGTGACCTGGTCATAAAAAGAAACAAGGTTTGTCAGGCAGGATCCCCCTGCTATGAATCTGTGCTGCTTACCCTTCAGCATTATTTTTCCTACTGGGCTCCCACAAATGTAATCCTTAATAATTTTTTCAAAGGTTTTCCCAAGGATAGAGGTGAGACTTACCAGTATATAGTTACCCAGATCCTCCTTCCTTCCCTTTTCAAAAATAGGGCCACATTGGCCCTTTTCCAGTCCCCTGAATGCTCAAACCGTCTTGCCAGTGGTTCTGCTATGACACTGGCCAATTCCTTCAGCACTCTTGGATGAAGATCATCTGGGCCTGCTGACCTAAACACATCAACCCCCTCCAAGTGTCCCTTCACTAGGTTGGCACTAACTGTTGGTGGGCTGATGTCCCTCCTGTGCTTGTCTATAGTCAAATTTGGAGGTATGTCTTTATCAGTGTTCAGGAATACTGATGCAAAGAACTCATTGAAGAACTCAGTTTTGTCCCTCCTATCTGTCAGTAATTGCCCTAGTCTGTCCTGTATGGGTCCTATGTTACCATGAGTCTTTTTTTTTTTCTCCCTATATACCTGCAGAAAGACTTTTTGTTGCCAGCCTGAGTTCCATTGCTGCCTTGACCTTTCTAATTGGCTCCCTGCAAGTGCAAGCCAAGTAAGTATATTCCTCTTTGGTGGAGGAATTACTTGGGGTCCTACCATTAGCGCTAATGGGAATTTTGACGTTGCTTTCAATAGGGGTAGGAATAAGCTTCTCATTATTAAAGGAAACTAAATATATTCATAGACATGTAGACCATTTTTATAGGCTTTCCTATAGCACACATCCTCCTGAATGTCTCAAAAATATTAATCCAATTAATCTTTTTCACAAGAAATCACGTGAATGAATTACTGGCCCTTAAATTTTGCTATACTTTCAGAAGTGAGGGGCTGAAGGTGTCTCTGCTTTACAATGGCAGGTTGACTGTATGAGAAACACCCCCTAGATAGCTTTCATTTAGGTACTAAGAGCAATGAAGCTGCAACTGCATGGGATAAGACTGCAGCTTCCTGGCAGGCTTATGAAACTAAGACCAAAGTCCAAGCAGGCTTATAAAATGGAGGCCAAAGTCCACCACAGGCATTGTCTCCCATGCTAGCTAGATTAAAGCTAGAGAAGATAGCTATAACCACACTTTCTTTTGCAATGTAAACATAATTTCAGGCATAGTGACTTAGCCAAAATTGAAGGAAATCTGTGGAAAACCAGGGAATAGAAGTTAGATCTTCAGACTCTTAGCACTTTGGGTTAAGTGGTTTTATGATTCCTATAATAAAAGATTTGCTATTGTTGCTGGACAGACTAAAACCTATCAGCAAGACATTTTTCCCCTTACATTCTTAAATAGATCTTTATTACAACTATTTATTGACAGCTTTTACACGGATGACCATGTACTTCCCTTAAGGGAATTCTGGTCACCAATGTAACTTGTAATATCAGTCTTAATTGCATATTGCCATGTAATCATCACAGGTTTGCATCAGTTTTTATAGTTGGTGATTATCAAAGTATGGTTTTATATGTATGTGAATGTGTCAGAAAATTGATTCAATTTATCTTCAGTGCCAGTGATGCCAGAGCATAACAACTTTTAGTGACTCTCTTAATCCTGTTAAGCACAAGGTCCAGGACTCCACTGCTTCTGGGAGAAAACAGCTTCAGGGTAGCCTTATAATAGGGCTGTGGCATCCGGAAAGCCTTGGGGGTTCTGGTTCTAGCAGGATCTTATCTTTTGGTTCTATAGCATGAAGTGTGGAAGCTCTGAGAACCCCACTTATAACCAGTTCTACCATGAGGCCCCCAAATTCATTTTGAAAAAAATCACACTGAAATGTTTGGTTTTTTTCCACCTTTTTTTTAAACTCCCTTTCGTGGGAAATTTTAAGAATTCTAGGTATTGCTGGTTTTCTGGAATAAAAACTCAGTAAGTTAGAATTCCCTGTAGGAAGAAAATTCCAGCTTTAAGTTAGCGCTGCTCCAAATAACTGTTACTGCTTCTGGCCTAGTTAAACTGTTTGGCTAGGTACAGAGATTCAGAAAGTCTGAAGCAGGATGTAAGTTATATGGTTTTCTGTAAGTGGCGTAGTTTAGAACAGTAGCAAAAAGAACACATGCTTGCCCTTTGGGGGGGCCATAAGGGGGTGGGGGAAATCTTAGGTTGGATTCTGCCATTTTTAAACCAGTCTATGTGTGCTGAACTTCTGCTGTATTACAGGTATAGTTTCATAGTTAGTAGTGTTGGAAGGGACCTGAGCAGATCATCAAGTCCAACCCCCTGCCATGGCAGGAAAGAGTACTGGGGTCAAACGAC
>NW_017728886.1:49638483-49647509 GCF_001723895.1 Crocodylus porosus
CCGGACCAGCTGATTTAAATACGTCCAGCCCCTCCAGAAGTTCCCTGACTAGATCCTCACTAACCCTTGGCCTAGGTGTGCCTCCCCTGGGGCCTGAGGGGAGCCCAGTGGGGGGGCTGATTTGGTCCCTGCTCAGGAAAATGGAGGCAAAGAAGTCGTTAAATGGGTTAGCTTTGTCATCTGGTGTGATGGCCAGATTTCCTAACGTGTCTTGCAGAGGCCCCATGTTACCTGGTACCTTCATTTTGCCCCCTATGTACTTAAAAAAGGACTTCTTGTTGTCCTTGATCCAGGAAGCTAGTCCCAGTTCTGTCTCCACCTTGGCCTTCCTGACTGCCCCCCTGCAGCCCCGAGCAACCGCAGTATAGTCCTCCCTGATGATGGCCCCTCCCTTCCATTAGATGTACGCCTCCCTTTTAGCTAGGAGACATTCTTGGGTACTTTTGGTGAGCCATGGGGGCTTTTGTGCCATCCTGCTCCTTTTGATCCGTGTTGGGATTACCTCCCTTTGGGCCTGGAGGATCATCTCCTTAAGGAGCGACCACTCTCCTTGGACACCTGGCTTCCCTCCCCTCCCCTCCGGGACCTCAATGCTTCCCCAACTATTCTCCTTAGCTCACTGAAGTCCGCCCTCCTGAAATCTAAGGCTGCTGCCTTGTTGCAGGCCTTTGCCACCTTGCGCTGGCTGCTGAATTCCAGCAGGTGATGATCATTGTTGCCCAGGTGGTTGAGCAGCCAAAGCCCCTTCACCATGTCGTTGCCCATGGTTAGCACCAGGTCCAACAAGGCGTCTTCCCTGGTGGGCTGCGCACCTCCTGGGTTAGATGGAGGTCCTGCATTTTGGCTAGGAACCTATGTGAGTGATCAGACCTGGCTGACTGCTCTCCCCAGCAGATGTCTGGAAAGTTCAGGTCACCCATGATGACTATGTCCTTTGACCTAACTACCTCCGTGAGCTGACTTAAGAATTCCTGGTCTAGCTCTTCCCCTTGGTTGGGTCTGTGGGTGTTCCCCACCATTAAGTCTCTTTCCCCTCAACTGCCTTGTATTCTAACCCAGAGCACTTCAGTGTGCCCCTCCTCTGACTTTGTGCTACTTGCTGAGGATGTGTATTCCTTCTTAATGTAGAACACCACACCCCCACCTTTCCTCCCTGTCCTGTCCCTCCTGTACAGCCTATAACCTTTGATATTCACTGCCCAGTCATGCGTTGGGTCCCACCATATTTCTGCCCCACTTTGTCTGGGTTGGTGTCGGCTAGCAGGAAGGTAAGTTCCTCCTGCTTGTTTTCCATACTACGAGCGTTTGTGTAGAGGCATTTGAGGCCACCTGAGGATGTGTGCACTGGCCTCCTAATCTCAGCATTGCCCTGGCCCCTGTTGCTTACCTGTGTATATGTTCCGCTCATCAGTCTAGGCTAGGCTGTACTTGTGGGTGCTGCTTAGTTTAGCAGTCCAAGGCTTCCTCCGCCCTCATCTTCCCCCGATGAGCCTAGTTTAAAGCCTGCCAGAGGAGATCCGCCAACCTCGAAGAGAACACACGCTTACCTTTAGAGATATAGACCAGTTTCAAATCCCTTATACTGGTAAAAGTGTAATGTTTGTACTTGGCCTTCGAAAATAGCATGTTGTTTAGCACATGCACTGATGCCTTGACTTTACTGTGCCTCTCGCGGGTATCTTCTCCTCAGGCATGTTTCCTGGAGGATAAAACTGATGCAAAGGATCTGTGAATACCTATTCAGTGGTGGGCTAGTGTAATGTAGTCACCTTTCCTCTGGTTGAGCTCTCCAAACTGTTTTTGGAAATGTGCAATAAATAATGGAAAGATGTGTGATGAAATTCCCTGTTATGTGAAAGGTTAACACAAGTTTGCATCACTGAAATTTTAAGTTTAATGGAATTCAAATGATAGATTTTTTTTTTTTTTGCTGGCTTTTTGTACAGGGCTAAAATTTACCCATAAGATCTCCAAACCAGACTTTTTTAAAATGTATATTTAGATGCCTAGAAATACAAATGGGATTGTAGGCACCTAACTCCCATTGAAATGAAAATCTCATTAGATATCTGTATTTTTAAGCATCTGAATTCACTTAAAAATTGGTATGATGTGACTTCCAGATGTTCAGGATGTTAGTGCTGGATCTGCCTGTGCATGTATATGTACAATCCCACTTGAAATTCAGGGAGGCCACAGACATGCCTCTGGGTGTGATCACAGAATTTGGCCAAATGGACATACTTAGACTGGAAGAAAACCCCCAACTTTTCAATTTAGGTTACTGCTGTCATTTATATTTACATTTATAAGTGTGTACAATTATTTGTCTTAAGTAAGTGTTCTTTTTATGTTTTTATTTTTTTCATTTTATTTTTCCTCTTTTGTAATACAAGAGATCTACATCAGGAAAAATGCTCTTATTTATTAGTTGATAATTAGTTTGCTACACTGTAACTATCATGAACAGATTAGTCACTGTCTCCCATTAGAAAAGATGTCCTCTTATCTCATCTTCTAGATTTATAGCTTTGCAGCCAAACACCGGTCTTGTCTTCCTTCCCACATTTTTCCAATTAGATATGTTAATGGCCATACTTGTCCAAAGATGGCAGTGTCCTCCTAAAGCTATTGTTGCAGAAAATTTAACTCCTCGGAATGGACTGATGAAACAGCTTAAAATTCCACCTATTTAATTAAAAAGTTATGGTAAATACTGGTAATATAAGCTAACCCTGACCAAAAGAATACAGATTAAGGGAGGGGAAAAATCCCTCAGATAAGCACATGTCACCAACACCAAATTTAATTATGTGCATTCTATTTATTTATAATAGTTTGGGTCAAAATAATGCTTGATGAACAATGCAGCAATAGTGCAACTTGGCAGCATTTTGTATCAGCATTAATATTTGTTAAACTACAGCATGTCAGCATGAGGCCAACAGAAGTCCAGTATTACAGAATGACAGTGAAGCAAAGAACTATTCCTCCAATGGGGTATATTTTTTAACATGCATATCTCCCTTCCAATATGTCATATACTGAGGACTTGTCTCTCAAAACAGAGTGAAGGGAGAGATATAAACAGTGGGGAATTAGGATATATATAGATGTTAGGGGGAGGTTAGAGCACATGGCCACCTGATTTAATTTAGCTTGCACAGATGCGGACCTTACACTTAGGATGCATATGGAAGTGCAGCTCCCGGGGCTAACTCATGGCAATTCATAGAAATAGCCATGAAATTGACTGATCTTCCCAATCCAACAAATGTTAACTGTTGAATCGGGAGGGTGGAGGACCAGAACCAAGCTGCTTCTTCCACTGGTTTTCCATGCCTCTCTTGTGGCTTCACCCCCACTCTTGGAGCTCTGTTGCTGTCTCTGGATAGGAGGAAGGTTAAGGCAGGGGACGGAGGTCTTTTGCGGTTTTCTCAACCCTGCTGGAATGGATGGGGTGGATAGATTGGAGCCCCTCCACCCCGCAAGGTGAGGGGCTTCAGTCCACCTGCCCCCCCACTCCAGTGGGGCTGAGAGAACCCCAGAAGAGATCTCTCTCCCCTGCCTTCTCCTCCTTTCATCCAGAAATAGCAGCTGAGCAGAGCTGACAGAAATTAATGAAGTTGCTCTGCTTAGGAGTGGCTTCATTTGATCCCTCATAAAGTGAAGGTCAGTTTGTTGTGTGCCTGGAGGACTGTGCAGCTGTACTCTTCTGTTTGGGCATAGCTTTGGAGTGGTTTCAAGGACCTGATTGTGCCACAAATCCTAGTTTTGTCTGTGACCTTAGATCCCTAGTTGGGTCCAGCTAAGTGCGAACTGTACAGAAGTTCAGGAAAGTTAGAGCCGTCTAACAAGTGCTCCCAACCTGGTGAAGGTCAATTACAGCAGTTCTCTGTTTCGGCTCTCTGCTATGCAGCCTCCACATCACCCCTTATAGCTATGCCCATGCAGTTTTTAACAACAGATGTCTTCCCTTTTATGAAACATTCAACTCTCTCAGACACCAAAGAAAGTTCCTAACACAACTTTTCCCACTGGGCCCAAAGAGAACAATGAAAAAACCTCACACTGCTTTCTGCCACAGCAATCCATGCATCTTTGGGTCCACTCCCTACGGGTCCCAGGGCCTGGCTTGTCTGACTTCTAGGATATAAGCAATGAGGAATTCGGTTATATACAGATGTTCAGGGAGTTAGGGGGAGGTAGGATCTGTTGGGGAAATAGGCCAGCTACTATGTAGCACCCATACACCGAAGGGTGTGTTCATCTACTGAGGAACACTGACCTCCTCCCGTCTTTGGGCTTGTTCCTAGCCTCAATCAATTAGGCAGTGTTGGCAAGATGATTTATTGCTCTGCAGAGGGGTGCTCAATGTCCAAAGACAAAAGAGCCCCCAACCTGAGTTTACAGCTTGATATTTATACATTAACTGTTACATAGCTGTGTGCGCATTCAGGGTCTTTTGTCTGCTATTACAAAGTTGCAGGACACACAGAACAGCTTGAGGATGTTTGGAACTGGTTCTGTGATTAACCTTGTCAGCAAAAGATTCATGGTTTTGCTTACTGTCAGCAAAAGGGTTTTTAAGCTTAGGGAAAGGTCAGCAGAAGGCTATCTTTAAGTTTAGCATTAGATCATCTGTTCAGCAAGGGGTCATCTGCTTTTTCACGGGTTATATTGTTTTTCTGACAGATCACGTTAAAAGTAGCTATCCAATTTAACTTAGCTTGGACAAATGCAGACCCTCCGCTTAGGACGCATACAGAAACGCATCTCCCCAGTCTAACTCATGGTGGAGGATCAGAGCCGATCCAGGGAGAGAGACTGCTTCTTCCCCTTGTTTAACCGATCCTCCCAATCCATCAGATGTTATACCCGTGAGGCTAATCTGTCATGGCTTTTTTGCCTGGTCTTTCTTCCCTCCTGCCCGCACAGAACATGCTTGTTAACAGTGCGTAGCCCTCAGGAGATGTAGAGCCCTAGCTTGGTCTCAGCTGCAGCTCTTCACCCCTTCTGGCTCTAAAAGTCTTTGTCATAAAGGGACCTAACCTGCTGACCGTGTCCCATTGTCCTCTCCCCTGTAACAGAAGTAAAACCCTCTGTTACAATGGCACAGCTGCCATCTCACTTTATTTATGTCACTTTATTTATTTATTTTTTAATGACTCATGTAATGACATTCATTTGAGCTGTGTTTCTGCAGTACAGACATCACAGTCCTCAAAATTTGTGAGTCTCAGTCTTCTAGGAACCGGCATCTAATTTCCAAAACTAAGATTCCATTTTGTCTCCTAATTATTCATATGCATAATGTGGTTGATGAAAGTGTGTTTCACATGTTTCACCATATTTGCAGTTCAAAATTAAAATAATTCCTGGCTGAGGTTTTAAGCTCAGCAACCCTGTGGGGATTTAAATCTTTTTATCAGAATTCTCTTGCTTGATAAGTTATCCCTAGGGTCTAACAATGAAAATATTAATTAATCCCATATGCCACACAGTTCTTGCTGATGGCATTGCTGATCCTCTATTTTTATCTGGCCAGGTGCTATGTATATGCGTGTTATTTATATAGCAGCTGAATTTTTATCACTGAACTTTTGATAAGTGCCTTATACCGAGGCAGCAAGGTTGTCTCCAGCAGCTGAGCGCTAGTGCAGTGATACAGATCAGTGGTGCTCAACCTTTTTCCCCATCGGGCTGGATGGGCAGTGCCTGGTTTATCTGCAAGTCAGATCTGATCACTAGCTCTCATCTGGTGCCAAGGGTGGGCACAGCGAGGTGCCGTCTGGCCTTGTGGAGGGGTTTGGGAGCAGTTCAGCTACAATCCAGCCAGACAGGGAAAGAGGGCTAGGCCTCGCACCAACCTGGAGTCAGTGTGGGGAGGAGGCATGGCCTGGCACCAATTCAGAGCTGCGTGGAGGGGAATGAAGTGCCACTCAGCCCTGATGCAGCAGTGCGAGGAGAAGCGGGGCATGGCCCAATCCCAGTTCAGCTGTACAGGGAGAAGGGGGAATGGCTGAGTTGTGACCCACTGTACAGGGCTTAGAAATTTGGCAGCGGGGAGGGGTGGCAGTATTAATGGCCCTGCTCCCCAACCGCCAAATTTCCTGACCCATAGAGAGCCCTGCAGGCCGGATGCCACAGCTCCATGGGCCACATCACGGGCCAGAGGTTGAGCAGCCCATATATAGATCGTTATTAATTCCAATAAACTGTTGAAACTACCAGAAGACTAAATCTTGTCCTGTCTTACATTAGCTTAAGTAAGATTGCACCTGGTGTAAATTGTGGCAAAAACAAATATGGTTCTGCAAGTCATCCACAAAATGATTTTTGACTGTAGCTGAATTTGGCACGTGTTGAGTTTCCGGGATCAGGTGCAAAGTTTTACTGTATTGGAGTCGGCTCGCATAGATTTTCAAGATGCTTCATGCTGGTCACATTCCTAAAAGTATCTTCATACTTTGTTTATGAAAAAACAATGCCAGTATAGCAAAACTGCTCCAACTTCAAGCCTGCTTCATTCAGGGTAAAAGACTAGGCAATTTAGCTCATGATTGTGTACTAGCAATACAGATATGGATGTGACTGTTAGATCTAACAGCTGCTAAGTGCTCCTGAGTAACAGCTGCCTTCTAAAGCAGGTAAAGTGTAAGTTTATCCACACCCTGAGTGGAGATGAAACCAAAATAAATGCTTTTTCAATAGAAAACAGACCACTGTAATCCACATGCATTCTGTTGTGACAAGTGAGAAAAATGGAGCTCCTGAAATGACAGAAGTAAGAGCAGGATATACTTTCTAATTGCTCATCTCTACTCACAGTGACTTTAGGAATCCATCATGTAACATGTTTCTCCGGTCCCGTCACTTGCTGTTAACAATTGCTTAACTGCTAGGAGAGAGAGGTAGTTAGCTGTGTTAGCCTAAAGTTAGGCAGAGCAGCCTGGCAGAGGGACACTGTAAGCAGGTGATGGCACATATGTTGCTAGAGGGGCAGGTAAATGAACCTGCTAGTGTCAGATATGCAAAAATGTTCTTGGCACTTTTTTATAAGGAAGTGTAAATGAGACCTGGTGGAATATTCTTGATCATGCTTTCTGTAAAAAGTTTTTGAAAATTGTCTTGTCCTGTCTGTATTGGAATATAATCAATATTCAGTATAAATTAGAGGAGAGGCATTACTAGGGTGCTCATACATCCAGGTTTGGCTCATACTAGGGTGCTCATACTCCAGCATTCCCTAGCCTGGTCTCTGCTGGTTGTTCAAAAGTCCCAGGCCCGGAGTCCAGAGGGGAGGTGGAAGAGCGTGGTGTGCCAGGCAGGCAGCCAGGAAGGCACTACTGCTCCTGTGCAGGAGCAAGAATGTGCCATGTGCAGGCAGGGTGGTGCCTGCCACCCTAGGCAGGAGGATTCATCTCCCACAACCACTAATTGTCAATGGCATATCATACTCTTAATATAGATAAGTTTACAATAGGAGTTTACATTAGAAAAAACTTGACAAGGGCAAGGATTCAAAAGTGGCTACACCAGACCCTACAGCTTTTCTTTTAGCCCTCTCATTGAATTTGTGAAGTAAAAGAAAAAGTCAAAGAGAATTTTTTTTCTCACTTGCAATGAGCTCTTGAAGAAGAAGCTTTCTTGGCACTACATTGATATTAGATCTAAATTTTGAAGGAACACATTCTGTGAGAAAAGGCAAGGGCCCTTAGAATATCTGTTTCCAAAAATCAGAGTGAAACTTACGTCTCCTGTACACCTTATAAGTCCTGCACAGTTATCTGGTTAATTGCATAACTACCTGAAACCAGCTATATGTGCAAAGTACCTATCATGCTATACAAAGATCCAGCCAGCTATGGTGTTAGACTTTGAAAATGTGTACTAACTTTAGATCTGGCTGATTTATCCAGTTTTAATTTGCACATGTAGCATGTAAGTTGCACATGTCCTCCCCTGTGGCTGGGAGCCCCATCAGTGCACCATGCCCAGCCAGGGCTGATAATCCCACAAATGAAGCCCCCAGTGGCTGCTGAGACCAAGCTGTGGACACTGGGACCCCACAGCATACATCCCAGTGCTGGGACCCAGCTGGTTTCTGGCAGCCTCAAGGTAGGGTGGAGATCGCTCAGCCCTGGCGGTGCATGGAGCCCCTGGGGCTGGGATATGACTGCCATGGTCTCCTACAGTGAGGTGTTTGTGAAGCTGCAATCACTCAAAGCTTCTTCATGCACCTCTGGGGCTGGGAGACCATGGCAGATGAGGTCTTCCAGCCCCAGAAACATCATGCTTCTAGCCAGGAGCTTGCTTCTTGCTGGTGTGAATCAGGCTCCCCCTACACCAGCAATAAGGTGTTTCATAGTTTTCATAGACATTAGGGCTGGAAGGGACCTTGGAAGATCATCGAGTCCAGCCCTGCACCCAAAGGGCAAGAAGTCAGTTGGGGCCATAGGATCCCAGAAAGATAAGCATCCAATCTACTCTTGAAGGTGTTCAAAGTAGGTGCTTGAACCACATCTGATGGCAGGCTGTTCCAGACCCTGCAGGGTTGGACAGTAAAGAAATTCTTCCTTATGTCCAGCCTGAAACAGTTTTGCAGGAGTTTATAACTGTTCCACCTTGTCATCCCCTGGGGCACTCTTGTGAACAAACGTTCTCCCAGATCCTGGTGGTCACCCCTCATAAACTTATAGGTGGCCATTAGATCACCCCTGAGCCTGCGCTTTTCCAGGCTAAAGAGCCCCATGGCTCTCAGCCTGTTGTCATAAGGTCTGTTTTCCTGACCTCTGATCATGTGTATGGCTCTTCTCTGGACTCTCTCAAGCTTCTTCACATCCTTTCTGAGCTGTGGGGCCCAAAACTGGATGCAATACTCCAGCTGCGGCCTCACCAAGGCTGAGTACAAGGGGAGAATGATGTCCCAGGATTTGCTTGAGAAGCATCTACGGATGCAAGCCAGCGTTTTGATTGCTTTACTAGCCACAGCATCGCATTGAAGGCTCATGTTCATCTTGTGG
>NW_017728886.1:49647868-49689652 GCF_001723895.1 Crocodylus porosus
AAGGCTTTTTTGAAGTCAAGATATATGACATCAATCTCTTCTCCCTTGTCCAGGTGATAGGTCGCCTGGTCATAGAAGGTAATGAGATTGGTCAAGCAAGACCTACCAGCAACAAATCCACGCTGGCTATCCCTCAGGATGTTGGCATTTGCCAGTCCATTAAGGATGGCCTCTTTAATAAACTTTCCTAAGACCTTCCCCAGGATAGAAGTCAGGATGATGGGATAGTTAGCCAGATCCACTTTCCTCCCTTTCTTGAAGATTAGGCACCACACTGGCCTTCTTCCAGTATTCGGGCATTACACCACAGCACCAGGAGTTTTCAAAGATCCATGCCAGAGGCTGGGCTATAATGCTAGCCAGCTCCTTGAGTACGCTGAGGTGTAGATCGTTATGGGATCTAATGCAATCCCACAGTCATTCCTCCTGCCATGAACATGTGGCATGGCAGGAGGCACAATTGTGTGGGTTGTGTGTTAGATCTCATTGTACTTTTATCTGCACATGTAGTCTTCAGGTCACACAAGATCATACCTACAATGTTGGTGTCGCAGATTTTGGGCTGCGGGAGAGCATTAGTAGTTTCAGTTAGTCTTTGAAGATCTAGGTGACTTTGCTGTCTCCACTTATCCTATCTGAGGAACTGAGGCACAGATAGGGCAATATTTTTAGTCTTAGGTTTTGTATATAGGTACCATTAGATCTATTTTCTCCCCAAATTTTGAAAAATCAGTTAGCAAAACAAAGAGTTAATAGTAGGTAAGTACAGTTAACTTGTACCAACAGGTTTATAATTATTAGTGCTCAAAGTACAGGTGTGTAGTTGCCTCCCTGGATTAATGCCTTTAAAAAGGAGCAAATTTCAGGTAAAACCAAAAACAAAACATCCTCAAAAACAAACTAATGTTACATTTAGATCAACTTAACTAGGATTATGCTAATGTAAATGCTGATCTGTGCAGATGTTCAGGGAGGATTCAGTCTAAATTAAAAAATGGTGGGCCTAATCTAAATTAGTTGACCTGAGAAGCTGAACTAACTTAGACTGAGAATGGGTTAGCCAAATCTAGTGAACCTCTGCCCATAGGTGACATGTAGGGGGAGTACAGAAAGGGGGCATGTGCCCCCCCAGTTGTCCTTCCCCGGCCTGGTAGTGGGGACGCCAAGTGAAGCGTGGTCTGGTGCCTCCCCCGCAATTAGTGGCAGCAGCACTAAGAGAAGCACTTGTGGCACTTCCAGTTTTGCTGCCAGTACTTCCGGCTTTGCTGCCAGTGCCACGATTGGCCACTGAGGGACCCCCTCCAGTCAGCAATTTGGTCACTTCCATCAATTACGGTGAACTCACCAGCCACCCTTCCCTCTGCCCATATTCAGAGTGCAGCCCAGGGGTTGGGAAAGCCCCTGGGTCACCTGACCCAGCCCTGGGATTTTGCTCTCCTACCCCTTGACCCTGACTGGGCTATTTTTTAATTCCCACCCCATGACCCCTTGAGAATCCTCCACCCCTGGACAGACACCCCCATCCCCAGGCATCCGCCCCAGGTGTCCACTTCTGCACTGGCCCCTGTAGACTGGCTAGCCACCCCTCCTCCCCCATCCTGCCCACCTTTCTTCCACCATGAGTTACTTGCACTGGATTCCCAGTGCAGCTCCCAGCCTCAGCAAATATCTGTACACATCAGTCCCTATCTGCAATCACACAGCTTAAAGTAAGCAGCATGACTCAACCAGGTGCAGGACCTGCCCAGGTAAGAGGTCAGGTATATATCAAGGGACCAGTTGTCTCTTAGGAAGGGGGGGTGCCCAGGGCTCCCACAGGGGGATTAAGGTGTCTCTTCACTACTGCAAGAAGCATGGGGAACAAGCAGGAGGAGCTTGCTCTCCTGCTTGCAAGTAGTAAAATCGACCTGGTTGGCCTAGTGGAGACATGGTGGGATGAAACTTTTGACTGGGCAGTAGACATAGAAGGCTATAGGTTGTTTAGAAGTGATAGGAAGGGGAAAAAAGGTGGGGGGGGGATTGTGCTCTATGTTAGGGAACATTATACCAGTTCTACCTTCCAAATGGGACCAGAGGAAGGCTTGACTGAAACTTCAAGGAGGGTGGGGGGAGAGGGATCTGGTAGTAGGGCTTTACTATAGGCCAACACATCAGGAGGAAGAGCTGGATCTGGAATTCTCCAGGCAGCTGGGGGAGGCCATGCATGCAAAGGATATTGTGGTCATGGGTGATATAAATTACCCTGACATCAACAGGTCTAGCCACTCACGAAGGTTCTTGACATGCGTACAGGACCTACACCTCGTGCAGGAGGTACTTGTCCCCACTAGGGAAAATGCCATACTGGATCTGGTGTTAGCCTCTGGGGATGACCTGGTGGGGGAGGTGCTAGTACAAGGGAGGCTAGGGGACAGTGATCATGAAATGATCCAGTTTGCTATTCAGGGAAAGGTGGGGAGGGTAACTGGCACAGCGCAAATGCTTGACTTCAGAAAAGCCAACTTCAATTGGCTCAGGGCAGTAGTCAGGGAGGCACTCGGAGCCCAGGGGGTAACTAGTGTGGGTCCAGGAAAAGTGGTCCTTCCTCAAGGAGGCTATCCTTGGGGCACAGCAGGATGCAATTCCTCTGCTCAGGAAGGCAGGAAAAGGGTCCAAGAAACCTTCATGTCTGAGTGTGGCTATCCAGGCTGGCCTGAAGGCAAAGAAAAAAGCGTACTGGCGGTGGAAGCAGGGGCCAGGGACCAAGGAGGAGTACTACACCTCCCTGACCCGAGCTTGTAGGGATTTGGTGAGGAAGGCTAAGGCAGCACTGGAGCTTAGATTAGTTTCTGGGATTAAGGATAACAAAAAGTCCTTCAAGTATATAGGTAGCAAGAAGAAGTCTTGGGGTAACATTGGACCCCTACGAGGCAGGGCAGGGCAGTTGGTGATGGATGCGCGAGAGAAGGCAGAACTCTTCAACAAGTTCTTTGCCTCCATGTTCCTGTCTGCTGACAATGGGGAGCTCTCGGGTGACAGTGTAGAGAGGCCCGGGAAGGATGCGAGTCCCCCGACTGTTAGTTAAGACCTAGTTAAGGACTACTTGGAGGGCTTAGATGTGTCCAAGTCAGTGGGCCCAGATGACCTTCGTCCGCGGGTACTGAGGGAATTGGCTGGTGTCATTGTGGAGCCATTGGCACGGCTGTTCAAGGACTCCTGGTGCTCGGGCCAAGTCCCTGAAGACTGGAAAAGGGCCAATGTGGTCCCTATTTTCAAGAAGGGGAGGAAGGATAAGCCTGGCAACTACTGGCCAGTCAGCCTCACTTCTATCCTGGGGAAGGTCTTTGAAAAAATGATCAAGGTCCACATTTGTGAGAGCCCTGCAGGGGAAGTGATGTTGAGGGGTAACCAACATGGGTTCATGCAAGGCTGATCCTGCCTGACTAACCTGGTCTCTTTCTATGACCAGGTAACAAAGAGCTTAGATGGGAAGGAGGAAGTCGATGTTATCTTCTTGGACTTCCAGAAGCCCTTCGACACAGTGTCCCACGCAATTCTGGTGGGCAAGCTGTGCATTCATCAATGCCACAGTCCCTCAGTCACATGGGTGGCAAACTGGCTCCAGAGGTGTACCCAGAGGGTGGTGGTGGACAGGTCGATGTTGACCTGGGGGGGTGTGGGCAGTGGAGTCCCCCAGGGCTCGGTCCTTGGGCTGGTGCTGTTCAACATCTTCATTAGTGACCTGGATGAGGGTGTGGAGAGCACCCTGTTCAAGTTTGCTGATGACACCAAGCTGTGGGGTAAAGTGAATACACCAGCAGGCAGGGACCGCATCTAGGCAGACCTGGATAGGTTGGAGAAGTGGGTGGATCTGAACAGGATGTGGTTCAACAAGGACAAGTGCAGGGTGCTGCACCTGGGGAGAGGGAACCAGCATTATGGTTATTGGTTAGGGGCTGACCCTCTCGGCAGCACAGAGGCAGAGAGGGATCTTGGAGTCAGGATTGACTCCAGGATGAATATGAGTTGCCAGTGCAATGAAGCAATAGGCAGAGCCAACTGCACCCTATCATGCATCAACAGGGGTATCACTAACAGGTCCAGAGAAGTCTTGCTCCCCCTCTATGCAGCACTGGTCAGGCCACAGCTGGAGTAGTGTGTCCAGTTCTGGGCACCGCACTTCAAGAAGGACGTGGAGAACCTGGAGAGGGTCCAGAGGAGAGCCACTCATATGGTTGAGGGCCTCCATGGTCAGCCCTATGAGGAGAGGCTGAGGGACCTGAATCTCTTCAGTCTCCACAAGATGAGACTGAAGGGGGATCTTGTGGCTGCCTACAACGTTATCAGGGGCCACCATCAGGGACTCAGGGAAAGTCTGCTCACCAGGGCCCCCCTTGGAGTCACCAGGAACAATGGCCACAAGCTGAGGGATGATAGGTTTAGGTTGGATATTAGGAAGTGTCCCGGGACGCAAAGATACTCACCGGCAACTCCAGAGCCCACAAACAGAGAGCAAAAGGCAAAGCCCGCGCGGCTTGTTAGCCGCTTGTTTATCCAGCTGCAGCCGGCCGGTGATGTAACTGCGGAGTGCCAGCCGGCTCAAATAAAAATGGCGGCGCATGCTGTGGGGCCGGCAGAGAGGGTGAGGAGGCTGCACCGGATGTCCCTGCAACTAAGGCAGGCAGTAACATCAGAGCAAGGGGAGAGAAACACCCAGTACGGGTGTGACAAGAAGGAAGAAAGACGCTTGGACAGCTCTGCGGGAGTGGCTGCCAGGAAGTGCCTGAATTGCCCCTCGGGAACTGTGGAGAATACCCCAGAGAGGTCCGTCTCAGGAACAAGAGACTGAGGGGAATCCTGGAGAGAGGTGCCACTGAGGGAAACACCGTCGCTGGACTGAGAGGTGACAGGGAATAGGCAGGGACTGAGTGAGGCTTAAGGCACTCAGTGCTCCAGTAAGGTGGGAGGGTGGGGGGGTCATTAAAGGGGTGGTACGCCCAAGTTGTGTGTTGGAATTTCTTTGGTTTTCTTTTGGATTTGCCTTCTCCCCGAACCCCAGGGGATACCGGAGGGCATAAAATCCTCACAGTAGGCCTAGTCAGCGTTAGGCAAGAGCCCGCTTAGGATCCGGTCAAGCTAGGGGGCAGAACAATGAACAGCTTGGCACCACTGTATAGGAGGCGTGAGGCTGGGGTGTAGGGGTGCTGGAGCCCTGAGACTGACTGCCAGGAGGAACCCCAGGGCCGACGAGCGCGCACATTGAATGACCCCAGACACTGAAACCATCAAGTTGTGACAAGTCGGAACGGGGTCAAGGAGTCGTGCGGAAACCATCAGCTCGGGCGAAGGCGCAAATACTGGAGGGGTGGGACATCAATCACCCGGGAAAGAGTGGCACGAGAACAACTAGTCGAGTCCCGGCGGCGACAGGAAGAACTACTCACTGTAAGGGTGGTCAGAGCCTTGAATAGGCTTCCCAAAGAGGCGGTGCTCTCACCTTCCCTGGAAATCTTCAAGAGGAGACTGGGTAGGCACCTGGCTGACCCCTCTCACCCCCAGTGCTCCTTCCTGCCCATGGCAGAGGGTCGGACTAGATGATCTGTCTAGGTCCTGTCATGTCTGAATTCTACCTGTCAGTTACAGTGCCGATGCCAGCAGAGCAAAAGACTATAATAACTTAGTAAGGACACAGGCCATGAAAGACCCCTCAGCACTAGTAGCCTTTATTTCTTTGCTGAGGGAAGCATTGCAGTTGGAGTTCGTTAAAAGTTTGTTCTCCATACTTAAGAAGCTTGTTATCTGTAATGGTAAGAATTGCAGGTGCCAATCACATGTTTGACCTTTTGAACCTGCTGAGGGCAGTAAAGTAGGTCAGATGAATAATGTATCTAGGTCACTGGTGTAAGAACGTAATTGGTGGTCAGTAAATAGTCACAATTGGCATGTAGTGATTGGTCACCACTGACTATAACTAAGAGCAGATTCCCGCCATTAAGCGGAGAATCCGTGCACACCAAGGAGACACAGTCAGCAGATTGGCCACCTGCAGACATCATCTTCCCGCCAACTGATCTTCATTTTGGCATACTTCGTTCCTCACCGGTTCATCTGTTCTTCTCGTCAAAGAGCTCTCGGAAGTTTGCTGATCGAAAGTGCATTATAGTTTCTCCCTGTGTATGAGCTGTTGACCAGTTCTGGGACTATTGAGTCAGGCAGCCGCACCTAGCCTCCGGGTTAGAAAGCAAGGGCTCGGCTCAGAAACCCCGTGAACCAACAGACCCCTTTAGATTGTTCTGCTTTATGCACTGTATCTGAACAAGCCAGCTATCCTGCCTACGCTGCGACCATTGGTAGCATAAGTACAATAAACCTTTCGTACAACCAATACGCTTCAAGCCGCCTGACTCCTACTCGCCGCTACTCCCCACCTGTCCGGTCATCTATCCCTTCTGTGCCAAGCCAGTCGTGCCGACCCAGGCTCGCAGGTCAAGGGTACACCGGTTACGAGGTGCAACAGGTCCCTTCCGACTCATTGATTCTATGACTGTCCAGGTGCAGAGAATGTCTTCACATACCCTAATATTTTGCATGCACCCCAACTCTGACTTATCCCTGCAAATGATGTTTGCTGCTAGAAATTGGGTATAGAAAATGGGTTAATTAGACCAAAATATTTATATGGTGTTTTTAAATGTGATGACAATTTAGTTGTTCCAAAATTGGTTACTCCTGAAAATGAGCCTGCAAATTTCATGGCTGAAGTGGTCACCTTAAAATTATGCCTTGGTAATTATTCATGGTCCTTTTTTCATATGGTGTGGTTGAAGCTGAGTGGCATTATTAAAATAAGTTTAATCCTTTTGTTGCATTCTAGTCATATAGTGAATTTTTATAACTATAACTAGTGCTGCTTTATTTGCTGTCCCAATAGAGCATGGCTGAGGAATAATAATAATATTTCACAGCATGGTTGTCTTATTTCACAAAACGTTTCATTGCATCTTTAGAGCCATCTCTTACCTAATAAGCTTTCCCGCCAATGTGCACACCCACCTAAATCAACCACAGTCAGCAGACTTGGGAGGTAAATGTTCTTAGAACAGTTTAACAAATATCTAGGCAGATAATTTTGCTTAAGAAGAACCAGCAGGAGCTGTGAAGTGGAGGATTATTATGTCTGCACCCTGTTGTTCCCAACTGTGGCTTTAATTCCCAGTTGTATAATGTGAGTTGGTAATCATAATCCTTCATAGTACAGTGGATCCTGCTGCTTCTGAAACTCTAGTAGGATATATATTACCAATAACATTTTTTAAAACCTAAATATGACATATATTAGATGCAAAGATGCTAATTTGCACCCTTCATGCTCTGTCTCAAGTAAATATTGTGGTAGCTACAAAAAACAGGAAAAATAAACCCTACATCAAAATATTGTTCATAAAGAAATTCTTAGAGAAAACACTGTTCGTATGAATTCTATGCTTCTCCAGGTGTTTGTCGTTCTCTTCCCTGATGCTCAGTATTTACATGTTTTGACATTTACTCTCATGAATTTCCAGTGGCCCTTGCAAAACAATATTGTTGCCCTATCATACAGTATTCCCAGGAGAAGACTCCCTATTTGTTTTTAAAAGCAGGTGACAGGATGATTGATGTGGTGTTGAAAAGGCATTTGAGAGATGTAGACAACTTTGTGACCTAACAAATTTAAACTCTAAGCAAACTAAAACTAGATAAGAATGGAGAAAGTGATGGGATCATCTAGCAAAATTGTGTTTGATATTTCATTATATTTGTAACTTATTTTCGGCAGTCTTAACTCTCCATGGGCACATCTACAAATTCATTAACGGATCATAATTATGGTGCATGAAGCGTAGTACCTGTAATGATGGGTACTAAACTTAATGCACCATAATTGGCGCTATCCTGCATTAGTACAAATGAACAGTCTTTTGTGATGTTAATGCACAGTAGTTTAAATTTGCTGCACGTTAGCATGGTTTTTGCCCACCACACTAATGCACAGTAGAATTAGTCTACTTTGCTCAAAGGATCTCATGTAGACATGCCCCACACGTATTCATTACATCAAAATACCAAACGTTTGATGTAACATCAGCAGTTATTGAAGACTAAACACCATGCCAAAAAACAGGTGGAAAATGTACACTTGAACTAGGAAAGTATAGTACCAGTTAGATCATGAACTGTTCCTCTTTCATATCTATGTGGCTTCCGCTAACTGTTTTGGCTCAAACCGGTAATGTCTGTCCCAGACCCCTTGCTGGTTTAAGATAAACCAGCATCCCGGCATGCTTTCTAGGCTGGGTGGGACTCTCTGCTCTACAGCAGGGCTGGCCCTTCCCCTCTGCTCTCTAGCCAGAGCAGGGACCAGCCCTAGCAGTGATGCCAGCAGGCATGACCCCATTAAGGCAAAGTGGGCAGGGAGGGGATTAATTCTTCCCTCCTTTCCTTCTTCCCCCACTGCAGCTGGGGTCTGCCTGTCTGCCAGGGAGCAGAGGGGAGGGGGCTGCAGCTGTAGTCTCTGAAGCTGTCAGACAGTGGCTGCAGGGAAGGGCTGGAGGGAGGAATTAACCCTTCTTTGTTCCTTTCACCTTAATGGGGCCATGCTGGGTTGGTTGGGTGGGGGGAGGCTCTGTCCATGCAGGGGGAATCTCTTCCCACTTCTCCTCCCAGGGTGCAGAGGGGGATGCTGTGAGGCACTGGATAGGGACTCTTCCTCCTCCTCCCCTTTCCCCCCGCCACCCTGGGGCTGGGGGGGAGGGTGCTCCACGTGATGCTTCTTGGCCCCAGAGTGAGGGTGCGGGGCAGAGGGAGGCTCTCTTCCATGCTGGGGGAACTCTTCCCTCTCCTCCTCCTCCTCCCCCCAGAAGGGCAGTGGGAGCGTGAAGCTCAGCTGGGCAGGGTGTGGGGGTGTGGTTGGGGGGTGTATGGGCGTCCACTGTGGCGTGTAGTCCCTGCTGCCTCGCAGCAACAGCAGGTGGGGACATCAGGGCACATGGGCCTGATGCAAATGCGGCTCTGGCCAGCACTGTGCAGAGGAGGGAGCAGAGCTTGCCTTATCCCCAAGTCTCTGCTCTGTATGCCTGTGGTGGGCCTGTGCTCCTTTCCCCCAGTGCAGTGCTGGCTGCCTCTATCTCTGATGCCCCATGCTGCATGCCTGCAGCTGCATACTCACAGAGGGGAAGCCCTGCACTGGACTCCAGGGGAAAGCAGGGGTCGGGGCTCCATCTACTCCCAGCAGAGTGCAGGGACTGCACAGTTGGGAGCAGGGGAGACAGCAGGCTCCAGTCTGGGGCTTCCCCTGCTGCAAGGGATGGAGCTAGAGGCACGGGGAGCAGAGCCTTGGGGATAAGGCAAGCTCCACTCCCTCCTCTGCACAGCACTGGCTAGAGCTGCACCTGCATCAGGCACGAGTGCCCTGACATCCCCCACCTGCTGCTGCTGCTGCCAGGCAGTGGGGCCTGCATGCCATGGGGGGAATGTGTGGGGGGTCCCTATACCCCCCGCCCCCACACCCTGCCCAGCTGAGCTCTATGCTCCTGCTGCCGTCCTAGGGGAGGAGGAGGAAGGGGGAAGAGTTCCCTTCAGCATGGAACAGAGCCTCCCCCTGCCCGGGGGGGGGTGGGGAGTAGTGGGGGGAAGAGTCCTTCTCAGGGGCTGGGTAGCATCCCATAAAGTCCCCCTCCCCACTCTGTAGCAATTGGGGGGGAAGCATGGGGAAGAGTTCCCCTCTGGGGCCACGCAGTCTCACAGAGGCCTCTTCCCCACCCCATGGTGGCAGCAGGGGAGGAGGAGGGAGAAGAGCATGCCCAGCACTGAACAGGACCCCCTTCCTGGCTCCGTGGTGGTGGGGGAGAGGGAAGAGGGAGAGAGTTCTCCTCTGGGGCCAGGCAACCCTGTGTGCCGGGATTGTTCCTGACTGTCAGGAGCCACTGGGGTGGGCCTGCTGGGGCCTGGGCATGCTCCCCCCACCCTGCTCTCTGCTCAGCTTCCCTGGGGAAGGCAGGGTTCCTCTAGCACCCCCAGGTTTCTTGCTTGAGCTACTGCAGGTAGGTGCTAAATGTCTACCCATTTGCAAACCAGTTCACTTTCTGCAGGGTAGACTAACCTGCAAAGATTGAAACAATTCAGGGTCAGGCTTTTTGAATGGCTGTCCCTAGCCTAAAAGGCTGCCATGTTGTTGTCCAGATTCTACCTTATACAATCTAAGGCACCTTAGAAGTTTGTTGAAGTTGTTTAAAATAACATTCAGGGACAAGGGCAGGGTGTGTGTGATATGCAGGCCACTGTAAAATAAGGACAGGGGGACAGGAAATGGGGGAAGGGGTGTCTTACACGCCTGGGATCTCTACACAGAATGTAGCTGCTAGTGCTATGGTAGCAGCTACAGGAGGCTGCCTCTGCTATGGTAAAGACTTCTGTGGGGAGAGGGAAATTCTGTCCCTCTCTCCACCCCTTCCCCGCCAGTAGTCAGAGCTGGGGCTGATCCCCCCGCCATTTGCCCTGCCCTAGTTTCTTAGAGGCAGGGCTGTGGTTCGAGAGACTTCTAACAAACCGGTAGGAATCAAGAAATTCAGCTAAGGTCTCACATACTAATCACAAATGCTTCTAACCCACTGTAGTAATCATAGTGTGGAAGCATACTAAAGATTTCTTTTTAAACCTAAACTGAAATTTCTAAGAGATGCAATAATAATGCAAAGGGGTTTTGGTGGTTTTTTCTTCCTATTTATGTATGGTAAAGTTATACTTCCTTCCACTCTACCTCCTAGGGTGATGGGATTCACAGCACTTTATTTTCCAAGTAGAGTTCATAGAAATTCCTATAACATACTGTGTTGTGAATACAATGTTTGCTTTGTTCATAGCTAACTGATTATAATATGAAACTTTTCGATAGGTCTGCCCTGAGACAGGATCCTGCTCTTCACGGATTGCTGGGGAAAGTGGTTTAAAAACAGCATGAGTTAAAAAAGATATCTATTGATGGGCAAAGAAATTTAACAACTTCATAATGGCAATAAACAGTTACTGAGTGAACTGCCAACAGACAAACATTGAAACAATGACTCTAGCAGGATTTAAGGTTCATACAGAAATTACAGAAGAGCAATACAAGTTCTCTGCAATTTATTCATCACCTAAACAAAATATACCAAGGAATGCAAATAATTCAACTCAAAGCTTAATAATAAACTTTAAGGCTAGGGACATATGTTACACTGGTTTTAAATGATCAGAAACTGGTTTAAACCTGTAACAGAACAGAAGTTCAGTGCACATAAACTGATTGAAACTGGTTTAAGCAGTACAGAAGCAAGAAAGTTTGGACCCAGGGCAAGCCCGCAGAAGCAGCCCACCCTCACCCCATGCACAGATCCAGGGCACACACCTTCCACCTTCCTGGCCCAGGAGTGCACATGGTGTCAGAAGCCGCCCTCCCCTGTCTCCGCACGCCCTCCCCACAAACAAGCTGCTTATGGCTCTATCCCATCCCCACCCCAGCTGGGCAGTGACTATTGGCACGCCTTGGCTTCAGCACTCAGGGCAGTCACCCTGCTTACCCCCGCTGCTATGGTACTGGGTTTAAGATAAACCTGGTTGAATGTAGTATCAAACTTAACTGATTTAGATCAAACTGGTTTAAGATACTTCTGTCCCAGACCCCTTCCTGGTTCAAGTTAAATCATAGCATCCCAGCATTTTGCAGCCCTGGGCTGGGCTGTCTGCTCCAGAGAGCAGGGCTGCTGGTCCTGCTCCTCTGCTTCTTAGCTTCAGCAGTGGGACCTGGCTCACTGCCCTCCCCCAGCAAACCCCAGGTAGTAACTGGGGCCAGGTAGGGGGGTTAAACTTCCCTTCCCTTAAATACAGAGTTGCCCTGCCCTGCTTATTTAATGTTGGCTGCAGCTGTGGGCTACCAATCCCAGAGGTACCTGGAAGAGGAAATGATGAGCAACCCTGAAGAGTCTTGCTGCTGTGATTGGACTGAAAATCCCAGAGACCTCGGGGGAGCAGACAGAGGAAGCAAGCACACAGCCTATGCTGGCTACGTGTCAAAGAGCAATGTGTGCTAGCATCTCCTCTGGCTTCTGGTTTGAACCACTGCAGGCATGTGGCTGTATTTCCTGAATCAAAAAATGAATTCCTGTTTATTTGCTTATTGGTGCAATCTTTGCAGCTTAAGACTAACCTGCAAAGACTGAATTGATTCAGCCTTAATCTTTTTGACTGTCTGTACTTAGCCTAAAAGGATTCCATGAACACTATTTTTAATCGACTGTTCTATCTTTGTAATAAGGCTGAAAGGAACCTCAAGAGTTCATCTAGTTAAGCTTTGTGTTCCAGGTAGAATAATCCTGATCAAATTTATTTCAGACAAATGTTTGCCTAACCTTTGCTTAAAACCTCCTATAATGGAGGTTCCACAACCTCCCTACAGATTCTCCCTTGGCAACATATTATGTAGATTATAGGTGCAAGGTTACAGCGAATTGCACAAAGTGTGTATGTACAGAGCTCAGTTCTGCAAGGATTTCATTGCACTGGTACATGTTAGGAAGCAGGAATAAAGCATGGCTAGGCTGAGGGAAGGAGTCCCATAACATTTGTAAGAACCACTTCAGCCTCATGACTCTAGTTGCCAATAACCTATGAATCTGAAGCTGGTCTGAGATTTCAGGGGGAAGATTTTTCTCCTAGTTTCCTACTTTAGAGTGTATGTATACATGCACCCAGTATGCAGTACTCCAGCTGCGGCCTTACCAATGCCACATAAAGGGGAAGTATCACCTCCTTAGACCTGCTCGTGACGTACCTTCCAATGCATGAAAGAGCGTGGCTGGCTTTACTTATCACTTTGTCACATTGACGACTCATGTTCATTTTGGGTAGCTTATTACTTATCACTTCATCAAAATTGATGACTCATATTAGCTTTACGGTAGCTTATTATTATTAAATTAATTTGGCTTCAGTGGCCATGTCTAGACAAGCAGGGGTGTATGCTTGCAGAGGCACAAATATGCTTGCAGAGGCAAAAATGTGTCCCACTACTTTGTGCCTTGGCGAGTGCCCCTGCATGTGCACTGTGTTGTGGGACACTTTGTCCTGAAAATTGCCCTTTCTTAGCTCCTCCTGGCTCTCAGCATGCTTGAGCAGCCAGGGCACAAATGGAGCTGTAGAGATGCTCTGGCCAGCAGCCATACATCACTGAAGGACCAAGGTTTTGCATGTCAAATTTTGAAGTGCATCAGCAACACTGTAGACTGAAAAGAATTAAAAGGGAAAAGTCCCTAACAAATACAACAGCCATGACATTTATCTTGGCAGGAATGATTTTCCCTTGACTTTGTGTATTACTTGTGATTTGTAGGAGAATCGGTAGAAAACTGGCACCTCTGTTGATCACCTTCATAGGTGACTGGGGGCACGGGAGGGACGCTGCTGGCGGTGTCTGTGGATGCTCAACATGCCCCCCCCCCGACTGGGCCATCCCCTCTGGCACCACCTACAGCATCTGCGGATGCTCAGCAACTCCGGCCCTACCACCAATGCCACAGGTAGCGTCTGCCCCCCAGGCTCAGGAAGCACGAGTCACCCATGACCACATTTATAACAGAAGGTGACAAAACTAGGGAGGGCTAATCTATTGCCAACTTAAAACCTGACTTTATTCAATATTTTCAGTTAAACTTGCTAAACTTGCATTAACTTGAGAAACTTGATGACAATGCTGTCTATCAGGAAGAGCTGAAAGGAGGGAAGACTCCTTAGTGAATATGGGAAGAGCATTTATCACCTCATTGTACTGAAATTTTACTCCTATACTAATTATTTTTTGAAAGATTACCAATATATTTGCCCATGACAATATTTATTTTAAGGAAAAAAATCCCTTTGTTTTATTTAAAAAAAAAAAAGGTTTGGGATCAGTAGATAAAATAAGAAATCATTCCTTATACATATCTAACTTCCTAATCCTCAGGGTTTGAGGGTATTAACTACTATATTAAATTTCCTGGCAGTAGGTAATTGCTCAGACCATCTTAGTGCATATTTCCTGTTTATGTAAATGCTGAGTTTCTGGAAGAAATCAATAGTGTTTTTTGCCCCTTAGGACTATTTTGAAAAGGACACTATTGAGAGATGCTGTCAAACCTGAAGATATGGCTGCTCAGAGGTTAAAAATAGTACTGTTTATAATGGCATATAACATCAGGGGGTTAAAAATAATGAATATCAAAAAGTGTTTCCTTTCTTTCCTTGAGAGGTAATTTGATGACAAGCATGTGGTTATGTATGGGATCATTGTGATGTCTCCCATCAACAGGACTGTTTTACACAATCAGTGTGCAGTAGGATTGCAAGTTTTAAGCCAAACGCTGGATTCTCAGTGTAGCATCAAAACAAATCCTGTGCTAATCTACCATGCCCATTAAGAAATCAGATTCCATCCCTATCTAAAGCCTTCCTGCAGAGTATCAAAAAGTGTTCTATAAAACGTTAAAGAATTAAGCAGTATGGCCTCTGTGAAGCAGATGGTTAGAATTTGAAAAGTGCCTGAAGGTGTTAAGAGCTTAATTCCCATTGGCTTCCCATTACTTCAGAGCAACCCAAAGACCTAAAACGTCAATAAAAAATAAGTGTTAAAGGAAAAATAAGTCATGGTTCACTTGGAATTTTATTCTAACATTATAAGAGAGAGAATAATGTCAGCAGGAGCCAGGCTATGAAGTTAATTTGCCTTTTTCTCTGGTACCTGATCAACCTCATTTTAGTGGAAAATGGCTCATTCACTCCTATGGGAGTTGAGACTTACCCAAATCAGATGCTTCTGCATCTGATCTGACTCCTATTAAAGGCTTCTGGAACTGATCTTCAGGTCCTTGGAATCTAACACTGGCTGACCAGCTTCCTCCCACCCCTCTCAGCCATATGTACAGTGAACTAAATGGGGAGAAGGCAACCTCTGATGATTTTAAGAGTTGTAAATTTTGGATCCATATGACAGATCCTTTCAGATTCTAAGTCGTGATCAGATAATGGTTAGGGAGACTTGTGCCATCAAACACCTGCTGATGTTCACCAAATGAAAAGGGACTACTGTGGTTAGAAAATGACTGATATAATCTAAAAATGTAGGGGCACAGACCTGGAAACTCTGCTCCTTTATTGTTTGTGCCCCTGGCTTTCCAGGCTGCGGGCTCTTTAAATTTTGTGTTTGATGGCTTTTGATGTAGCATAAATAACTCTCCCACCAGCTGTCAGGAGACATATTGGTTGTAATCCCCCTACATACCTGGTTGGTATAAAATAACACCATCAATCTTCTCAGAAGGACCCCTTGTTCTCCATCCTACTGCTCAGTTGTTAATATTGTCTGTCCGTAAGTCATGCTTTCTCCCAGAACAGCAGGAACACATCAGAGATTTATCTTTTTTTAGGGCTACCCTTATTACAAATGATCTTGTTACCTTACTGAGTAGTCTCACTGCAGGACATTTTTGCTAATAGATTCCCTTGAGCACTTGCAATCTGTGTTCTTCATTTAACTGGATCCCAGGTGCCATGCATGATAAACAACTCATTTATAATTTCTCTGAACAGGAGATTTCTCTCTTACACATTCTAAACATCTCTTGCTGTTTGCAATCTCTTGAGTCCCCAGTACAAACATAATGCAGTGCTTTACTATAATTTCGTTAGAAGAGTGGCTTGTGGAAATTATTCAGTCTCAGAAAGAACAGCATCACACACTCTTGTGCCATCTCTTCATCTACAACTCCGAGTTTCCTCCTCCTTTCAGACCCCAGTCAAACTCCATTCCATTTTAGTTGCAAGTCTCTGAGACCAAAGTAGATTTTCAAAGGAAGTTAGTGTTGTCCTAACTCCGCTCTTACTGAAGTCAATGGGAATTTTACCATTTACTTTGTTGGGAGTAGGATTACACAGTTCTGAGTGCTTTTGAAAATCTCACCCTTGCTGCTTGCTCAGAGCAAGAGACTGTGCTTGGAAGGCTCTCCTAAACAACAGGGAAACCCTTCATGTAGCATAAGAAGAAAGCTTGAAAAACTGACAGAGAAAGAAGAGGGGAGGTTCAGTCTCTTCCAAGTGGAAGGCAGAGTTCACTCTCTCTGTGCATGCTTTGGGAGTTGTGCTCCAAAGTCTGGGCTGTGTTAGGACATAAAGGAACTGGATACAGTAACAGGACTGTGAGCGCTAGGAGGAAGAAGAGAAGAAAATGTTGTTGAAGAACTAGGATGGGAAAGGTAATTAGATTACCCCAAACACAATCCCACGTTAATGTGGAATAAGAATCTCAGCAGGGACTGTCCTTACTGTGAAAAGAAGAAGGTTAAATAGCAGGGCTTGAACTTAAGCTGGAGCCTTAGATGACTGGAAGGAGCAACTCTGGGAAGGAGGGATGGGGAGAGAGTCTTTGTTGTTCTTTCCATTACAAATATACAAAGGAATTGCCTGCGCAGGGGTCCAATAGTCATTGACCAAAAGCATTCTCTTTCTTTCTTTGAGACCTAAGACGAGAACAAGCAGATGCTTATGTATAGAACAATTAAACAACCCCGCCCCCCTTAGCTACCTTTGTTCTGCTTCTTTAGCTGATTACTGGTTGTTTTTAAATTCATAAGAACACAGTGAAGTTTCACTAACCATGTGCCTTATAGGAATACACTATTGGTATTATTTTCTAGTCACCCCCTTACTAGTATGAGAAGAATCAGGTTTATTTAACAGAAAATAGGTAGCTTACAAACACTGATAGAGGTCATATAAACATGTGCATTCCCATAAAGAAATAAAATGTGTAACACCCCCACACACAGTTGTATATTGTGCTTTTGTGTGCATGTGTTATTTTTATGCAGGCAAGAAGGCCCCTGTATTTTGGCCATGCTGGCAAGCTGGGGCCTGTATATGGGGAAAAGATATCAAACCCTCTGGCCTCATTGGCTAGGAGAAGCAGAGAATGCTTCAGGCTGATTGGCTGGGAGAGGAACTAGAGTGTGGAGCTCCCTAATTGGACAAGGCTAGGGTGATGTCATAGGTGAGCTAAGCTGGTCTCCATCAAGAGTAGAGTTTGCAGATAACAAAAAGGGAACCTCAGGTAGTAAGGGGTGGTTGTCCCAGTGTCTAGGGCTCCTCTTTCCTACTTTTCTTCCCCTTGGTTCTTTGGAGGTTGTAAGGGATTAATACTGGGGAAAAGAGTATTGGTTCCTTGGGGTTTGCTGGCCAGGAGTTAGGCCTGGCAGTTTAAACAGGGTTGCAACCTGGAAATTTCTAATTCTGCCAGTTTTGGGCTGGGGTTGAGGTTTGCAACTTTCTGTTCCCGTGGAGCTGTGACCCAAACTACCTGTAGCCTAGGCCTAGAGGGTGGGCCTGGTTTTTCCCCTCATTTCTCTTGATGGTGCTTTGCTCTAGTCACGCTGTGTGGTTGCCATTAATCAACCTGGCTCCTTTTGGAGTTTTTCTTGCAATTTTGTTTTGTAGGCCATATGACCAAGCCCAGAAGTTTTGGGGTGTGTGCATGCTGTTTGGAGCTGCAGTCACTCCCCACACACACGTAGCTTCTCTGTGGGAGCAAAGATTGGCGTGCTACCATTCCTCCAAGAGCAATGAAGGGTCCCTTGCACTGCAGAAGGACCCATGCTTTCTAGCAGCTTCCCTGGTGCAGCGGAACCTATAGACTATGTCCTGTAGTTAGTAGTGTTTTATGTTGCATTTGGCATTTTTCTGTATTTTCTGTAATAAATCTGTCTTTTGTGTTGCACTGCTTGCGAGGTGGGGTTTTTTTGTTTATGCAGGACACCTTAATAATTCATTTAGTGTTTCCCAGGTGGTTTGGATGGGGGCTTGAGCCAAGGTAAAATATATTTAGTACCCCAAAATTGAATCTGGCCCTTGTTGCTGTCTGGCAGAAGAGTTACAAATGCAATTTGGACTTTAAGGACATGGCCAGGGAGTACTTTTCTAACTAACTGGTTCTGGTATTTTATCCACTGCTCCTCACTTTCCATTAACACTTCTGTCTTACTGATGGCCCCATTACATGGTAATTCTAGGTGATTTCTGGAGCTCTTAGCCACTGGACTGGCTGCCCATTAAAACCTTTTAAGCAGTCTAAAGCACTTGTTATTCAACTGAACATTATACCACTCCAGGACAGGATTATTTCTAATCTGCCTAGTCTTGTTCCTGTTCTATTAATTTGTGGCCAATCTCCACAGCTTTTCCACCTAAATTGAAGTCCTCCAGAATCCCAGGAGGCAGTGGGTGAGATGGGATGCCAGGGCACAGTGGGGGCTGAGCACAGCGCCTCACCCCCTGCAGGCATCCAGCAGAGTGAATACTGTAGCCCTGGAGTGCCTTGTTGCTGCAGTGCTTCCTGCCACCTCTTGCACTGGCTCTGCTGAGAGCTGCAATCCTATGTCTAGAAACATTAAGTAAGGAGCTGATGGTTGGCATGGGACTAGGACCTAGGATGGGGTTCTGGTATACAGCTACTGAGCTAAGAGTTGTAGTTATAGCTAGAGGGCCTATGCTTTTCATTTGGTTCACTGGTAGTTTAGGAATGGTTGTGAGGGGAATGTGTGATGGCCATGGTGGGATGCCTGAGGTGGGGTGCATTCTGGTTAACCCTAGTCTGGCTTCTGAGGGGTACTGTGGGTAACCACAGCGAGGTGCCAAGGGCAAACCAGTGTTTTGGAGCTCTGCCTGTGGCTCCGCTTAAGATGAAGGCAGCTAGAGGCTGAGATGCCTGATGCCTAAGAGAGGAGAGGTGGCCTGAGGCAGAGCAGGCTATAGTTGCCACCCAAGAGGAGGAGTGACCAGGGACAGGGGCCCACAGCACAAGAAGTGCAGAGACCAGAGCCTGAGACAGTGAAAATTAAGTTGGAGCCCAGAAGCCAGGTCCAACACAATGAATCTGAGCTAAATGGCCCACTGAGAGAAAAAAGGCAGAGACCAAGAAAGTCAAGACCTCAAGAAGGGAGATTGATTGACTGGATGACAACACCTGCAAGGCATAGGGATATTGCTGTATGGGAGGTCAGAGACCATGACAGGCCAGTAGGCTCACTTAATGCTCCAGGGATAAGATTGGGATCAGTGGGGTCTGGGAGAGACCTACTGGTCGAAAGACAGACAAGGACTCAATCTAGGACCTGAGGGCAGCCTCCCTTATTACCCATCAACTAGTTACATCAAGGTGTGACAGGTGGGAGAAAAGGGGAGGGTACCCAGGGAGCCAGGACAGAGCAGGAGCTACATGGCCACCAGTTGGTATCACAGCCACCCCTGAGGCCCAGTCCTGTTATACGGAGAATAAAGAATCTATTGTATTTCATATCTTGGTCAGATAAGAAATGATATCAATTAATCTCCAAATTCTGTAAAAATTTCTCAAGAATTGCTTGCCTAATTGGTTCAATATTATGGGCTTAGCCATCAGTTCCTTTCCCACATGAGTTTAGAGTGCCAAAGAATTGCCAGACAAGCCGTTTATCTGACTAAAGCACAAGACTGGATTAATATTCTGTGTGCAATAGCTATACAGTGTTATCCCTTGACAATCTGGACAGCTGGAAATTATTTTAAATATGACAATGATGTTTGCTTAGCTCTGACACTGCATTATGAGACCTAAGTTGCTAATTAAAGCATATTTAATTTATATGAAAGTTGTGTTTAAGTAAGTTTCAAGAAATTATCTGTTTGATTATGTACATAATTAGTAGACTCCGTCATGATTCTTATTAAAATTTCGTATCCAGCTTTTTCACTAATCAATACTTCTTCCTTTAAATTTGAAAGTATTCAGCAATGTATGCTTGGTACATTTAAAAAAAATTGCATACATAAAAGCATAGTTTCATGAGCTGTGATACCAAACAAGTTAAACATAATTTACATGGCATACACATAAACTAGATTCTGATTACAGGCACAGCCTTGATCCCAGAAACGTTAGTGTAACCTGTAATAAATTCTGTGTTTCCACAGCAAGGCTTCTAGCTTGGACATCTCAACTCTATTTCTGGGACTGTATGGTGGACATAGCCTAAATTCTTTTCTCTTGAATGGTGAATGGACGTTTGGTAAATGGTGAATGGTAAATGGTGTGTATGCATGCTGGTGGGGCAAATGGACATGTAAGCTACTCAGGAGAACTAGGAGAGGAAGCTCCAGGCAGGTAAGGCCCATGGGCTGCAGAGGGGTAAGACTTCTTATTTCTTTTGCAGAGCAGATAGCTTGTGCCTTTTTGTGTATTGTATAATTTGATTTGGACTTGGGATTTGAAGGACTGAATTGTGGATACAGGGGAGAGGGAGGCTCCATAGAGGGGCATGGGGTGCACCCTCCATGTTTATTTTGACATAGCTAAAGGAAAGCCCCACGCTGAGGGGCAGACCTTAGCTTAGAGAGAGAACTATAGAGAGGTGTGAGGTGGCCTTTGGGGCTGGGCCTAAAGTCCAGAAGCTGAACCTTTTACTGGTGGGCTACAGTAGGCATGGCTGGAGAAAAAAGGCGCCTAGGCTTTAACATCTGAAATCCCTGACAAGGCCTCAAAATCCACAGGGATAACTTCTGTGTAGGGGGGGGAACCCTGCATGGGTGGAGTCTGGCCAGGCACCCGGTGGAGCTACTGCTGGTCTTAGGGCTTCCTTATACCTCCCAGTACCTGGTAACATCAAAGCTGTGGCAGGAATAATGGGCTGGGAGTGAGTAGTAGCAGAGCAGCATTACAGACTTTTATAAACACATTAAATCTTTGAAAAAAATGCAACCTCTGCAACTTAGCAAATCTTGGCTTTTCTTCACTTCAATATGGATTTCATGTTTTGGCTGATTTTTCTAACACCAAGGCAGGAATTTTAATTTTGACAGAACATATTTATATGGCTAGAAAAACACTTTACTTTGGTATGACTAAAACAGTTTTACTATGTAGAAAACATTATCAGCTAAATTGTGCTCAGAATAGCACTAATTCAGAAGCCAATCAACGTATGTTGATAGGAGTTTTGAGTAATGAGTAATAATCATCCAGATATTTTATCATGGTAGGATTCACTGAAGTAGTAGCAAAACTGTGTAAAAACTGAAAAACAAGACAGACATTTCTCTTTGTATACTAATCTCTATATGATGGATGAAAGAATTCTGTATTTGTTGCAAGTGATGAATCACAGTCTCTTCACAAAAGACAAGGTGCTTTTGTTTTTTCTTTTTCTTTCTTGTTTTATTTTTAAGAGAATAAATAGCTATTGTAAGGAATATTCAACTTTCTTAAGTAGCGAAGTAAACTTGCTAGCTTAAGGCTGGTTTGACTTCAGGAACTCTGTTAACAAATCTAAAGGTGTCAGTAGGGGATGAAAAATGAGACAGCACCAGTATAATATGACACCAATCAAATAAGCTGATTTTCACAGGTGTTCAGGTCAAGCCACTGAGGCTGTTAGGTTTCAGAAATAAACTTCTGGGCTGCCTTCTGTCACAGCTGTAAAAATCACTGACTTTCGTGAGTGTCTACCTGTATGGATTTCTGCTTTATGTACAAATATGCGAGATGAAAAGTTATTCAGCTGTGAACTAAGATCAGTTGTGAAGTAAGGACTTGTTATAAATCTTTTAATAAAATTAATTTTAGATTTACAGAAGCCTTGACTGTGGTCTTGATTCTGTTCCTACTAGAAATATGGTAGGGTGTTTAGGCAGAATTCTAATATATGATAAAGTAGCTGGCTTATTCAAAAAATATTTATAGATTCATGGATTCATAGATGATAGGGTCAGAAGGGACCTCAATAGATCATCGAGTCTAACCCCCTGCATAGACAGGAAAGAGTGCTGGGTTCAGATGACCCCAGCCAGATGCCCATCCAACCTCCTCTTGAAGACCCACAGGGTGGGGGAGAGCACGACCTCCCTTAGGAGCCCATTCCAGACCTTGGCCACTCTAACTGTGAGTTAAGTTCAGATATCATGATCCATTTTCTTATTTATTTGTTATGATCTTCAGTCTGCTTTCATACTTTTTCCAGTTTTGTTTTTCTAAATTCTGAACTTTCTTTTAAATTTAAGTCTAACAGTGGAAATCCTTAGACATAGGCATACCCTTTCATTTGCATGAAAATGTGAAATCCTGGTCCTATTGAGGTCCATGGGGGAGTTTTGCCACTTACTTCACTGAGACAAGAGTTTCACCCTCTACACGAGAGAGAATCATCTGAGGCAGGACAGCATCATTCCATAGTCAACTGTATGACATGCTGCTTAGGTCTAGGAGTATAAGAGTGACTGACTGAAGTATCAAATGAGTCCCACTTCCTAACATCCTTCAGCATTTGTATAATAAAGCAATTTTTACAGTATAATCATGTAATCAAGAGAGCTAGAATTCCTTACTGCATGCAGAAATAACAAGGGGTTAGCAGGCTCAACTATGGCATTCAGCGTGATAAGCAAATGCAGGCTTCTTACTGTGTGTAGTACTAGCTCAGATATGATTTTCCAAATACACTCAGAGGACTTCGGCTGCTTTCAGATCATGCAGTAATATAAATAATGTGCAGAAAGATCATGTGTGCATGCACAATTTATACATAGTGATAAAAGCATGCAGTGAAGTAGTAAATGCTTATTCTAATATCCACTGAGTTCTTTCAGTTGGTATGCCAAAAATCCACTTACAGTAATAGCATGCATCAGAATAACTCGGAACCCTACAACTGGCTTAACTGTGGCCAATTCTTTCATTTTTATTGGCTCCTTAATATGCCACCAGTTAAAGAAATAGATGAAAAGCATCCATAACCACCCAATGCATAGGATCATGGGAAATTAGGGCTACATGGTCACAAAGTCATCTAGTCCAGGCCCTGCTTAAGACAAGATTATCCCTGATTAAACCATCACAGTCAACTGTTTTACCTGCTCTTGAAAATTTCATAGGATGGAGATTCCACAGTTTCTCTAAGTTGCCTTCTCCAATTCTTGACCATCCTCATAGTCAGAAAGTTTCTCCTAATCTCCAACCTAATCCCTGCTGCATTTTAAGGCCATTGTTCCTAGTCTTGTACTCTGTGACCAAAGAGAAAAACCTATCTCCATCTTCTCTATAATTACCCTTCAAGTATTTGAAGACTACTATCAAATCCCTCTCTTCTCCAGACTAAATAACCCTAGTTTTTTCAGTTTTTCCTCGTAAGATCATTTCCCAGGCCCTTAATCATTTTGGTTGCTCTTTGTTGGACTCTTTTTCAGTCTGTGCACATCCTTTTTGAAGTGTGGGTCCCAAAACTGGACACAATACTCTAAGTAAGGCATTACCAGTGATGAATAGAGTGGAAGAATCACTACCCTTGATTTACAAGTGACACTCCTCTTGAAACAACCAACAGCATCCTGAGTTGTAGTGGTTTGGGGGGTTTTTTTGCAATAAGAGGACACGGTTTGCTCATTCTGCTTGTGGTCTACTGCAGAACTGAAGCCAGTTGTTCCCCAGTCTGTATTTTGCGTGCAATTATCCTGTTGCCAGTGCAGGACTTTACCCTTGTCCTTGCTGAATTTCTTTTGGTTGCTTTCAGACCATTTCTCTAGTTTGTCCATGAGTCCTAACCTCATTCCCTGGATTCTCCTTCTTCCCTTTCGTAAAGATGGGCACTATATTTGCCCTTTTCCATTATCTGGGATCTCCCCTGATGTCCATGATTTCTCAAAGAGGATAGTCAATGGCTCTGAAATTACTTCAGCCAATTCCTTCAGTACCCTATCATGCATCCCATCCAGCCCTGCCACCCTGAAAGCTTCCCTAAGTAATCTAGCTTCTCTAAGTAATCACTAATCTGTTCTGCTGCTACTGTAGGCTGTATGTCTCTTTCCATATCTTTGCTGCCAACAGTTGGCATTAGATTTATGATCCAGAAACCTTGTTCCAGGTGGACCCAAACCCTCAGACCAACCATGACCTCTCCATTTAATAATAGGAACATTTTATTGATACTGACAGCAGATAAGAATAATGCAAACAATTCTATATCTATCCATCCTAGAGCTGTCAGAGGGAAGGCACGTCTGGCCAGTACACAAGCTTCACCCTGCGGTTCTTTCTTGGATGTCAGATGCTAGTAGCCTGGAGGTTGAAGACCAAGGTGGGGTATGCCCTCTGCCCATGGTAGCCTTGGGTTCCCCTCTTGGGAACACGTTGCTGCTCTGAAATCTCTCCTTTTGTATCCTCTCTCCCTTTTTGATACCTCTCTATTTTTGGGTATTGTTGATTGGTTTCCCTGTGGCTGTCATTCTGTCATGTTAGCATATTCCTTTGTTCCAACAAACCCATCACATGTACCAATCTTAATTTGGGCTCTTACTGGTCTCCTAATTTGGTCTGTTTGCCAAAGCCAGAAATCTCAAAGGCTCTGCACTTGGGCACTGTGACCTGGTGCCAGTGCTGCAGTGTACCTGTCTCTGTTATGGAATAGTGTGATATGTGTCTTCAGTTTCCCAGCCTGTGTGTCTGCTGGCTTCAGAAACAGCAGGCCTTGAAGGAGACTTTGTCACAAACAGGCTTTTGGAAACCAGTTAACCCTTGCCACTCCCCTAGACCATTGCTCTGATGCATATCTATTTTACCTACAAGCTAATTCCTAAAGGTAAATCTCTAAATAGCATTTTCTAGCCATCACCAACTGCACTCACCATTAGGTAGCTGCCTTTATTTGTGAAGACTGAAACAAAACAAACAAAAACCCCAGCATCAAATACTCCAGCCTTCTCAGCATCATCTGTAACTAGACTGCATTCTGTATTGTGCAAGGGACCTATGGTTGCTCAAGAAAACTTCTGGCCTGTTCACTGTCTTGATAGTGTAACCTGTCTTCCTTAAAGTTTAGTGTCAGTCCTACACCAAAATTGATTGATATCAAGCAAAATGGAATACCTAGGTCTCTGGTCCAGCTAGGATACCATGAAAGACAGCAGCTATATACTTGCCTTACCTGGTTATGTTGTCTTTCTGTATGCACAGATCATAGCATTCCTCTACTGCTTGTTCCTGTCATGCCATTCATTCTGGTTAAATGAATAGAAAAATGAATGTGTAAGAGTTCTCTCCCTATTAAAGCAAGATATTGTGAGTGTAGTGCACACCTCAGGTTTTGTAACAGCTGCCTTTATGTTCCTGAAGATCCAGGCATGCTAATATGTTCTTCAAGGGCCTACCCTAACATTGATATTGGGGGAGAACATCAGGGGCTAGCAAACAACTATTCACCAAAGCACCCCAGGGGAATACCAGGAGCAATAGTCATAAACTCCTAGAAGAAAGGTTCAGATTGGATATAAGGAAAAACTTCTTCACAGTTAACGTGACCAGACTCTGGAATAGACTCCCAGAGGGAGTGATGCAGGCACCCACCCTAGAGATCTTCAGAAGAAGACTGGACAGACCTTGCTGGGGTTATTGACCCCGGCAGTCTTTCCTGCCTAGGATGAGACCTAATGATTTCATGAGGTCCCTTCCAGCCCTAAACTTCTCTGAATCTAATCAGCCTATAACTTTGAAGGAGGTAACTGGTAGGGCTGTGCAAAATTTCATCAGACATTTCATTTCAAAGGTGTTTAGACACGTTTTGAGCTTGAAACACCAAAACTGAAATGAACCACAAGGCTTCAAAACAGCTTCAAAATGAAACGGGGGCACTCAAAATGTTTAAAAAATTTTGAGGAGTTTTGAAGACGGGTTTGCAGGGAAATGTAAACTAGGAAGAGGGAAGAGGAGGGAAGGACTGCTCTGATACAGACATGTGTAGCTGGCCAGTGACTGTGATCCTTCCCTGAGGTCCCTTCCAATCTCAGTGCTCTGTGGGAGGGACAGAGAAGAAGCATAAAAGCACTGTTTGAAATTAGCTTTGTCAGCTGTGCCTTTGTCAGCTTACTGAGCTGTGTCCTCTAGCAACATCAGGAGCATCAGGAAGACTCACACTTCCTACTTGCTAGTCTCTTCCTAGCAATTGGGATCCAGTCCTTTCCAAATTACTAATCCCCTTTCATAATCCATTCCAGGTAGAGAGGACAAAGTAGGGTGTGTTGCAGTTGTTGGCATCTAGGCATGTCTGTGGGCACCTCAGCAAGCCTCGAGGTGCCAGAAGTCATGCTCCATGGCCATTTAGCAGCTGCTGATTCAGTAATTACACAGTTCCTTAATGGGCATCAAGGAGGCCTGTGAACCACTTCATCATCAGGGCTGTAGTGAGTAGACAGAGTCTTCTTGCTCCAAGGGGAATTCAAGCCCTTGTTTCCTACTTCCAAAGAGTGCCCAAACCACCAGACAATAGATTATTGTACGACAGCATTTAAATTAATGGTTTTAATTTCTGAAAGACTTAGGAAAAGGTTGTGATTTAGCGTTGTGAATATATATGATCTGTACTGGTTGCTATTAAGCCTCTCAAATCCTTGAGAGTAATGTATATTTATTAAAAGCCTTGTAATAATGCAATACATTATACGTGGCCTGAACCATGAATCATTAACCCAAGTATCCTGGGAAAGTTATAGCTTTTAACTCTTTACAATACTTATTATAGTCAAGTTATTCAAGTTTGTGATTTGATTTGGACTGTTTTTTCTGAAATGAGAATTTACTAAAATATTAGTAACAAGGCATTAGCTGAAGAATATTCATAACAAGGTATTAGCTGAAGAATACCTTGTTAAGGTCCTACAGCTATCATTTCATTGCAGAACATTTGATGAGCTTCATTTTGCACTGTACAAAAGTAAACCAATCTCATAGCTTCCTCCCACTTCTTCTGTACTCGGAATGGACATCTCAGGAGATGCTTCTTTGTGGCACATGAATGCTTTAGCCTGGATGATAGCAGCTATAGAAGTATGTTAAATCTGAAAGATTTTGAGTGGTATGAAGACTCAAGTGGAGCTCTTTTTCCTGACAAATGTTTCCATTCTGTTCCTGATGAATCATTGCTGACATGTAACTGCAAGAGGCAAGTGCCAAAAAAATTACATTTCTTGTACTGAATACTGCAAATATGGTGAAAACTATATAAGGAAAACCAGTTAGTCTGATGGATGATGAGCTGAATCACCCCAAAACATTAAAAGAAAAAATATTTCAATAGTCTCATGAATTTGTTTAATATCATCTTGTATGTTATGCACTTAATTCCATAGTGGCATTCCAGTTTTACATACAGCGCTTACATTTCAATTGGTATGTAAGAAAAATTTTCCTAAATAACATTGAGATAATTTCCCTTGAGAGAATTTTGTCACTGTGATATTAGAAACATCTTTATTGGAGTGTTTGGCCTTAAAAACATTGGGTTAAACAGCAGGATTACCTTTGTACCATACTTGGAAGAGGAGATACCAGTCACTAAAGAGCGATTGTTGCTATGTTCAAAGATGGCACCCTCCTACATTCTGTGCACCAAATGGTGAAGTCTACCCAAGTTTTTTTATCCTTTCACATGTGTTTTCTCAAGTACAGGTAGTTACCATTAGTCAGTTTTGACTTTTCTACAGGGGTCTATGCCAGGGACAGGACTATTTGCAGTGTAGTGGGGTTTTTTGACACTAGGATCTCCCAATGTCAAAAAAACCTGTGCCAGGAAAAAAAGGGGGTGGGGGTGGGGGTGATGCATGTGGTGGCAGTGTCCAACTGAATTCTTGGAAAAAATCAAAAGCTTTTAGTTCCATACCATGGCAGAAAGGCCTGGTCTGGCATACCACTAGTCAATAGGACACTTGTTGCTTAACAGCTGCCTTGTTACTGCCTGGTGATACTGGCTCTTATTCTGGTGCCTAGTTTTGCTAAACTTTATTTTAAAATGGATTTAAATTTTTCTTGTTTTTACTTTTCAGGGTAAGAAATTCCTGTAGTTGCTATGGCATTATTATGAGACTGTCTACCCACAAGTAGGTGGAACATATGTAGTTTTCAAAATAATTGTTTGGATACAGCCCAGAATATGAAGACATTTAGGAATCCCTGTTCTATAGATATTATCCTGCAGAATGTGGTGAATGACCATGCCCAGAACACCCTGCTTAGTTATCTGAAACAATGCACCAGTCCTCTGACCCTAAGGTTCAAGAAGGTATCAAACAGCTGTTATATGTATGGCTGTCAAACTCCCACCATCCAAGGAAGTATGTTTACTGAAGCATCTTGTGTACTTGAAACTGAGTTGAGTTGGACACATAAATCATGAGGAATGGAAACAAAGGAAATGAGAGGTAAATAGAGCATGTCCAAGGTGCCCACCTCACAAGAGACGTGATATTTTTTTAAACAAGAAAAATGCATTGAATATATACTGAAACCCTATCATCTATCCTTCATACATTGTGGGTTCCAACTAATTCAAAGCTTGTGGACATCCGCATTTCATTAGGATCTGAACAAGAAAAGGGGAGGATCATTGATTTAGTGGTAACTAAGAATGACTTCAAATCCACAGTGATATAAAATCACTGCTGTAGGTCCTGTCAGAAATCTTAGAGTGTAAAATCTTATTATACAAGGCTTTATGGAAAAGGGTAGTAAAGCTCTTGGGCTGTAACTTGGCTTATTAAATCTAAACCCCAGAGAGATTATTGGTTTTTTAAGGGTGTTGAAATATCCTAATAACAATAAGCTTATTAGATTCAACAGCTTTCATCTGCACTTGTGTTAGATGAAATAGCTTACAGTGAATCTTGTAAATAAAATAATCCTTCTAATCATTCTGTTTTCCATGTATCCTCCAGTATAAGCATTGCAGGGGCACACTTGGGAGTTGTGAAAACCCTAAATAAAAAGTTAAAGAAAAAGGTAGTTAGTCTGAAGTTAGGCAGAAGACGGCAATGTGGCACTTCAGGGCACGTACACGCATGCCCATTGCCCAATACCTGCTCTGACACATGCTAATTAGCACACTCCAGCAGCCTTGGTGTCTCATGTATTCATTGTCCCTGCACTTCAAAATGGCAGCAGGGGCAGTTTAACTAAAGCTCATTAATCAAGCTTTAGTTAAAGCACCCATGCCTGCAGTTTTAAGTGCAGGACACTGAATATACAAGAAGCTGTGGGCACTTTAATTAGAGTGTCCTCCCACGCCAGAGCACATGTAAAGATGCCCTTATAGACTAACTCATTCAGAGATGCATGAGCTTTCACAGGCTACAGCCTACTTGGTCAGGTGCTATGAATGGATTGTAGAGAGCAGGAATATGGTCATTTCAACACAAAAGATAGGGAAAGAAGGAGGAAAGGAAAGGGCACTGCTAAGAGACGCAAAGGTAAATTGAAGAGATCAAAGAGGATAAGCAAAGCAGTCAACCTGCACCAGAAAAAAAAAGGGGTGTGCGTGTGATGTATGTGGCATCAGTGTCTACTGCCCAAAACTGAAGCCTGGCCAGCCAGAGCCATGTCCAGCTGTTGACCACGCACCCTAACTGCACAGCTCCCAGCTGGTTTCAATGGAGACCCCAGGATCATGGGGTCATGACAGTGTGGCAGAGCCAGGACCCCACTTACTGCATGTCCCTGTTCACAGAACAGGGGCTCTGCTCTCCCTTGGTGTCATGGCCCTGTGATCCCAGGATGGGCAGGCAGGTGAGAAGCTGCATGTAGATCTGAGGCCAAGATCCACTGATGGTGACAGCGTGGAGCTGAGTCTGGGGCAGAGCCAAGATCCATTCTCCACACTTGCCCACCTGTGGAACCCATGCCCATCGCAGGGATGTGTGGGTAGTAGATTATGTCTCTGCCCCTGCCCTGCACTGTTACTAGCCCAAGATCCTGGGGTCTCCTTGGCCCTGCCTGCCCATCCAGCTCCCAAATATTGGTCTGTGCCCATGGCCCAATCCCATGTAGGAAGTTTTGGTGAGCTGGTGCAGGAGGAGTGGAGGGTGCTAACCCGGCCCATGACAGCTCACTAAAACTTGTATGGACCCAAATAATTGCCCATCCCTCCTCTAGACATAGAAGGAAAAAAATGGTTGCTACTTTAAACAGCTTACAGCCTAGGTTTAAAAAGAAAGGACTCTACTTCTAAGATAGCAATTATTTTTAAAGTGGAATTGTGTCCATTGTCAAAATCAATAGAAAAGCTCCTTTTAATGATTTATTTGACTCCTAAAAAAAATTTTTTTTAATTGCAATAGTAACTAAAATACTGCAATTCTTTAAGAGATGCACTCCTAAAGATGCACTAGAAGACACAGCACATACAAAAGGCTATCTTAATGATACTATAAACTGATATATTATTTTAAATATTTGTCTGATGCTGCCTTTTCCTGAACTGTTGACCAAATTAAAACACAAGTAAATTGCAAAGAAAAACAAATGCAGGATTGAGGATTTAAGATCACATTTTTGGAGATTGTTAAGGAAAATGAAAGAAGAAGTTATGAAAGAATTGTGAGTTAGTTTACTTGTAGCTTGTGGCTTTCAACACAAGATCTGTTTTGCATATTTTTCCAGTGTGTTTGTTCATCTGCAAAAAGATCCTGCAATTTAGTGGCACAGATGAAAATACTTATAGCTTCGTTCCTTGTTTTTGTCCAATAAGGTCTCCTTAATCTTATTTCATTCTAAAAGTGGATTACATTTTCCTAAAAATATATAGTGAATTTTGGTCAGAAAAATATCAAACCTACCTTGTTTTGCAAAAAAGTTTACTACCTTTCCTCTTCTGGTGGTTTAAAGTTGCTTTCCCTTGATATAGCAAGTAATATGCTGCCATCTAGTGGCAATGAAACACTTTATTTCTTCAAAGTTAGTTTAGATGATTAAGATTGGAAGCATGTTTCTCTTGAATAAAACTATATGCACCTCAGTAATTCACAATGGATTATTTATGCAAACGTGTGCTGAGAACTTCTGTTGATCTTTATAACTAAATGCAAAAACCTTATCACCGATCTTGGCTGACAGCTGATTCAGGGTTGAAGACCTACAACACTTGAAACATTATTATCTATTCATAGTAAGCCAGAAATCACCCTACATCTTTTGCAAAAATAAACAAATAAGATAAATGAAATATTGGGATGAGATTACAGTGAACCAGATCAGTAAGAGCACTGAAATTTAGTGGACTCACTCTAGATGTTATTTTAAAGGTGATGACCTGGGTGAGAACAGGATTAGGGGGTAACAAAGTAAAGAGAAGTTTACAGTTCTAAGATCATGTCATGACTCATTTGTTTTTGGTGTTTGCACAGTTCCTTTTCCCCTTCCCATTGAGTCTGCTGTGCATAGATAAACTTCTGTTGCAGTATTGCCAACCCCACTGTGCTAAAAATCATGAGACAAACTCTTAAAAATTCAAGAGATTGGCACATAAATCATGAGATGCAGTTTTTGAAGTGTATGTGTTGGGGGGTCATTTGTGAAGGTGTGGGGGGGCTGTGGGTGTGGGGGGGGGGTGTTGGAGCCCAGGGAAGGAGGGTCCCCACACACCCTGACAGGATGTGGGCTACTGTGGTTCAGGAGTGAGAAGCAGCAGCAGGGCTGGGTGGACTGTGGCTTGGGAGTGAGGAGCAGACAGAGATGCAGACATAGAGACCCTGACAGATGCACAGACAGTGCCCAGCTGGTAAGTGGAGGGAAAGGGGCATGAGGCATGGGAGATCGAGACCCCCATGGTGAGGGAGGGAATGGGACAGGGGCAGGGGTGAATGGGGCACAGGGGGCAAGTCGTCCAGCAGTGCCAGGGAGGGGCATAGCTCTTCATAGCAGCGAACAACCCTATGGGAGACATAGGGGCATGTGCCCCCCACAGGGCAGAGGTGGGCTGCCTCTTGCAGGCTGGGGCTCTGCACCCTGCTGCCTTACCCCAGGAGCTCAGCCGCGTGACGCCATTGCCACCCACTGGGCGGGCAGCGTATGTGGGATGTACTGACCATGCGGCACATCCCCTGCCCACCCAGCAGCAGGAGACACACTGGGGTTGGACAGCTGAGCTCCTGGGGCAAAACAGAAGGGCGCAGAGCCCCAGCCCACAGCAGGCAGCCCACCTCTGTCCCACCAGGGGCACATGCTCCCATGCCTTCGCTGGGCTGTGCACTTCTGTGGGGAGCCGTGTCCCTCCCTGGCACCTCTGGATAACCAGCCCTAGCTGTGGGGCCCCATTCACCCCAGCCCCTGCTCCTGCCCTACTCCCTCCTGCACCACGGGGCCCTCGATCCTCCCCACTTATTAGCTGGGAAAATCCAGAGATCTGAGGGTTGGATCGGGAGATCATGAGTTGGAGTTATTTTGACTTTGAAATCCTGAGTCTTGCAAGGATTTTGCGACAGTTGTCATTACTGTGTTAAGCTGAAGAGGAGTCTTGTTTGGTTTTCATCAAAGATAATAAACTAAGCCAGCATACCAACTGAATGCTATAATTCAGCCTAGTTGTGGCCTATGTTGCAATTCTTGAGGTCTTGGCTCAAGTTTTAGACTTGTAATGGTTCTGGAACCAGGGGAACCAGCTTGTTACTTAAATGCTTGTATTACTCTTGGTTTCCCACATGACTTGGTCACACAGTCTACTTGTACTCTAAGAGGACAATGGAATCAGGCCCCATCTGTATTTTACTTTGTAAACTGTGTGTTGCCAGAGTCGTCACAGTGAGTAGGGAATTGCACTGTATTTTTAATTTTACACTTTTTCATAGGCTGTCTCATACACCCCCTTCTCACTTGTAAAAGTGCATGTACAAATGCTCTGTAAATGTGTGTGTAAGATTATTTTTCCCCCTAAAGTTCTAAGATCCATCCATGGTTTAGAGAAGTTATATTAAGGAGTGTGCGCCCAGCAGTAAATGACTCTGGCAACAGACTATTTACAAACTGAAATGCAAATGATTTTGCTGTCCTATGCCATATAATACAAGGAGAATATTAAGTTGGTGTATAATGCTTCCACTCTGATTTACAGACAATTTGTATTCAGGACAAATTGACAAACAGCAAACACGGCCCTCCAAGTCATGAAAGTGAATTTAGCAAAATCCCATGGTTTAGCAGAACCTGAAATACAACAGTTCTCCTTCCCTTTCATCTTGCTGTTCTGTTTTCTTCAATTAGATTTCCCCTCTAAAATCTTTGTTTTCTAACATTTGAAACAATAGAAATGAACCCATGGCCCTGTTGCTAGGTTTCAAGCTGGTTTTATGCTGTCAACTGAGTCACTATTTTCATTTTTGAATTCTGAATTAAGTCCTGAGGCAAAAAGGATCCTGTTTCTTAGCAGCACAGATGGGCAGATTATACATTCCAGCTCTTTTGTACAACAAAAGAATAAACAGCTCCTGGAATAAACATGTGCTGCAAGTTCATCTGTTTGCTTTGCTTCCCCGGGCCCCGTGCAGAGGAGGAGGCTGGCTATGTGATACAGCGTGTGAAGTTTGTCGGAAAGAACTGACTTGAGAGAGAGGTAAGCGATGTCCTTTAATCTTTTCTGTCAAATGCCTCTCTGGAGTTGCACTGTTGTTGTCACTGCCTGTATTCACCTGGGATTTAGGTACTTCTGTTTCTAAGACACAAAAGTCAAGTGTGCAGATGGTAATAGTATTGACAGGGTTAGCAAATGTGTGAACTTTTTCTTTTAGTGTTTATTGTAATCCCAGATTTTCCCCTTGGCCCACTTAAAGCTTGAAAAAGAGGCTTTAAAAACTCCCTGGCTGTAATACAAAGCCTGGAGAGTCCCTAAAAGGGAGGAGCACATTGGTAACCATTGCACAGTATTTATAAATCATTGAATAACTATGCCAGTTTCTCATCTTGAAACAAATTACCCACCACCTTCCCAAATAAGCAGCCATGTTGCAGACTTACTGCTTGAAGCTAGATGCTTCAGCTTTGTCTACTGGACAGAGAGCTGGTTATTTTGACTGTGTACTTGGGCCAGGGTTTGCTTCTGACTGAATAGGCTGTCACTTGTAAAGCATTATGCCTCTCTGAACAAATTAGTCTCTAAACCCATTTATAGATATTATGTTTTCCTAGGTATAATCCAGACTACATCAGTTGCTATATACACATGGGCATCTGTACTTGGAATTAAAATTGGCTCCAGTCTGAATTAATAATCCTCATTGAATGAGGATTAAAATGAGTACAGATTAGGGCAGTCTGAATTAAGCAATTTAAACTGTATTTATTTATTTACTTTGTTACACACACACACACACACACACACAGAGCATTGCTTTTAGGAAAAACAGTTTTTAAGAATTTAGCAGATAAGCATTGCAAATATCAGTCCTCACAAGGGACACTCATTTTGGGTTTTTGAAACACAAGAGAGGCTATCAGGCACAAAATAACACCTTTACAGAATCAAATGTGCCAACAACACCTCACAGTAACTAAGTATCATTATCCTGACTACCCCCAGCCCTGCCCAAGCACACAGGCTACTGGTCTGGAAGAAGGGGGAAAACTCCCTGGTCTCTGCCAATGGTCAACACTCAGGTCAATTCCTATGAACAGCACTTTAGACAACTTTCGGTACCTGTGCAGCAATGTAGCAGTGCTCAAACAGGTTTATTATCATCTCCTAATTATTTCCATCCCCAAATGCTAAGCATATAAGCCAACACAGAGATGCTGTGTATTGAGTCTATTAAGGGGCTGATGGTCAATAATAATCTATTAACCCTTAATTCAAATTGAAATTTGATGCAAACTGTGATATGAAGCAGTTAACATGTTTTAGAAAATGGTGAGCATATCTACAAATGGCCTAAGGTACCACCCTGCCCTGACCTCTGTCTGACTTCAGATTAATATGGCTAACTACCTCTCTCTATCCCCATTTTATATATCAGGAACCAAGGCACAGAAAGATCAAAGTCCTGACAAGCTGGCAAAAACAGGCAGATCCTGATGCCCTTAACTTTAAGGGGGCTCTTTAAGTGTTTACTTGTTCAGATCAGTTTGCAGATTGATGCCCTACCCCCCTTCCCCCCCACAAGGCAACACAGCTCTGGTGATGAATAGGATATAAGAAACTATTTTAACATTATAAAAGCCTATGTCTGTCTGTCTGTCTGTCCATAATGCTTTATTCGCACTCTGATTGACTGACGGAAACAGCCAATCGGAGTAATCTAAGCTTGGGGGGCACCACCATGATTCTGAAGCCACTCTGAGGACCGGACAGAGGGTGGGGGAGCCGAGGCTGCTGGCCTTGGCTCCCCCACCCCACTCTCTGCAAGAGGCAGACCAGCAGCAGCATGGGGCAGGAGGTGGTGGCCCTGCATCCCAGCCGCCCCTTCCCTCCACCTGCCCCCTGTCATTTTTGACGGACAATTGGCTAGTATCGAATAAAAACGAGTTGAAATCTATGCATAAGCAAGAAGATAAACTAAGTCACAGTTTTTAGCCCCTTAACCACAAGATCATCTTCCTCTCGTCCTAGCTGAGCCACACAATTATATTACTGTTCTAAATTAGGGTGCTAAGTAACAACCTTAAGTATGAGTACAGGCATTTGGTTATTTTAAATATAATAATGCTTTATCAACCTAAGTCAAAATAATTATTATCTTTAGCAGGTACCACGTGAAGCAGAAATGATGACCATTCTTCACAAAGGCAAACATCCCTTCTTCTCCTTTGATAGAAAAATCAAATTTACTGCAAGCCTGGATTTGGCCTTTGCACAGAATCAGAGTTTTAAGCAGCCTCCCAGAACCGGTTCAGATACATGGCAAAAGCAGCCTCCTGATTTTAGTTACAAGCTTTATCAAACTTCCCAACCACCACCTCAGGCACGTCAAAAAGAAAAAGAAGAACTGAAGAAGAGCAAGAGCTCAAAAGCTGGCACCATCCAGCAGCTATCTATGATATATTCTAGCCAGTTCCTCCCTCCTTTGGGAGGGAAGAAGAAATTGCCCATGTTTGTCACAAGGTTTCCCCAGGTGGGCTTATATGAAGCTGAGATAAGGTTTGTAAAGAATGGAAAGTATAAGACTGGCACATACCAGGATCCCAAACCCTATGACTTTAGGCAGGTAAGTTATGCGACTCCTAGCCCTTTTGAACCAACTTCTTCTCCTGCAGTCACCAGAAAATTCTGAATAACTACTTAGGCCACTAGATGTCACTCTTCAAAAAGCATTCAGTCACTAACTCTACTATAGCTGGACACAAGCTGTGAATTTGAAAAACTGTATTAGTCTTTGAACGGTTTCACTGAAACCCTAAAGGTTCATTGAGACCTCAGGCATTTTAAATCTGGCCTTTTAATTTAGCTGTTCATTTCAGCTCTTGGGCTTGGTGCAGTCTGTAGATGGCTAGAGAACTTTTGTTTTTGCATCAAAGAACAAAATTACAATTATGGACATGTTTAGTTCATGATCATCTTATTCATCCTTACCTTCCTTCTCTCTGCTTCCTAGCTCCAGTGCCTGTTCCCAAACAAATAAAGCCCACTTAGGTTGTCTGATATTTTAAGTAAAATTATTCATTCCTACATCTTTTTATTTGCTTTAACAGTACCCACTGAGATCAGTCTCATTGTGAGAGATGTTATATATAACAGATGGGAAGAGACAGTTTCTTCCCCGAAGATTTTACAGGTGAAATAGGCAAGGACAAGGGAGAGAGGGAGAGAGAAAATATTATCAGCCCATTTTGAAGACAAGGATCTGCCACACAAAGCCATTCTGATCCAAATACCAAATATCCTTGGGCCTGATCCAAATATCCTTAGAAAAGCTCCTATCAACTTCAATAGGATTAGGATTAGGTAGTAAATAACTCTTCCAGATTCTGAAAGACTATAACATCTACACAAAACTGCTATTGTCTAAGGAGCTGCCTAATTAGCTCTGCAGTAAATGTCTCGGTGTCTACACGTGCGGTCCTATTAGGCTGCAGGAAACTAATGAACTCCACAGCAGGGTAGTCCTTGTATTTACAAGGACTACCCTGCTGTGGAGTTTTTTCCGTTCAGCAGCACAGATCTACATGCTGACCCAGCTGGCTGGAGTATAAAGGTGCTTCAGTGTGTGGACTGCCTGCCATGCTAGCCCTGCACTCTTGTGCCCCAGCCAGCCCTTCCACATCATGTCGGAGCAGCCCTGGGCTGGCAGGCTGACTCTCCAGGGCCTTCTGCCAGCTGGGGATGCTCTGACCTGCCTCAGCATGCTGTAGTTCTGGGCACACATGTATATGTGGCATCGGGGAACAATAAACTATGGTGTGATAAACACTGGAGTTTATTGCTCCTCATTTAATAGGCATGTGTAGATGTGCCCACAGGTGAAGAGTTGGACCCAGATCTCATGAGTCAGGCATTAGTGCTAATTCCTCTGCTAATTCCTCTGCTAACCATTGGTGCTAATTCCTCTGCTAACCATGTTCCATACGTTATTGATTTATTGGCAAATAGAACAAGTTAACGTTCTCGTTCTCAATTTCATTAAAACAGTTTACCAGAAATAATTAAATAGGAATAAGAAAATTTTATAAAGGTATAACATTAGAACACAACTGCAGCAATTACTCATCTCACTATCTGGAGTTCTCATATCTATTAGTATTATTATTTATATAGAGCCATTCAAGCACATGGTTTGTTACAGAGAAGTAAAGAGTTTTTCTCCGTGCCAAGTATAATTGTAAGCTTTGGGACACATGCCTTTACTAAAACAACCATTACCTGAATCGGTGTGCCCATTTTTTCCCCCTCAGACCTGAAGAAGAATGCACTACATTCAAAAGCTTAAGTCCATCTCAACCATGCAGTTGATTCAACAAAAGATATTGCCCACAAAAATCCTTGCCTCTCACATTCGTGGAATCTCAATTGTTGGGTATAAAGAACTAGATGCAATGAAATGACTTCAGTAACCACTCTGCTGCTGCTGTTGAGATTGGTATTAGTTTCTTACTGTAAGTTCTTCTTTGTAGTGGGGTTAGAGTGTTGTTATAGCCATGATGTACAAGATGTGAGGGGCTCTTAGCGATATTTTTTATTTTCATTATTCCTCAGAAGATCTGAGGAAGGTCTCTTCATGTCCCAAAACTTGGCTAACTTCTCTATATGCTTGGTTCAGTAAAAGTTCTTCATTCGAATTCTAGATTCTTTGAATGTTTCTATGGTCTTTGGTTAAATCCATGGGTGAAATATGTTTAACTCAGACCAATGAGCCATACTACTTCTTTTAGAGTGGCTTCAAGATTTTAACTCCAAATGCATAGCGGAGATTTTTGAAAGGGTTGAAAAATTAGGTTTAGAGTTTCCTTTAGCTGAATTTTATTTGCTTGAAATAGGCCACAGTGTTTTTAAAAGTCTGTTTTGCTTGCATAATAGAAATGTATCACATTTACTCCATTGTTTTCCTGGAAGATTTGTGGATGACCATAGAATTAGTAGGTTTGACATTAAAATTGCTGAAGAAGAGGAATTGTTTTAAGTGAAGTGCTTTTTATTCAGATTTGTTATATGGGGCTAATAATTTGGTTTTGTAACATCTATTGAACTCAGATGCCCTAGAAGTGGCTAAAAAAAAGCATAGCTGATTAAGGCACTATTTCATTCAACTGAAACCTTTCCAAAGCTTCATGTCTTCAGTCCTCTGGGTCTTTCAAAGAAACTGCCAGGAAAAAAAAAAGAAAGTGGTGGGAGGAGAGGGACAATACACACTTTTCCTGCTGTTTTAAAGTGAAATATCTACTTTAAAAAGTCCTCATCTTTGATTCTCATTCTGTACCTACAAATTTAAACCTTAGTGCCTGTTTAAAAACGAAACAAGAAAAAACAAAAAACAAGTACCCCATGTCATCTTTGCATACCGCCTTTGCATGGAACATGATGCCTTTTTCCTATTTCCTTCTGGCAGACCTATAACAAAGATCTAAGTTCCTTTGCCAAACTGCTTTCACCAGAATTCAGCTTCCTTGTTGTTTTGAGTTCACTTTGTTTAAATTGAAAATACAGTCTGTTACCTGATAAAGGAAAATTACCTAACTGAATCCTGTCTCAAGGAAATTCCCCCTCTTTTCAAAGCTGTTGGTTTAAGGGTGTAAGCAGATAAGGTTCTTTCTGATATCTTTCATTAAACAAACTAAAATAGCTGGAAAAATATCTTTCCAAAGAATAATTGTTCTGGGGCTGTTTACTAGACTAGGGTAGCAATTGGCTTTTCCATTGCACATGCATTCAAAATGTCTTTAAGTTTCCCGATATTCACTTGAGCAGAACCAAATCTTTTTTTTTTTTGTGACAAAAGCAGATAGAGACACTTGCCTACCTCAGAATAACCAAGAGCTTTCTGAGTAGAACATATACCTGGGATGTGGGAGACTCACATTCAAGTTTCTTGTTGAGTTCAGAAATTTAATTTTGTTAAATCTTGTAAGTACATAGCTATTGAACTCCACTCATTTGGGAAATTGGCACTTTCTGTCAAAATATTTAATTGGAAAATTTCTGACCATCTCTAGTGCTAAGAGCTAGGTACTCTCACCATCTATGGAATCCAGCATCAGGTCTGACTAAACAAGAGTACCACTTAAAAACTGCAAGGAACACAGTATTCAGTTGCCTAATGGCTAAATTTTATCATGCCACCAGAGAGTCAGTTAATCAGCAGACTGAAATTACCTTAATCTCACAAACCCTAAAAGATTCCCTTGTACAGGGATATAAGTTTGGTAGACAGTTAATAAGGGCTTCACTATAAATGGAAATTTACTGGAACAGTTTTGCTATTACTCTTTCATCCTTAAGATTTACTGCCTCAGCCAGCCACGCCGCAGCATGTGGAGCTTGGTCAGAGCGTCCCTGAGCTGGCAGGCTGACCCCTGGGTCCCCTGCCAGTCTGGGCTTCTCTGACTGGGCTCCACATGCTGCACACTAATAAAGTCCAGAGCAATATGCTCTGAAGTATTTTTGCTCTTGAATGCATGTTCAAATGGAGCACCCCTAATAAACTTATAGATGGCCATCAGATGAACCCTGAGCCTGTGCTTTTCCAGGTTAAAGAGCCCCATAGCTATCAGCCTGTTGTTGTAAGGTCTGTTTTCCTGACCTCTGATCATGTGGCTCTTCTCTGGACTCTCTCAAGCTTCTTCACATCCTTTTTGAATTGTGGGACCCAAAACTGGACACAGTACTCCAGCTGTGGCCTCACCAAGGCCAAGTGCAAGGGGAGAATGAAGTCCTGGGATTTGCTTGAGAAGCATCTATGGATGCACGCCAGCATTTTGCTTGCTTTGCCTGCATTACTCTAAACTGTGCATCAGTAAAATTTGCCTATTATTGAATGGAAGAAATTGTGGTTGGCCTGAGGGTTTAGGTCTACCTGGAACAAGGGGAATGATGTCCCAGGATTTGCTTGAGAAGCAAAAATGGATGAAAGCCAGTGTTTTGATTGCTTTACTAGCCACAGCATCGCATTGAAGGCTCATGTTCATCTTTTGGCCAATGATGACCCCCAAGTCTCTTTCTTCCATAGTGCTAGCCAGCGTAGCACTACGGAGCCTATAAGGATGCTGCAGGTTTTTCCTCCCAAGGTGGAGAACCTTGCATTTTTCAGTGTTAAACGCCATCAGGCTCTCATCTGCCCATTTGCTGAGCCTGTCTAGGTCAGCCTGGATCACCCTCCTGTCTTCAGATGTGGATGCTTTGCCCCTAAGTTTGATGTCATTGGCGAACTTGGCCAGTCAGCTTCTGACTCCAATGTCCCCGTCATTAATGAAGATGTTGAACAAAATGGGTTCAAGGACAGAGCCGTGGGGGACCCCACTGGTCACAGGGCACCATAACAATTGACTTCTGTCAATTACCACCCTCTGGGTCTGACCAGAGCCAATTTCCCAGCCAGCAGATCGTGGTGAACCCAAGGCCACAATTGGCCAGTTTCGCCAAGAGGGGATACCAGATTAAAGGCTTTTTTGAAGTCAAGATATGACATCAATCTCTTCTCCCTTGTCCAGGTGATAGGTCACCTGGTCATAAAAGGAAATGAGATTGGTCAAGCAAGACCTACCCATAACAAACCCATGCTGGCTATCCCTCAGGATGTTGGCGTTGGCTAGTCCATTAAGGATGACCTCTTTAATAAGCTTTTCTAAGACCTTCCCTGGGATAGAGGTCAGGCTGATGGGCCCGTAGTTTGCTGGATCCACTTTCCTCTCTTTCTTGAAGATAGGTACCACATTGGCCTTCTTCCAGTGTTTGGGCACTACACCAGAGTGCCAGGATTTCTCAAAGATCTGTGCCAGGGGCTGGGCTATGATGTTCACCAGCTCCTTGAGGTGTAGATTGTCAGCGCCAGCTGACTTGAGAGGCTGGATACCTTCAAGATGTTCCTTCACAAGGTCAGCATTGATGGAGGTCAGAGGATCTCCCTCACCTGGACCTTCCTGTCCTGTAGTGAGCATGGGCATCCCATGGGAGTGATGAAAGACCAACGCAAAGTATTTAATAGGTTGGCTTTTTCCTGGGAGTTAGTTGTCCCATCTGGTTTAGCAGGGTTCCAATGTTTCTGTTGCTTTTCCTCTGGCTCCCCACATATCTGAAAAAGGACTTTTCATTGTCCTTGATACTCGAAGCTAGTTGGAGTTCAGTTGCAGCCTTGGCTTTCCCAGTTTGCTCGCTGCAGGACTGGACCACTGCAGTATATTCCTCCTTGGAGGTGAATCCCATCCTCCATCCTTTGTAGGCCTTTCTTTTTAGCCTTAGGAGGCCTGCTAGATCCCTGGAGAGCCAGGGGGGCTGCTGTGCCCTCTTGCTGCCT
>NW_017728886.1:49690827-49693918 GCF_001723895.1 Crocodylus porosus
GTCATGGAAGCCAAAGCCTTCCCAATGACACCAGCGCTGCAGTCTTTGGTTAACTACCTGGATCCTCCTCTCCCTCCTCAGCCCATAGCCCAAGACTGGGAGGATTGAAGAGAACACCACCTGTGCCCCCAGACCCTTTAGCCCCACTCCCAAATCCCTGTAGTTCCTCATGACCCAGCTGGGAGTGCTCCGAGCCTTGTGTTGATGCACCCATTATGTAAAAAACTCTTACTGTCTTGTCCTTGACTCAACCCCAGGTTTTCCCTGTGGTCTGGGCTTCTTTGTATCATGTCATCAGTGAAAAGCAGGCCTAAAGCCATTACACAGAATTCTCTGGGGGTGAAGAACCAGTGGAGTGGTTTAAATTCACACTTTCATTCTGTTCTTCTGAGTTGTGGGCATAGGGTACACAAAGACCCTTTGGCCTTGTCTCCAATATATCTGCATGAGTCTGAGTATAAGTTAAACAAGTACAAGGCATTTTCTTTATCCCTCCCCCCCATGAAGGATCCATGTGCTAATTAGCCCCCCACTCGTGACTGAAACTGAGTATTCTTGTCATGAGTCCTGGGATTCTCAAAAAATATATATGTTGATGAGGTGCAGGGCAACCTTGGTCAGTTCTAGCTCATGATGGGCATGGCTACACTAATCATATGCAACAAGTTGAGAGGAGGAGTGACAGAGTGAAATGTCTGGGGTCCTGTTTGGTGATATTTGTCAAACATGTAGGGCTGGTGAGTAAACAGGGATCATTGGAAATGAGAAAGAAAGGCATAGCTCAACTGTGGAAAGGAAATTGAAATATATTCAGTGTAGTGGCTCACCATGACTTGGAAAAAGAATGGGCACTGTGCACAATGGGTGCTACTGTGACCCCTTGCGGAGCTATTCCCAAAGACACAGAGTCGCTGTCTGTCTCAAAATTTATTCGGCATGCTGGGCACCCTGAGCGAACTCAGAGGCCCCCAATAAAACTGTTAGAGGCATTTTATAGTTTACAGACAAGATGCGCGTGCAGGTGGGAATTTTCCACTGTGAAAGAAAACAAGATATCAGGTCAGTTTGAGAGACCCTTAATTGGTTCAAACTGATTTTTGGCTATGTGCTTGTTTTTGAAATGCTAACTAATCCTTGATTGCTTCAGACTTTAAGACGACTAAGGTTTAGTCATTCCAGAGTCTTATCAGGCTGTGTTCATGAAATGCTGAGTCTTGCTTTGTAGATGATTTCTACAGTATTATCTATGTTCTTGTTAGAAAATTTCTACACTACTGTATCTTATTCAGGTGAGCATCACTAACCTATCCTTCTGGTAGGTTCCCATTAATATGTTTGCCTAATATGGGCCACGTGCTTTATAGTCATACTCCATGCTAGCTGCATTTAATCAAGTTCATAATTGGTTTCTGTTACTGAGCTCGTGCTATTTGGCTGTGGTTTAAGGATACTGTTTTAAATGATATTTCCTTGTATGCAAATGTAAAACAAGGAGCTTTTTCCCTGTGCTGACTCAGGAGGTGGGGAGGGAAACCTGTCTTATAGTCAAGTAAATACATGCAGGTGGATCACAGGCTCTGATACCTTCTCTTTCCCTTACAAGGGAGGACACAACTGCAGAAGGTGGTGAGAAGTCAGAACCAGTTCTTACTCCCTGAATCCTGGTCTTTTTCCTATGAATATATGTTCAGAGGCTATGTTAATTGATTCTAAGACATAAGAAGGTCTGTTTTTTCAGGGTCTTGCTTTATACAGGAAAGCCTTCTGTGTTGAGACAGTTCAATCTAAAGCAGTCGACCAAACTAAAGGTGCCCTCAAAATCCAGGCAATGTTATTGGTTTTCTTGTTTTCAGTCTTATCCATTTTGAACCCAGAGTCCCTTTCCAGCCAAGGAAAATGTATCTTTTAAAATAAAGTGTCCGTTTGTAGCTCCATGGCTACTTTGTTCCAACCTTCTTCTAAACCCTCTCAAAGTTCTCTCATTACCACGCTCACCAAAGTACACATAATTGTGGACTTCGTTAATCATTCTCTTGAGGCTTCACAAAGGGTGGCATATGGAAACTGAAGGAAAGGATTCCCTTTATACAAACAGCTTAACCTACTGACTTCAAGATATATCACCACTGTGGTATAATATTAGGTTGTGGACTCCTTTCTGTGGAAACATGCTATGCTGCCATGGTGGTGGTTTAATTTTATTGCAGTAATTATCAGGAATCCTGGTTTTACCTGATAAAAACATCACAAATTATCTGATAAAACCTCCAAATCTGTGGTTAAAATGAAAGGCCCCCCAGCCCTACTTCTGTCCCTCATACCCCACCACAACCCCGCCCCAGCCCTGCTGGTGCTCCTCACCCCGCATCCACAGGTCCTGTGCACCCAGCCCTGCCAGAGGGGCCCCTCAGCTGCCAGGGCTATGGGGCCAGGGACCTGGGTCCATAGACCCATGCCCCTGGCAGGAGGCAGTGGCTGCTGCAATGGAGCAGAACACGGAGTCTGGCTCCCCACCTGCTGCCTGCTGTAGGCTTGGGCAGGAGGTGGTGCTGCTCTCCATTATGGTGCACACTCCTGGAGGATGGGAGGGACCCATGCCCCCCCCCAGATCTGTGTGCAGGGCTGTGTGCTGCCTACTTCAGGCTTAGGCTCCCACCCTGCTGCCCTCCCCCCAGGGCCTTTGCAGCCTAGTGCAAAGAACAGCAGAGCTGTGCAGGAAGCTGCCTGCTGCTGTGAGCTCTGCACTGTTCTGCTGACATGTCCCCTGCCTGCACTGCTGCAATGGGGATGGCAGTGCAGGGTTGCATGCAGGGGATGCAGGCAGTGTGGAGGTCACAGTGGTAGGCAGCTTTCTGTGTGGTTCCACTGTTCCCTGCAGTGCTAGGTTGCACACGCTGGGCTGCAGAGGCCCCAGAGGAGGGCAACAGGGTGGAGAGCACGAGCCTGAAGTAGGCAGCATGCAGCTTTTGTTCCATGTATAGATCTGGGAGGTACAGGTCCTGGCTGCCCCCAGGAGTGTGAGCAGCAGTGGGGAGCCGGCCCCACTCCTCTGCCTGAGCCTGCAACAGGCAGCTCACCCCCACCCCTGTCC
>NW_017728886.1:49694118-49712054 GCF_001723895.1 Crocodylus porosus
TCCCCACCCCCACTTACCTGTGGGAGCTGCTCTCCAGGCTGCCTGGGGTCATGTGCATATACATACATATTGCGCCCCTGCCTTCCTGCCCTGCCACTACCTCCCAGCCCCCTGAAGGTTTGAACTCTGCCAGCCTGCAGAGAGCTCTTTCCAAAACTGCAAAATCTGCAGGTTTCTCCAGTAAAATGAGAAATACAGGTTTGCCTCTGGTAAAAAGTAAAATCATGATTTACTTTGTTTTCCCGTGGGAAATGGAAAACCTGGGTCCCTGGTAATCCATGTAGAAGCACCACCATTGATTGGGGCCGATGTACTGGGCACTGTTCAAAAACACAAAAGAAATAAATGGTTTCTGCCACAAAACAGTTTATTTCTGAATAACTAAACTTAGTGTTAACTTTTTTGCCAATGTAAAATGGTGTGGCTCCATTAAAATCAATAGCGCTCTTTTGATTTTGCCAGCTGGGGATAAAACCTTAAACCTCTTGTGTTTTTTAAATTGGAAAAGCCTTTTTTGATATACCGGTATATCTTACCTAATTTCAACACATTTATCTATTTTCAACATGTGGTTTTGTCAAGATGACGTTGAAATGTTTCCTTTTCACATGCAGTCTGAAGCTAATATGCCAGAATTTGTGACAAGTTACGCCAGAGACCCTTTCAATTTGAAGTTCAAATCACAGAATTTAAACACAGGTAAGTCTTTTCTAACACAGAAGTTAATTGAACCAAGGATGTTTAATATACATTCAGGCTAATTACAGACACTCAAAAAGCCCACAGCAGAATGGATCCAATCTACACAGGTTTGTCTAAGCTGCTTAGATTGAATCAGGAGTGATGGGAACACACATTTGCCCTTTGGTGGGGGGGAGGTGGGCAGATGCCTGCGCTAGCTGAGGCCAGAAGGTGGGGGCTCCACTTGCACACCCTCCAGCATCCACTTGCATGCCTCCCAGCATGCCGGAGATTGCCAAGGGCAGCTGAGCCCAGCCAAAAGGGGCGGTCCCTTTTTTGGCTGTTGGCATATGCCCCAACCCTTTGCTGTTAGCCACAGGGAAGCGGGGAGCCAGCACCAAATCTGTCTCCTGACCTGTCCCTTGCCAGAGGTCAGATACAGTGGTGGCAGGGGAGAGGGAAGGGGAAGAAAGTGGAAGCTCCTGCTGCACAGACCCCTCAGCTGTTCTGGCTCAGCTTTTCCCTATTCCCCCTCTGACCTCCTGACAGCCAGAGCCCCCACCCTGCTTCCCCAGGCTGCCCCCCACCCTGAACCAGCAATCTGGGGGGGCCCCACATTTCCCTTCTCCCCCACCCCCTTCCCCCACCCCTGGTATGGTGGACAGCCGGACTCTGAGCTGTGGCTCCTGTTTGCAACAGTCAGGTGGTCAGGGCAGGTCAGGGAATGGATGCCCCTGCTGTATGACCCCCCAGCTGTACTGGCTCAGGAGGGGGCTAGGGTAGGGTCTCTGCTTTGCCCACTCCCCACCCCCTACTGCTGCCAGCTTGTGGTGGGACAGGGCTGTGGAGTGAAGCTGTGCTGGCCAGGTGGGCCAGGCAATGGGGAAGTGGGGAAGCCCCTGCTGCACAGCCTCACCCCAGCCATGCTGACTGGGGGAGTGGAGTGGGGACAGATCCCCCCTACACCTGGTTCAGCTGAGAGGTGCAGGCAGGACCCAGGACTGGGAACCAGAGGCTTTGCTGCCATAGCTCTGTGACAGCCCAGGGGCAGTGCTGGCCCAGCCCTTGGCCACAAAAGGAAGCTGAGAGGGGATCTGGTGGCCATCTACAAACTGGCCAAGGGGGACCAGCAGGCTATGGGAGAGTCCCTGTTCCCCCAAGCACTACCAGGAGTAACAAGGAATAATGGCTATAAGTTGACCAAGAGTAGATTCAGGCTAGATATCAGGAGGCGCTACTTCACAGTCAGGGCGACTAGGACCTGGAACCAACTTCCAAGGGAAGTGGTGCTCGCTCCTATCCTGGGGGTCTTCAAAAGGAGGCTGGATAGTCACCTAGCCAGAGTCGTTTGACCCCAGCATCCTTTCCTGCCCATGGCAGGAGGTGAAACTAGATGATCTGCTTAGGTCCCCTCCGACCCTACCAACTATGAAACAGCAGAACAACATGGACCAAGGCTAGCCCAGTCACCAAGTGAGTTGGTGGAGGGGAGCCAGCTGAAGAGCTGCAAAGGCTCCTGGGATGCCAGGGGACTGCAGCCTAACTTGAGTCAGGAGGGGGATCTGGGACAGAAGTTCAATAGACTAGTCTAACATAAACAGTTCTTCCTACTCTTTGTTTTTAGGTCCTTTTATTATGAACGTATGAGCATATATTATCCAGCCGCTTCCCTGTCATTGCAATGGCAGTATCCCCATATCCTCTGCTTTGGCCTATGGCATATTATAGGATGGTCTTGATGTTCCAGGTATTGTGCCTTGTAGCTGGAGGTGAGAGTAAGAAGTCACACTATTGGCAATTCCTTTGGTTTATAATTGCCTGTCAATACAGGGGTCTGGATTCAAATGGTCCAGGAAGTGCCTTTCAGTCCTAGGTCCCTATGACTGAGGTGTCCAAAAGAGCCAAATTTGACACCCTATGGAGGAATAGTCCCCAGTGGAAGTTAGGAAGCCCAAGAAAGGATTATACCAGAGCACTTGCCAAATACTGGGCAGTCCCTGCTTGATGCAACTGATCTATACAGTTCATGATATTTAATGGATTTGAACTCCATATGCATTGTCTTTATTATGCAGGTGCCATCCAGTGTTGGCTGTAGCTTTGTTACAGTACTCGGATGTAAAGAGGGAGGAGTGTTTTTACTGTAACTAATGTAGCTGCTAACTACTATAAGCATGTGTTACTTGCAATTAAATAATTACTCGTAATCAAGTGGCTACGGTATGTATACACCGTACCAATGGTCTGGGCGAGATGGTTATTTTTTAAAATGCATATATTTTTTCACTCCTGTTTCTGGGATTCTCTTTCAAACTTCTATCTGCTGTAGGCCCAGATTTCCAAATTCTAATAATTCTTGAGCTACTATTGATAACAGGATAGTCTGCAGAGCCTGGACCGTCTAATAGTAAGTTGTTCATTTAATTTCTTCAGTTTACAGACTGGAACCACTGACAGAAAAACAAAAAGATGTTGACCGAAGATTTGTTACTTACAAGTCTCGTGAATGCAAGTGGGATTCCAGGTTAATTCTACCAAAGAACCCCTGGCCACCCAAATCTGCCTCATTTACGGTTAGTTGTATTCTGAGCCAAGTAATCTGCCTTTATGTTGCTGAAAAGTTTTACTCCTGACCTGAACTGATTTCAAAAGGTTTTGATTCATGCCCTTAGTGGTGGGCAGATGATTGTTCCTAGAGAGAGTAAGAACCGCAACAACTAGACTAGCAGTTCATTCCATCTCTTAGAATAGAGCAGGGGTCAGCAACCCCCGGGACGTGTGCTGAGCATGGCACACAAGGCCAGTTTGCTTGGCACACCGCCGCCAGCCCGGGCTCTAAGAGGCTGCTGCCAGCCATGGAGCCCAGGCTGCTCCCAGCAGGTGGCTGAGAGGCTGCAAGCCCTGCTGCAAGGAGACTGGGCTCCGTGGGCCGGTTGCAGCTGGGAGGCTGCAAACAACTGCTCCAGGCTCCGGCATGTTGGCACTCCGGCACCTTCTGAGGTAGATGTGGTTTTTTCGGCATTCCAGCCAAAAAACATTGCCTACCCCTGGAATAGAGTTTTGTACCTGGGGGAGGGTTGGCTGTGGGACTCCCACTTATGAGAGTAGGAGCTGAAATTATTGAAGGATGCTTTAAAAGTGTAATCTTTACTGCACAAGTATACAACACTGTACATGGCAATGATGTAAACTTACCTCTCCCTACTGCCAAGGAAGCCATGCACAAAAAAATGCTCAGTGGGGCCCAAAATCTATGTGCCAGATGTAGGCTATTTCAGAGGAGAAATATTTGTGATGGCTCATAAACATGAACTAAACATTTAGTGATGAATTCTTTAGATATGAAAAGAATTCTTGGTTCATGCACTCAGCTACCATTAATGTTAATAGAGACTTTGCAGATGCATTGCTTTAAAGAAATGGTATGAATAGCAAATGAACTAAGCTATGAGTTTATCCTTTTGGAAGAATGAGGAAGATGGATGTTTCTGTACCTAATATATTTGTATCTATATAATAACAACAATAGTTTCCATATCTAAATGTAGTAAGTACTGAATTTGCACATACCAATCAGGTGCTTAGACATGCATTCAGAACAGGCATAACTAGCTATTTTAGCACCCTGGGAAGAGTGGGGCTTGTGCTGAGCACTGGAAAGCTAAGGAGCACGGGGATGCCAAGCAAGTATTACTTGAACCTGTAGACTCAAAGACCTGGCTGCTGCTGGCATAGTTCAGGTTCACCGTCAGGTGCTGCCATGACACAGCATCAGATTTGTCCCTCTCACTCACCCTCAGTTATGATGTTGGTTTGGAGTATGTCTACACCATGTCCTTGGCTTGATCTTGGTCTGGCTTGCCCACCTGCTCCCTCCTTGCATGTGCCAGATTAAAAAATGTGGTAGTAAGGACACACTGCGGTGTTCCCACAAGCCTCTCTCAAGCATGTTGTCAATCAACATTTTCAAAGTGGGTGTAGTGTGCCCCTGGAATGACTTAGGTGCTGTATTCCTAGATTTGGTGCGTGCAAACAGGAGCAGGTGGGTGGGCCTTGCTTGGGATATCTCTCTCAGGACACAATGAAGATGTTATTTAGACACATCCTTTCATAATTGCTGCCTGATTCACATGTGAAGGCATGTCTGTGGAGCTGGGTCTTCAGCTCACTCCTTAGACATGTTAAAAATATTCATATGTCAGTGACCTCTCATCTATTTAATTGCTCTAATTTGTTTTTCCTTCTAATTCTGTTGTTAGAGACACAAAAGGCGGCGTGGTGCCTACACTGCATTCTTAGATCGTGTGGAAGAAAGGTTAAGTAACATCTGGCAACATGGGTAGGTGATGACTTAGTATTCTTGTACCATTAATCCACTGTATTTGGAGGACCAAATCATGGTTGCTAGCGCAGAGTGCAGAGCAGTTTGTAGATGTTAGGTTCGGAAGGGACCTCAGTAAAGAGCACTGGGGTGAGATGAACCCAGCTAGGTGCTTGTCCAGTCTCCACTTGAAGACCCGCAGGGTAGGGGAGATTCTGGCAACCCTTCCTGTGAAGAAGTTCTTTCTAATGTCCGACCTGAATCTGCTCCCTATCAATTTATGGCCATGGTTTCTAGTTACTCCAGGGGGTGCCCTAGTAAATAGAGCATATCCTATTCCGTGCTGCCTTCCCCGATGAATTTATAGGCAGCCACAAGATCATCTCTCAGTCTTCTCTTGCAAAAGAGGTATTGGTCCCTCAGTCTCTCCTTGTAGGGCCTTGTCTGCAGGTCTCTGACCATAAGAGTGGCCCTCCTCTGAACCCTCTCAAGATTCTTCACATCCTTCTTGAAGTGCAGCACCCAAAACTGGATGCATACTCCAACTGCAGCCTGACCAGTGCCGCATAGCGGGGAAGCATCACCTCCCTAGTCCTGTTCATCATGCACCTGCTAATGCATGATAAAGCGTGGTTAGCCTTGTTGATCACTTCATCACATTGCTGACTCGTATTTCATCTTGGAGTCAGCTATGACTCCAAGATCCCTTTTCACTGCTGTGCTGCTGCAAAGGTCATCCTCCAGCCTGTAAGTGTCAGTGGTTCTTTTTCCCTAGGTGCAGCACTTTGCACTTGTCTTTGTTGAACTGCATCCTATTTTGTTCTGGCCCTTTTTCCAACCTGTCCAGATCCACCTGGATCCATTCCCTACCTTCTGGTGTGTTAACTTTGACCCATAATTTGGTATCATCTGCAAACTTGGACAGGGTGCTCTTCACACCCTTGTCCAAGTCACTGATGAAGACATTGAATAGCACTAGCCCAAGGACTGAGCCTTGCAGGACTCCACGGCTCGCGTCTTTCCAGGTCGATATCAACCCATCCACCACCACTCTCTGGGTGCAACCCCTAAGCCAATTCGCCACCCACCTGAACATGTAATAATCTACATCACAGCCTGTCAGTTTATTTACGAGAACAGAATGAGATACCATATCGAAGGCCTTCTTAAAGTCTAGGTAGATGACATCTACCTCAACTCCTGAGTCCTAAGCATTTTGTGACCTAGTCATAAAAAGAAACAAGGTTAGTCAGACAGGATCTACCTGCAATGAACCTGTGCTGATTTCCTTTCAGCATTATTTCCCCTACAGGGCTCCCACAAGTGGGATCCTTAATCATTTTTTTCCAGAGTTTTCCCAAGGATAGAGGTGTAACTGGCCTATAGTTTCATGGTTCCTTCTTCCTCCCCTTCTTGAAAATAGGGACCACACTGGCCCTTTCCCAGTCCTCTGGGACCTGACTGGAGCACCACGGGTGCTCAAACATCTGTGCCAGCAGCTCCACTATGACATTGGTCAATTCCTTCAGCACCATTGGATGAAGTTCATCCAGGCCCTCCAAGTGCCCCTTCACTAAGTCGGTGCTAACAGTTGGTGGGCTGGTGCCCCTCCTGTGTCTGTCAGTGATCCAACTGGGAGATTTGTCTTGGTCTGTGTCTAGGAATACAGATGCAAAGAACTCATTGAGGAGCTCAACTTTGTTCATCCTCTTTGTCACCAATTGCCCTAATTTGTCCTGTAGGGGTCCTATGCTACCCTGCACCTTCCTTTTGCTCCCTGTATACCTGAAGAAGGGCTTTTTGTTGTCCTTAATTTTTGTCACCAGCCTAAGTTCTAATCCTGCTTTGGCCTTCCTAACTGATTTCCTGCAGGTGCGAGCCAGGGAGGTATACTCCTTGGTAGCTACCCCCTGTTTCCACAGCCTGTATACCTCTTTCTTTGCCCTTAGGCTTTCTTGAACTTCCCTGTTCAGCCAAGAGGGCTTCTTGGCCCCTTTGCCCCCTTTTATGTGCAATGGGATTGTCTACTTCTGCCCCCACAGGATCGCTCCCTTGAGAAATGACCACTCTTCCTGGACCCCCATTTTGCCAATGTTCTTGAGCTTTAGCACCTCACTAACTAATCTCCTGAGCACACTGAAGGTAGCCTTTCTGAAGTCTAGCTCTTCAGCCCTGCTGGTTAGCTTACCCACCCTTCATCAGATAGTGAATTTAATCAGTTGATGGTCACTATCCCCTAGGTTATCTTGTACCTGCAGATTCCTCACCAGGTCATCCCCTGTAGCTAACATCAAGTCCAGCAAGGCATTTCTCCTAGTGGGATCATATACTTCCTGTGTTAGGTGGCAGTTCTGTATGCAGGTTAAGAACAAATGTGAGCAGTTAGATTTGGCTGACTGTTCCTCTCTGCAGATTTCAGGGTAGTTTAGGACACCTATGACAACCATATCTCTCGACCTCTAAGAGCTGTCTGGAGAATTCCAGGTCTAGCTCATCCTCCTGGTGTGGCAGTAGATCCCCACTACCAACTCCCTTTCCCCTTGATCCCCTGACAGTTATGATGCTATCATTTGTTTCCTATGAAATTGAGTATAGAGCTGCTTAGGGATTGTCAACAGTAGATGGCACTCCTGATGGGAGAAGACTGGGGGCAGTGAATGGTGGTAAAATAGCATGCTGTTTGGGTGTTGATGTAGAAATCCTCAGGAATGGGATATACCCACAAACTGTTGTGCTACTTGCACAGGAAAATTGGGACCCCTGCACACAGATACTGCTGAATGAGGTGGTATTCCTGTCCAATCAAAGTATCCATTATCATGCAGGCTTCTCCCATCTTCCAGCAGCGCATGGTTTCTTAGTCACTGTAGACTGCAACATTATGTAGATATATGCCAGGTAGCTGTAACTGAATTAACTTGTGGTACTGGGAGGACTCTACCTGTAGTAGTATGGAACTTAATAGAAGTAAAAAAGCAGAGTAATTTGGACTATTTTGAGGTCCCTGCTGTTACAACTAAACTGTAGTATCCAAGTTATACTGTTTAAAGGTAGTTCAGGTATTTACACTCAGAGCTTCATATAGATGTACATAGATATAGAGCTGCAGTGTACCTAAAAGCTGTAGCTGAACCTTTAGAAAGTGAAGGTGGTTAATCTGACAATGTATCTCCTGATTTAATCGTCAGTCATTCTGTACGTGATATAGGTTTCCTGATTTCTAACCACAATATGACTGAGATTTGTTACTGTAGGTGAATAGAAAAGTTGCTGAAATTAAATTGCATTTCCTGCTGACAGTTTTTCTTAATAGAAGCCACCTCTCTATTGAAAAGTTAGGATGTTTATCTAGAGTTATGGCATGTTGATTAGTTGAATCAAAACTTGCTTTTGTCATGCATTTAGGGTGAAAATATATCCTAATTTATCCTGAAAATATATCCTTATATCCTACTTGCATCCCTTAAGCTGTGCTCTGAATAGGAACATATTTCATCCTGGTGTACTTAGAATCATAGAAATCATAGAAAATTGGGTTGGAAGGGACCTCAGGAGGTCATCTAGTCCATTCCCCTGCTCAAAGCAGGACCATCCCTAACTACTTGTGTGGCCATATATTTGGTCCCCGCCAAAACCCAGGACTCATGTAACATGGTGTTCAGAATAAGGTATCCGAAATCTTGGTAAGAACTGCTATGCTACTGCTCTTCATTGTAGCCCCAGTACAGTGATTCTTTAAGTATGAAATTAGCAGCACCAATCTTGAAACTGGAAAAATCAATCCTTTCTAAATACTCTGTTTTAATTCTTCTTTTATTCCATGGAGTCTCCTACAAACCTGATGCAGTTTTATATTATAAATTGTTACATTAAATAGGAGCATCTTCATTTCGTAGGGATCCCAGGCTATTGGTCAGGACAAGAAGAGAGCAACGCAATGGAAGTTCTACAGCGATATCCAACATTCCTGACATATGAAACATAAATACCACCACAAACTCTGAGAGATACTAGCAGTGTTTATCCATATTTCTTGTACATCTTGTTATGTCAGGTCTCAACTTTTTGAGAATCCTGGCTTGGAATAACAAAGGAGAGCTAGAGCTCTTAGTTCATACTAATTATTCTGGGTAGATCCATTAACTAAGAACTTGTAATATGTATAGTACAATGCAGTTGGTGTAACTTTTAAAGCACTGATTCAAAATGGAAACAAAGTAAAATGTAGCATGAGTTTGCAAAACAGTCTCCTATGGTCTTTCTTGTTGTACATTTGAGCTCTCTGCTTTGCATGGTTTTTATTCCTGAAAAAACAGAAGTGATATTGTGACTTCATCCTTAAAAAATACTTTTTTATATATTTCCTCTTTCACTTCATACCTTTCTTCTCTTCTTCATGTCCTTAGTTTTAAACCTACCTAACCTTATTAGTCATTTGCCACTTCATTTGTTTACCCAGGCACTTTGAAGCTGAGGGGAGAATGGGCCTCCCATCACTTTCAGAAGCTACAATTTCCAAGTCACAGATCAAGAATTTAGAACTGACACCCTGTACCACTGATGCCATGTTCACGTTCTTGTCTATCCCATTGAAACAAGTGGCCATTTTGCCATTGACTCCAATGTGGGAAAAGCCAATGTCTGGAAGGCTAGATATTGTGAGGTGAATTCATTATTTGTTGAGACTAGTGCTCAGCAATTCAAAGGGTCAGGCCTTCTAAGGGCAGAGACTCATCTTTTTAAAGGGCACTAAAAGCAGTTACAATTACAGGGACCTATAAATATGATGATGATGTTCTTTTATTACTTAATCCACTTTGGCATCCTCTGGAAACAGTGGTCCATAGCAGGAAATATTATAACATGTGAAGATAAGTGACTTAGGTAAAACACTAAGAAGGACAGAGACCAATCTGGAATTTATTGTGTCCTAACTGAACATTCAAATCTTTGTTTTTCCTTTCCTTTCCTTTCCATAAACTACTCCCCCCCCCGCCACACACACACACACACACACACTCACACACACACACATTGAACTTTGTTCCTTTGTTCTTGGGGGTTTTTTGTCAGAGCTAGGTTTAAGCTGTAAGATAACAGTGCAAAAGTGGACACTAACTGCTGTGTTAGTATGAGGAAATTACATGCAGGACTGATTTGTCCTTTCAGAAAGAAAGTAAGGCCATAATTTAATTCTCACCAATGATTCTCCCTTAGGAAATGATCTCATAGTTCTGAGTGGACTCCTAGCCAGTTTAGAGTCTTTGTAATAATTCCCAGATGCACATCTTCATAGTATGCTGGGCCAGGAGGAAATCCATTACATTCCCAGATTCTTGTCTGGTTTGGAATGTGGAGCTCACTGTTAATCTCATTTTAAAAATCTAAATCTGGATTCAGAATGAACAGAATTGGGGAATTCTCTTCCTCTGTGCACCAGCAGATGCAGTCATTTTCAAGTTAATTTAGCTTGGTTGTGCAGTCCTTACACAGCACCAGATGGGATTGCTAAATGCTGAGTGAAGGCTCTATATGACCTCGTATTTGAAAGTATACAGCTATTTTGCACTTGTACCATGTTGAAAACATTAACTGGGCCTTCCCAAACCTCTAATGGATAGGGAAGTAATACACAATATTTGGTGCATCTAGCATTCTTCCAGCATTGTGCAGCAATGGAGATTGACCAGAAGCCTATACTAAGGATGGACATAGACAGGTAAGCAGAAGCCTTACATCATCTTTCTTGGATGTAGAGACATGTGGGTGCCACCACTCGCTAACTGCTTTTGAAGAGTCTAGTCTGGGATCACAGCCAGACAATGGAGGGAAATACACGGAAGCTCAAGAGCCAGCCCACAGCGGTAGCCAAATACACATTGCAACCCATGACGTGCCTTGCTCCTGGAGCAATTCAGTATCCTCAGCCTCCAGTTTCACTGGGTTGGATACCTGTGTGCTGATTGGGCACACATTTTGGCTGAGTGAAAATCTGTGACTGGTCAGCCTAATACTGTCCTACTGGTCACCGTACCACAGAAAGCCTTCTAGGAGAGTCCCTGTGGATCCTGTCTGGCCACAGCAGGAAAATAAATACAACCTGTCATCAGGCTAACTTCTTTGTGGAGGACAAAGTGGAGAGATCTGCCTTCAGGCATAACTTATGCAGAGGATTTCACCAGTGCCTGTAGACTTGAAAACAGCTTAGCAAGATGTGCTGCAGAAAGACCTAATCAAGCACAGGAATGTGGGGATTGGCCAATGGGACGGTTATGGAAAAGTCTGTGCAGCATGAGAGAAGGAGCTACCAGCTGGTGGTGGGGCTTGTACTTGGTGGGTTGTACTTTGCACCTTCAGTAAAGGGTATGAGGCTTCTGAGTACAACAGAGTCCAGTATGTATATGTACCAAATTCCTTATGTCCAGGGTGACTGCTATGCTCACAGGGAATGAGCACAATCTGCTGGGTTGCTGATATTATGCATGACTTTGGTTTTAACCCACTTAGAGCACATACTTCACATCTCTCAAGATAGCAAGTCAGACACTGTCTCTCTCTCTTTTTCTTCTTCTCACAAACACAGATGGTGCGTTTCTCTCCCTCTGCCTTCCTTTACTTCCCCAGGAAAGCAAATCTAGTACATACAATGAAGTACCCTGCCCTGCCTGGCCTTGTCTGACTCCCCAAACTGTCTCTAGATCATGGTCAGTGCACCTTATACTCTCCCTACACTGAACTGGTGGCATCTCATGGGGTTTGTTTTGTTTTGTTTTGTTTTGGGGGGGGTTTTGAGTGGGGGTAAAGGGGGGTGATGTGAGTCTTCATAAATTCACAGGCTACCTGTGAAGCAGCAGGGTACAGACTGAAAACATGGCATTAATCCTACTCTGAAGATGATTAATGGCATTTTTCTCTCCAAAGACAAAAGCAGAGCTTTGCTTGAGAATTGTTCCAGATCCCATTTTGAAATTTGCTGGCAAAGTGAACGTTCTGTGGCATTTCAGACAGGTACACACATCTACGTGGGACTGTGTACAGTGCCAAATGGATGTGCATGTTGGATTTAGGCACACAATTTTTGGTGTTCAATCTAGGGTGAATCACTTAAAGATATGAGTATCCAACTCTGTCCTAAATTCCAGTTATACAAATAGCTGCAGGAAGCTCCAAGTAGGTGTATCTGGCCCAAGGATGGGATTTTAAGATTTGGACACTTATTTCGTATAAGCCTTTTTGAAATGCCTAGTTCCTTATACCAAAAAAGGGGAACCATTCCTACTAAGAACATCGTGGGGGAAAAAGAGAGGCATCCCAGAACTTACAGTTTGCACCCAAAGTTGAACCCCCAGCATTGCTGCGAAGAGAAATGTAGATGCTGACAGGCTAGGAAATACATCAGACTTCATGCTTAGCTTCCAAATTCTTGTGTCCAGGTGACTACAGTGGCTTTTCTAAAATGAAGCAGGAGTTAAGCTAAGTATGCAGCTGTGAGCCTCCAGGACTTATCAGTGTCAGTCTTCAGCACAATAGAGCAGTGTGACCAGTATTGTACAACCTAGAATCCAAACAGAGAGTGAAATCCTTCCATGATTATGATAAAGTACAAATTGGAGAGCTTGAGTGCACTCTAACATACAGCATAGAAATCACATGACTTTTTTTATGAGTCCTTCATTGCTGTTTCCAAGGGTAATTAGCAAGTTAATGATTCTCAGGAAATCCACTGACCCATGCAAAGTGCCATGGTAAACTGAAAGACTGCTATCGGAGTAGAGTGTCTCTTGTCTGTATTCCATGTCTGAACTCATTTGCTATACAAACTATCCTGTGATTCCATCTCAAAGACGCTAGTCTCTCAGGCTGATCTCTCCTTTTACTGCATGCTTCATATTGCCTTAAAGAAACAAGGTGTATTTTCTGTAGCGAGCAGTGGCTAAATATGTAATTACATCTCGGCAGATGTTGGTATTGAAGTCTAGCAGAATCTCTTAACTTTTTTTTTTTTTTTTTCCACCTTCACTGTCTAAATGTAAATGCAATTTAAATCCTGCTGGCACCCTTTCTGAGCATGTTGTCAGCTGCAATGTGAGCATTATTTTGCAAAGTATAGAAAGAATGATCAACATCTTGTACTGTAAGTGTCTCTGGAAATATGCCTTAATCCAAGGCAGGCTGGAGTCTATTAGAAACTTTCAGTTTACTCTGGGCTTTGGATGACGTGTGTGGCAGCTGAATTGCTTTGTTTTGGATTTGTATTACACACATGGCATTAATTTGAGAAGGACTGTGTTTTGAAATGTGCTTTGGTACAACCTCCTGCAGTTTCCTTAAACAAAATGGAATCAATCTGAGAACTTTACTTTGGATACTTGTGACAGACTGATGTAAGCTTCGACAGAGATTAGTTGTAGATGGTGTGCAACTAGAATACTGCGTAAGAGCAAACAAACTCATTTCAAACGAGCTTTCTTTTTAAAAGGAAAAATCAGCAGACTCACGAGCTACTGTTACTAATACTATACAATACAGTGCCTTTTCTGTGCATCTCCAAGTGTTTACAGACCTTTATCAACTCCAATTTAGACACAGAATGTGAGAAGGAGAGCTGCGTAAGACTATCAGAAGAACAACCCTACTTTGGATAGCCCTTTAGACATGTCTAAAGATCATTGTGCACTCAGAAACTTTGGTCATCAAGACTGGACTTAAGCATGCATTTAGTTACTTTCTTGTGTTGGGGGTCTAAGGGATTTCGCAAAAGGCCACATAATCAGGCTCTGGATTAGACTTCACTTTGTGCTCAATCCATTTTATCAATTACAGTAACTTCATTACACATAAACCAGTTTAAATGATCAGAAACTGATTTAAACAAGTAACAGAATAGAAGTTCAATGCAGATAAACCAGTTTCAAAGTGGCTGAAACTAGTTTAAAGATAAACCTGATTGAATGCCGTATCAGACTTAACTGATTTGGGTCAAACGGGTTTATGAAACTTCTGTCCCAGACTCCTTCCTGGTTCAAGTTAAATCATGGTCCTCCAGCAGCCCAGCATTTTGCAGCCCTGGGCTGGGCAGGCTGTGCTGTCTGCTCTAGAGAGCAGGGCTAGCTGGAGCAGTGAGGATTGACTGACAAAGGGGGAACAGAAGTGGGGGGGGCAAGCCCAGTCTATAAGGAGGGGAACTGACCCCCCCCAAAAAACCCTGGGCTGGGGGCTGGGGCCAGGGAAAGGGGTTAAACACCCCTTTTCCCACTCAAACTTACTGTTGGCTGCAATTGTGGACTACAAATTTCACAGGCACTTGGAGACAGGAAGAAGAAGTGATGTGAGCAACCCTGCAGAATCCTGCTGATGTAATACTGGACTTCAAATCCTAATGCCTTTGGGGGCAGGAGGAAGAGGAAGTGAGCATACAGACAGAGACCTGTGCTCTTGTGCCCGCTGGCTTCTGGCCTGAGTCACTGATGCATAAAATACAGCCATATACCTGCAAAGGTAAATGTCTGTTCACTTATGTTTCATTTTTATTTGTGCAGTTTAGATTAACTTGCAAAGGCTGAATCAATTCAGCCTCGGGCTTTTTGACTGTCTGTACCTAGCCTAAGAAAAATCTGACACCTTTAGATAGCTGGAGCCAAGATCGTGCCCAGAAGCAACAGTCTTAGTCATCAGCTGACCTGGCCTAGGGAAGGCAGAGAAAAACAGGTATATGCTTATACAGAGAACCATGTGAGCAAACCCAACAGTATACAGGCAACAAGTGTGTGGAAGCATGTCTTCCATCAAAGGTAGCAACACAGACAAGAAGCAGGAGGCTGGCTCAAAGACCAATATATTTGAAGACAACAAAGTGTAGTAGGCAACTTTGGGATAAAGACTTCATCCCTAGAGAGGCCTATGTAGCCTTGACTCTAGCAAATCTGCAAGTTGCTGCACATTAGACAAAACAACAATAATAAAAGCAACTGTTGAAAGGAAGAAGACATGCTGCAGGAAGAATGAGATGCTTGAGCTGATATCTGTAAGTTGGTCTGTGTATGTGACTAAAATACTATCTGTAATTGCAGCATCTCTGGCAGTGGTTCTTTTGCTAAGGATTCAGTTTACTTTCATATTATTACCCAGCCTTCAGTATACAGAATACAGAAGCTGAACCTGCTTAAGCACAAAGACCTGCAAAGAGAATATTTAATTTTTCTTAATACAAAAATATGGCAAGGGAATGTCTGTGACTTACGCTGAACTAAACAGTATTGTGCATTGCACATTTCTTTAGTGAATTCACTAATGCTTGTTAACAAACATCCTTCACATTCATTGCTGAAACTTCTTTTTACTTGCATCAAAAATAGTGTAGAAGTTTCTATGTGAGTAGTGATATACCCTTTTCTACCAATGGTTCGGGCTAAAACAGTCCCTTAGTGTACAGTGGAAGGTCAGATTACAATGCAATAAACAGATTCATCCTGGTCTATATTTTTAGAAACAGGAAAAATCCCTCCTGGTGCCTTTTGAAGTAAAAAAAGCACTGTGAATAGTCAAAAATAATTAGAACCAGAGTGTGACTTTTTTTTTTTCAGTTAAGGAAATATTCTGCCTTTGTGGAGCTGACAAACAGTGTAAAAGGAAACACAATTGCCTACTCTATTTTAAAGCGCTAGAGCATGGATATACTGTCCACTAATTATTTCTATAGAAGCTGGCTGGTATGCTGTATGTGAAACTTCAGACCAGATAGGTCTGCTGAAGGTCTTATGTAGTTCTTTGTGGTCATATGATTTTGTCCATTCTGCATTAGAGCTGATAACAAGTGTTTACTGAGTTAAATAGGAACTGGGTCATGCCCAAAGTGCATTAAACAAATGGCTCTGGCATTCTGAGAAGACAGTCCATTTTCATGATGCTGCAACCGAATATTACATACATCTGTCAAATGGATTCACTGATTTTACTGGCTTCCCTTTTGTTATTTCTCACTATATTCATTGTTACTGCACTGTAATATTTTGGCCTGTTTAAGGGTAAGCACAACAAATTCAGGTATTAATGGGGATTTTGCCTTTTGACAACAGAGGAGCTCCGGTACATGTGATTACAGAAGGAAGTCACATCATTGCAAGTCCCCTAGGAAATAATGGGTATCTAATAGAACTTAATTTTCTAGTGAAGAAGACTAAAAAGCTATATTGAACTGCACACTTCTGTGACCTTGTAGTCGCTGCTGATAGGGGCAGGTTGGGTTTAACATATTATCAGTTAAACATTGGTAACTGAGGTTCCAACAGAACTTGCTCATCGTCAGTTAATACAATATGAAGCAAGACGGTTTGTGACTCCGTTGACTGTAGGTCTAGTTTAATGCCAGGTTTACGTGTGACCTTATGATTGTGTTCTAACATATATGTGTCTATTGAAGAGGCACACTCAGAACCACCAGGGACAACCATCAGTAAATATCATTAATACACTTTCATCATTGCTATTAGCTGTGTTCACTCATGGTAGACTTGGAGCCCTGCTTTTGCTCATGATGATGCACCTTTCTTATTTCTGAAAGTCCCCTTAGGAAAAACAGGAAGTCTATTTTAGCTTCCAGTTGAAACACATTTCACTTTATCACTTAATAAAAGTGAGAGTGTAAATCTGAAACATTTTCCTGAAATTCCCCGTGAACAAAAACTTTCTCAATTGAAATAGATTTTTTTAAATTTTCATCTTCACATCCCTTTTCTATATGAAATTTCTCACTTGTAATTTGGATATTTTGCCTTAACCTGTACTTAATTCTCATTTAATTCTTTGTATGGGGGCCTAGAAAACAGAATGGATGCATTTTGGAAAAAAAACACAAAGTAATACAAGTCACTATTACAAGTCATTTAGTTTCTTTTATAGGGTTACATGATGGAGCAGAATGTCTTCCTATTGCATCTAAACCTGTGGAATAAACCTAAAAAGGATTTTATTTTGACAATGAGCTTTCTAATATTGGTGCATTTTCCACATACTTTCTGCAGTCAGGAAAGAGACAGGAAAAAAACATGTCTATTTCCAGTAAACATGTTTATCAGCATCTGGAAACTGAAACTGATTCTAAGTTTGATTTAAAAATATATCTTCATCTAGACTTTAATGCTCCTGGACAATTTTGCTTTGACCATATCCCATTCCATCCCTCTGATTGCTTCCGATGCTGTTCCCAGCAGCTCTAGAGGATGAGTATGCCTTCTACTTCCACAGAGGAAGGGAAGAGGTGAAGTCACTCTACATCAGGGGTAGACAAAATGTGGCCCAGGGGCTGAATGCAGCCCACCAGGCCATTCTATTCAGCCTGCGGGGCGCCTAAAAAATGTAGAAAATTAATATTAATCTGCCCTGGGCTGCCTGTCATGCAGCCCTCGATGGCTTTCCAAAACTCAGTAAGTGGCCCTCTGCCCAAAATAATTGCCCGCCCCTGCTCTACATTATAATTCAGGTGGACTCTCTGGACATACCTAATCCAATTGGTTGGTTTGGATTTGGGCTTTCTTGAAAGCCTAGCACATTCAATGATAGGGCTCCCATTAACTTCAGTGGGTTTGGGATCAGTTCCAGGATTTGGGAGACTGATCAGTGAAAAAGAGGTAATATCCTGTCTCATTCTCAGTTAAAACAACAAAACATCAACACAAAAATACAAAGCTCACTGGGTATATTCATGTTGCATTCCCTGTTATGAGAACAAGAGAACCTTAGAGCTATGACAGAAGCTATCAACATTTTGTGCGTGTAGGGTTAACATGGTATTTAGGCCCGGGCTCGCAAGCGGGAGAAGTACGCCCCGCTGGCCGACACCCTGAGGAGCCGCGGCTATGACGTGACGGTGGACGCGCTCATTGTGGGGACGCTCGGAGCCTGGGACCCCAACAACGAGAGCGTCCTCCGCGCCTGC
>NW_017728886.1:49712439-49717492 GCF_001723895.1 Crocodylus porosus
TTGTCATCTTTTTCCTGGATTCCCCATCCAAAACATCTACTAATAAAAGTCAATTCTTTTGCAGGATATCCTTTAATTGTTATCAAAGGTTATATCTTCCCTCTGTCATTTTAAAGCAGTTGCCTTTAATATATTTTAAAACTATTTTCACCTTTATGCTAACTCAAGTTGGGCAAAAACAGGGTAGGACTTCAACCGAACAAATGTTAGTGTGCAATTGGTGTAAAAATGTTGATGCCTTGAATAGAACAGAATATTATCTATTAAATTTTATTACTGAAAGATTCAAACTAGAGACATTTTGTAGATGATCCTATGAACTTTATTTCATAAATGTACCAGATACAAAAAATCATGGACTCAATATAGACATTGGATTTATGACACATTACAACCTGCCTGACATCTGATTCATCAGGTGCCTGCCCGACCTTACCTTTTATGATTTTCTTCACACCCCATCCCCACCTGCTTCCTCCTCTCCCCTCCTTTTCTACCTTTTGTCTTCCTAATTTCCAGGTATTTACTTTTTTTCCACAGACTACCTCTTTTCTCCCTTGGAGATCTCAAGTACAGTAAAGTCTCCCTTACTTACCTTTGGATTATTTTTCCCCCGCACCTTTCCCTACTCTTTGGTTTCCTAATTTCTACCTGCTTACATTTTCATTGATATCCTGTCAGACTTTTAGTTTCTTTCATTTTTTGGAGATCTCAGAACAGCAGAGACTCCCTATGCCTGAAGAAGGGTGCTTGTACCCAAAAGCTTGTACCCAAAAGCGGGCCTGCACTGTTCAATATCTTCATCAGAGATTTGGATGAGGGGGTGAAAAGCACCTTGTTCAAGTTCGCAAATGACATTAAGATGTGGGGAGAAGTAAGCATGCTAGAAGAGAGGGACGGGCTACAATTAGATCTCAACAGGTTACAGTGGTGGGCAGATGAGAATAGGATGAGTTTCAATACAGACAAGTGCAAAGTGTTGCACCTGGGGAGCAAGAACCAGCACCATACCTACGGGCTGGGGAACTCCCTTCTCATCAGCACAGAGGCAGAGAAGGATCTTGGAATCATCATTGATGCCAACATGAGCATGGGCCACCAATGTGGGGACGCAGTCAGGAAGGCTAACTGCACTTTGTCATCCATCCATAGATGAATCACGAGCAGGTCCAAGGAGGTGCTCCTCCCCCTCTGTGACACTGATTAGGCCACCGTTGGAGTAGTGCATCCGGTTCTGGGTGCTGCACTTCAGAAGGGATGTGGACAACATGGAGAGGGTCCACAGGAGGGCCACCCACATGATTGGGGGCAGCAGGGCAGGCCCTACGAGGAGAGGCTAAGGGACCTGAACCTGTTCAGCTTCCACAAGAGAAGGCTGAGAGGGGATCTGGTGGCCGCCTATAAACTTGCCAAGGGGGACCAGCAGGCAATGGGAGAGTCCCTGTTCCCCCGGACTACTACCAGGGGTAACAAGGAACAACAGCCTTAAGTTGACTGAGAGCAGATTCAGGCTAGATATCAGGAGGCACTACTTCACAGTCAGGGCAGCTAGGATCTGGAACCAACTTCCAAGGGAAGGGGTGCTTGTCCCTACCCTGGGGGTCTTCAAAAGGAGGCTAGACAGCCACCTAGCTGGGGTCATTTGACCACAGCATCCTTTCCTGCTCATGGCAGGGGGTCAGACTAGATGATCTGCTTAGGTCCCTTCTGACCCTACCAACTATGAAATTTTTCCCCAACTACTCAGTTGGTCTACTAAAACAGGGTTTTCAACCTTTTTGGATCAGTGTGCCCCTGGTGGCTGGATGCAGAGCAGGGAGGGAGAGGGTGGTGTGAGGCCGGACGTGGAGCGGAGGTGGGGGGAATATGGGTGGTGCCTGCGCGGCGGTGCGGGATGGTGCATGGCCTTCTCAAGTATCCCCCATACTAAAAGATATTACATCTACCCAAAGAAGCTTGCCTGTTTATGTCCTTAGACCAACACAGCTACAACCCAAAACCCTGCAGCTAGACAGTAGTATTCAGAGATACCACAGACTCAGTCTTGTACATACAGGCTCATATGTATAGTCCTTAGGCATGCAAACAGTCTCACTGAAGTCAACAGGTATATTTATGTGACTATGGATGACAAGGATGAGTAGGGGTGTTTTGGAAATAGGTCCTAGCTTTGGAACAAATGCCATGTAGGGGTAATATCCTGGCACCATTGACTTCAGCGATAATAAGTAAATGGAGAGAAATAGTCAGCTGTGGTTGAAGTCAGGCAGAAGACAGGGTAAATAAGTAATAACTAAATGGTATAACTAATCAGCATTTTTATCACTGTTGAAGGAAGAAAGCTGATCTTTTTTTCTTTCACAGAAAAGGAACAAGACACACGTTTTTCAGTAGGCATAATTGCTAATGCTTCACACAAACATTTTGCAATTTCACAACCATTGTGTTTAATTCTGGATTACTTCTGAGCATGCCTGTTTTTTGATCAATCATTTAAATGAAATTTAAGAGAGAGAGAGAGCGATGCATGAAATTTAAGAGAGAGAGCGATGCATAAGAAGGGCGCAGTTATAATTTTCCTTGAGCAAACAATATCAGCTTAGAATCTTATTTTTCCAGAAATGTTTCCTTAATACCACTGTAAGCCTGTACTCAGGAACCCCACAATAGTTCATGAGCTGTCTGAGAATACGAAGTTTGCTTAGAGGGGCTCTCTTGTTTTACTGGAAAGCAGAAGTTTGAAAATAAATTTTTCATTGAAAAATAGCCCTACTGGAAATTTTATTTTTATAGGAACATTTCTATTGGAAATTTTATACTTTTATTTAAAATGAAACTTTTTTTTAAAGGAAAATTCTTCAATATTTGACATCGTTAGCTTTTCCTATCATTTTCTTATATCTTTCTACTGTTTTCCACATTTTCCAATTTGAAAGGGATTAAAAAGTGTCTTTTCTGCTTTCCTGTTACTTTTCCTCTCCTTTTCTAGTTGAGAGACAGCAAAAATAGGTGAGCCATAATAATGTAAGCAAAACATATAAACAAAATATTAATATATTTAAACAATGTATTGATTTGCAAAAGTAAAACTAAGCAACATTTAAAGTCAAAGTGAAATTTCAAGACTTTCCATCAAAACTTTAAAAATAATACTTTTGCCACAGGAAAAAAATGCAGCATGAAAATACCTTTCTTTTCTGCTGGTCAAAGGTCACAAATATTAGCGTTGGACCTATTTACATGTATGTGCCTATATAAATATATGTGCATGTGTATTGCCTTCTGCAAGACAGAAGCTTCTTGAGACAGAAAATTTCCTTGTTAGAAGTATGTAGCATCCTAATGTTCACTGTCACTGATGATGTTTACATTTTTTCCCATTTAATGCTCACATCACTATTGTCACCGGGTTAAAAGTGCCTGGGTCAGATAAGGCTTATGAGCATGATGGATGATGTCCATATGTTTAATGGCTGCAGCCAAAAGATGACTGTGCTTTCTACCAGTTTTTATTGATTGCTATGCAGTGTATTTGATGGAATTTTACTTGGCTTCCTGTGCTTTTGACATCTTAGTTGGTGGTTGTTAGCTCTAACTGGCATAAACTAACATTTGTTGTGTTGTGGGAAATACTCATTATAAAAGGCTCAAAAGTGATGTGACAGTTTTCTTTTCCTTTTTCTGTAACCATTCAGACCAAGAGAAAGATAAATACCAAAATCTTCATAAAACCTTATTTTCTAGTCCTGTATAAATAGTGAACTTCAATTACCACTTCTTGGTTCTAAAAATACCATTCTGAAACTTGAGCTAAGTTAAAGTATCTGGATTTGACTCTTATATAAAAAGTCTGTGAAGTTCAGTTCTTGAAACTTACAGGAAGTCTGTCTGCTCAGACTATTTCTGGAAATTACCCTCAGCCACTATGGGTGGCCCAGAAGCTATTACGTCTCTTAAAGATTTAAGCCTATGTAACTTCTTCACTTGATCAAAGAATATGCAGCTTGCCTCAGGGACTGAGCCTTCTTTGCCTAGAGAAGTGCTTTCTCATGCTCTCAGTGGATGGCCTTGTGAAACTTCAGAGTGCACAAGCTCATAGCGGTGGTACGTACAGGTAGCCAGTGGGAAATACTAGGTACAAGCATTTCTCCCACTACTCAGCCTCAGGGGTCTATATTATAGGGCCTCCATCATTTTGGTCTGGAGGCAGAGCATCTGTCCACCTTTTACCTAATAGGCTAATGGTTAGGTCACTTTCTTTGGCAGTCAGACAACTGCGGCTGGGTCATTTTCCGTACATTTTACATGGACCTAGGCACCTCCATACAGTCCTGTTTCACTCCTCATAGCCCAACTTCTCGGCTGATATTCCATTAATGTTACGCTGAGTCATGTAAGTTGGGGGTCTGGCCAAGTGCCTCCAAATCTTCATTAACCTAGATAAATGAATTTTCCATTTTTCTGTATTTTTTACCTGTTTTCCAAGAAATACTTTCTCATTGCAATCTTGAATTTTATTCATGGCAAAGATTTGCAGACTTTCCTCATCAAACTAGGACAGGTCTGCCCAAATGCAGAAAACTCTATACTTGGTGGATTGATTTTGATGACAGCTTTTTAAATAGCAACTATTATCATATCTCCATACAGGAAGGAATGATTTATTGCTGTGATAAACCTGAGGAAATTCCTGGAAACCTGCATGATCTGGTAATTTACTACAGTGAGCAAACAAACAAAACCCAAACAAACCAAACCAGTTCCTCTAAACAGGAGGTAGTTGTGTGAGAAGACATGGAAACACATCCTTCTTGACATTTGCCTTCTGTTTGTTCTAGCACAATGATTTTCCACCAGGGTTCCACAGAACACTCAAGTGCCTTTCAAGGGTGTCAAGGCATTCAGACGAGCCTGGATGCACCTCTTGTGCAGCATTTCCAACCCCTTTGAGACACTGCAAGAGGCACACACAGGAACAGAAAAAGGTTCCCCCCGGTTTGCAGCATGGGGGCAAAATTAGACCCCTTGGGGGTCTAAAAAAATGGAATTAAAA
>NW_017728886.1:49718050-49722353 GCF_001723895.1 Crocodylus porosus
GCAGCCATTGGGCTGGTGGGGGATGGGTCCAGCTGGGGCTGGGGTGGGGTGTGGGCCTTGCAGGGGCTGTGGGGGCCATTTGGACCCTGTGTGGGGGGCCTTAGCCCCTGTGTGGGGGCTGTAACCCTTGTTGGGGTGACAGCAAAATATATATTCATGTATTTGTGAATTCATTAAACATGTATTTAGAGTTCACTTTATTACTGTGAAAAGAGATACTGGTAGTCTTCCAAACTGTTTTAATCCTGCAGATATATCAATAAAACATTGCCCAACTGATTGCTGTCTCTGTATCACTTTTTTTCTCTTTCTTTATAGTGGTCTTTTGTTTTAATTGTGGAGGAACATGGATTTGGGGGTATTTTACAGAGTGACTTCGGGATTTTTTTATTAGGGGGTTTTCAGTTTTTCAATAGGAAACACTAGAATTCCTGGAAGGGAGGCAAGAGGCTGGATCCAGGCAGAGGAGCCTGCTCAGAGCTGGCACCTTGGACCCAGCTGGCTGTGGCTGACCTCCTGGCCAACTGGGGGCAGGAGGACATGCTTTGACAGTTCAGAGCAGGCCACCACACCCAGAACATCTTCCAGGCAATAGCTGCCCAGATGGCCATGCAGGGGGAACACATGGCAGTAGTGCCACACAAAGGCCAACTCTGTAGCCACAACCCACTGGCAGCTGGCCCAGAGGGGCAGGTGCTCTACTGGCTGTGCAGTCCCCATCCAGGTCTGGCAGGTGCGCAGCAGGTCACAGCCAGGCAGCAGCCCCACACCCCACTGCCAGACTGCTGCAGTGGGTAGACGGTGCAGAGAACTCTCAGGGCTGCTTCAGCAGTCCTGCTGGTAGTGTCCCCAGGTAACAACTGGCTGGGCCCCAGAAACTCCTGAGAGTGAATAGCTGTGAGCTACTTGCCAAGGCAGCTTTTTGTATTGATGGGGCCAGGACAGAGGAGCTTTTTATACTCTTGGGGACAGCACAAGTGCTGGCCCTGGGCTCTAGCTTCCCCTGGCTGCAGATCCAGGAGTAGCAAGGCAGGGTTATTTTGCCCCATGTGGCACGATTTGCTCCTCAACAAAGTAGATGTCTGAGCACATGCACTGAGGCAAAAAGCCCCACCTCAACTTCAGTCTTTCTAAGTTTTGAAATATGCTGCTCTTATTTTTCTGTAGGGAAGAAAGAGTGAAAATGAAGAGTTGGCATTTCCATGGGGTGCCTTGAGTCTTAAGAAGTTAAAGACCACTGTTTTAGCACTAAAAATGTTTTCCTCAGGCAAACATCAGCATTGCCAAGTAGAGCATTTCTTAATGGTAGTTAATCTCACTAAAACTGGAAAAGATTTCAAATTTAAACTTTGCTTGCTATGTTTGTAAAGCTCTAATGAAATACATGTAGAGATATGTGGTTAAATTCTCTTTTCATTTCTCTTTTCTCTTTTCATTTCAGTGAAGCCTTTGAGGACGATATTGGAGAGGAGAATTTTGTTCTTCTTTTTGAGCTAGTTTGGTGCATGTCTGGAGTAACTCCATAAGAGGAAAGGATTGTTGTGGGAGATATCTTTTGTTGGACGAACTGCATGGTTGGGATAGACTTAGGCAGGCGTTCATATGCAAAGCATTCTTCATCAGGTCTGGGGTGAACTCCAGTTATTTCAATGCCCATAGCAGCGTAACAGAGAGAAACTGGACTGCATGTCTTTTTGTATTTTGTCAAAGGTCACACCTTTTACATATTTACTCAATATAAAGCAAACTGTCAGGGCCAACCAGTATGCAAAACTAAAAGGAAAATGGAAGCATATGTAATCTTTGTGGTTTAAAACTGGACTGTAAAGTGCAGCGAATTTGTGGTGAAAGACAAGTCAACCAAACAGAATGGAACTCTGTAAACCCTTGAACGAACTCTGTTACAGTTTGTTTTTTTGATTCGTCAAATATTACTATTTTTCACTATTTAACCTTGTTCATTGTGTAGTTTGTTTTTTTTTGGGGTGGGGGAGTGGGGCTGTGTAGGGATAAGCAGAGAATCAACAAACAACACATGACATCCATGGGACCACAAAGGTGCACCTGCAAGTAAAAGTTGCCAGTTATTTGAAACCTTTCAATAAGCAGAGGAGCTAGAATAGAAAGATGTAAGGTTCGATTTCAGATACAATGAGAAATTTCACTGAGTTAGAAAATCTGAGAGTAATCATTCCTAGCTTCTTTGCACATACTGTACAAGTAAAAGAGATATAAATCGGTACTAGATTTGGCTGGTTTGCTTTTCACTGTTGGGCAAAACCATTAGCACATATCCAATTGTGGCAGCCTGCCACTTTAAAAAAGATATTAAATCAATTTAGGTATGAGAAATTCATTAAGTACTGTCAGCACTGGCAAATCTCAACTAGAGTGAGAAAGGGGTATACCAACCTACATGGCATAAGTGAGTAGAAGTTAAAGGAAGAGTTGGTATTGGCAAAAATGGACAATCTAACTTGACGCTATCTATGAACAAAACATTGTTAAACTTCTTGGAGGATGTCATACTGAAACTTAAATTGGTTAAATTTCTTGGCCTAATAATACCTAAAGTTTTTCTGTTTCTGCTTAATTTCAAATGGCTTGGAATTGCCATGGAACATATGGAGTGAATGAAAAGCATTTTATACTGGGGGAGATGTAGTGTGGATTTACTCACCAAATGAAAAGAAATGTGCCCCAAAGGACAAATAACTAGCAGTCCTTATTATAGTGGACAAAATGTCTACTACAATGTATATGGTGGGTCCAAATTGCCAAAGAAATTACTCACGTGGACATAGCAGAGGATCAGATGCAAAGTGTACACTGAAATGAAGTCTTTTTTTAAAGACAACCCAGATGAAGCAGAGACTGCACCTTGCTCTGTCCGTCCATGTCATCAAGGCTGGTATAATGAGGGACCAAGTGGTGTTGCTAATTTATGGAGGTGTGTTGAAATAACCTCAGGATAACCTGCACCAAGGCTTGCCTGTGTCCATACCCTAAAGGATTACAGAAAGGGAATGTCTTGCCGTAAGTATGATAAAGCAATACTAAGATTTAGTTTAGATATGATAACATTTTGCTTTCTCTTGATTAAGAATAAAACAACACATTTGGGGGCAAATGCTTTTATGATGGGAGAATGTATGAGATAATATGTTTCCCTTTCCTTACTAGTTATTTTGTAGTTGGGAGAGTTTAGAAAAAAAGAAAGAAGAAGAATCGGTAAAAAAGTATTTTAGGGTGTGGTTCTGCTTGTAATTAGCTTCAGGGGAGTATTGTATAAGGGCTATGTCTGCACTGAAGGCCTATTTGATTTAAAGACAGTTCATATAATCCTGGCCCAGCAACGTGTAAGACTATTTATCTTGTAATAACTTGCTAGGAGAATGTAGTGGAAAAATTATGAGTCTGAAAATGGAGCAAGAACTGATGCGAAGATGGTTTTAGATCTGAAAATAAGTAATTTATTCTGAGCCAGTGATGGTTTAAATTTCATCAATCCAGAATAACCTTTATCCACTGAGTCATGTTACTGTAATTTGCCTTAACTTTTTTTACTGGGAAAAAATGCTGGGGTGACCGAGATAAAGGATTACTATTTTTTTATAAAAGAACTGGGTGCCTAAAGAGGAGGGGGTTGGAGAAAACTAGGCTTTGTGGTTTGATTAATTGTTTTTTGGTGTTTTCCTTACCCTAAAACGAAGTGTTGCTCTTATAATGTCTATGGAAAAAACCCTAATTATCTGGACTCCTGGGGGGGTGGGGGGGCGGGAGGGGGAGAGAGAGGTTTTCCTACAGATTCTTTGAGGAGCCTCTGCTGAAGCAGAAGCAGCAGTACCGAACAAGGAAATGCAGTAATGAGGTAGGGAGAGTTATGGTTGCCTTCTGGGAACAGACATACAGATTCTGGTAAATCCAAGCCCTGCAACAAGCATAAATGGCAATAATTCCAAGAAGTCAGATAAGAGTTGCTCACAAAAACAAACCATATGTGCAAATGATATAAGTAGGCAGCACAGGGAGATTAACAACCATAATGAATGGGTTACTTTGGCCAGTTGTATTTTGCTTCCCTAGTAGCTTCTTCACAATTCACTTTCTTCTAATTTTAGACTGAAGAAAGGATGTCTCCAGGCAGGCCCTGCTGATTGACTGGTACTTCATTTTAGAAAGGAACCGGTTCTGGGGCTTGGGCTGAAGAAACTAGTACGGCTGATGCTTAAAGCGGTTCGTTTCTCTGGAGGCCACTAAAATCACAGACACACACTCATTAGATGGCACAAAAGGTGTATTT
>NW_017728886.1:49722364-49726690 GCF_001723895.1 Crocodylus porosus
TGGGCAAGGAAAAAAGTCCTTGGCAGTGTTTCTTTCTTATCAGGTGCAAGATGCAAGCTGTGCATTTCTAACAATACTCGATTTCTAACACGGCCATGAGTTGCTCTTGGAGGCGGCTTAGGATGGAGGAGTCTTTCCTCCTCAGTGTAGCCGTAGCAAAAGGCATGACAGAAATCAGGTCCACTTCAAATGAGACTTGCCAAGTGCTCTAAGAGCCATTATTGATCTATACCTGAACGCTTGCTAAGAAGAAGTTTTCCAGCTATTTGAGTTGGTCTCATAAAAAAAATGAGATCGGATTCACCTGAAGAACTGTGTCTGCCTTAAGAGCCATTAGGCTGAGATGGAAATCGAACAATTAAAAGCAGTCTTGGCCTCTAGCAGCTGCCTGAAATGCGCCTTCCTTGCTCCAATCAGTCCTTTGGGCAAAAAGGTGTGATACCTTTTATTAGGCCGCCTACTTGGGTGTGGGGAGTGAAAAGTTGGTCTGTGCAAGCTTTTGGGCACAGCCCCCCTTCCTGAGGGGGAGGGAGCCCATCCATATCCAACACGCAGGGCTGTGGACATGCCAAGAGGGAGGGGGCAAAGACCCCCCGAGTGACTCCGACCGGCTCTCCCCTCCCGAGGGAAGCGGCGGCGTGAGGGCGGCAGGCCGGCAGCGCCCGGGCCGTGCAGAGCGGGGAGCAAGGCTGCGACTGAGCGGGTCTCGGGCTGGGGAAGGGGCTCTCCTGAGAGTCCCTCCTGCTGTCGGCGCCGCTGCCGCTAGCCAGCGGCGAGCCGCCCTCCCGCGCCCCGCCCCGCCCCTTCGCCCCGCCCCGCCTCGCAGGAAGCGGGGCTACTTCTGTAGTTGTAGCTGCGGCGCCTGCCCTGTCCTGTCCTGCCGCCGGCGGTCCGCTCGCCCCGTCCGCCTGCCATGGCCAAGGAGCTGTACCACAAGGAGTTTGCCAGCGCCGGCCAGAAGAGCGGGCTGCAGGTTTGGAGGATCGAGAAGCTGGAGCTGGTGCCGGTGCCCGAGAGCCTGCATGGCAACTTCTACGTGGGAGATGCCTACCTGGTGCTCTACACCGTCAAGAGGAACAACGGCACCTTCTACAAGCTGCACTTCTGGCTGGGTAAGAGGGTGGGGAGTGGAGGAAACGCTGCCCCTCTTTGCTTGTGGCCGAGGCTCAGGCACCTCCTGGGGACTTCTCTGTGATGCCCCCCTTGGAGATCGGCAACTGAGGGCTGGAAGCCACCTCCAGAGGGCTTCTCCAAGCCCCACCTCAAAGCTGGGCCAGCCCCAACTACATGGCCCCAGCCAAAGCTTTGTCTTTTAGCCCGCGCGGGATGGAGAGTCCACCACCTCTCTGGGTAACCTGCTCCGGTGCTTTACTATCCTCCTAGTCAAAGCTTTTCCTGTTATCTAACCTAAACTTCCCTTCGGCAGCTTGAGATCGTTGCTTCTGTCCTCTGCCGCCACTGAGAACAGCCCAGCTCCATCCCCTCTGTAACTGCCCTTCAGGTACTTGAAGGCTGCTATTAAATCCCTCCTCAGTCTTCTCTTCTCCCAAGGTGCAGGTGTCAGATCTGTAGTTTAGACAGTGAACTGGGGGTAAGTTTTTGTTTTAGTTAAACTGTAAATATATACTGGGTCCCTGTTAGCGGTTTCTGCCTAAACCTGCCAGATCCAGATCCTAGACCTGAAGGCTCTTGTAGTGTTGTATGTAACTCTGTCTAAATGTTTAAGGAAGTGCTTTTTTTAGACTTGGGGTACCCCTTGTTGGACTCAAGGCACTGCTCAGAAAACACCCCCTCTTCGTTTCCATGAAAAAAACAACAGCAGGCTTTCTGCTGCAGAGAAATCAGAACTGCAACAGGTCAGCATGTTTTTAACACTATGGATTCCCATTTGAAGTTTCTGGGTTTCTCTTGTTTGCACAGCTAACGGTACTAATATTGTATGGCATGCACTGGTACCTTTGAAAACATCTCAAAGCACCCAGGGGGTTGCAGTATCCGGCTTGAGAATCATTAATTTAAGGTGCTGAAGGAAAAACTGAGCGTGTTCTGTACTTTAGCAATGGATCTAGGTCCAAAACCAAGCAGGATCTAGCCAGGGTATTTGTGATATGTTTGGGCTGGGATGCAGAGGCATCCAGGGTGCATTTGCATAAGAGGAAGTTCTACTATAAAGTGTAGTTGGAGAAGGGAGGGGGTTATGGCCAAAAATCTACACGTAAATCCTGGCCCACTGAAGTTATTGGAAGCTTTGCAGTTGAATTTTACTGGGGCCAGAATCCTTACTTCAGCATCCAAAGGTTTGGCGGTTTGCAGGGCTGTTGCACCAACATGCATCAGGATCTTGAATTTATTTGTAGACAGAACAGCTAGACTTCCATTTTAATGGTACACTGTGTAGGGGGGAGGGGAGCAAAGAGCCTCTTTCCCTCCATCCCTGTACTAACAGACCTTCTAGGTGAGCACGAGGTCTTCCGAAGCGAGTAGAACAACTGAGGCTTATGTTTGTCAATTGGCAGCTATAGTCTCCAGGAAACAGGTTAGTATAATGTTAGAATCCTAAAGGGGGGAAAAAGGAAACATCTCAAGGGACTGAGACTTCCCATAGTCACCAATGTCATCTTACTTTTTAAGGCTATTTATGCAGCTGTAGAAACGTTTTTAGCTTATCTTCTCCCCTATCTCCCACCATTCCAAGGTCTGTGCTTGCATGTAGCTGTGAAAAGTAAAATTGGTTGTGACGCCCATTGTCAGGTATCTGCTAATACATGGCAGTCTGTGTGAAGCCTCATTTCCCAGGGATCCCAACATTGCTCTGATTTTTCCAACAGGTGTTTTGGATGCGTTGAGGAGAAATCTTGGAGCAGAGTTGTGGATCTAGTGTTATTCCTGGCAGGGTTATACTGGGCTCACCCAGTTTAATTTTTCTCCAGTTGAAAATGAGAGGCATTGTATAGGTGGAATATTGGACAAAATCTGCCTTATTGCCAGAAGTGCACTCAGATGTGGTAGAAGAGAGGATATTTTGACAGATATTCACTTATGCCAAAGGCATTGGATGCTATTATCAGGGTTTGACAATGAGAAACTTTGCAGTGAAATTAATCAGCTTTGGCACTATGCTGTATATTTTGCATTTATCTTTTATTATTTGTATAGTGGTCAAAGTATGGAGCTGCTTCACAGTCAATAATAAACCCCTAGCCTCTGCAGAACTTTTGATCAAAATGAGAACTGGCATTTTAATTACCATTAGAACCACATTGAAATAGGAACTAACCAGTTGTTTTCTGCTTGTCAAACTTTAAAAAGTGTAGAAAACCACGTTTGCAACTTCTGGCTTTCTACAAAACAGAGGTTCGTTGACATTTCCCCGCTTTATGGTGATATTGTAAATACAGTATTGAGGAATCTTTGTTTTCCATATCTTTGCACATGTAAAACAAATAAATACTTACCAAATATACAGTCTGGCTCTCTTTGCAACTGGCCCAAGGCATGCCACTCTGTGAAATGTGGTATATCCTTTATACTAAGGATAGCTTCATGTGGTATAGATAGACATTGTTCTTTGTGCAAATGGAAGCTAGAGTTATGCATTTAGTTACTTCAGGGAATACATTAAATATTTCAAGAAAACTTTTCCTGCTATAAAGCAAGTCAGTCAAGGTGAGTGAGGTGAAAGCTCGAGGTGAAAGGGTAATGACAAAGTACATATTGTTAGGAAAAGAACATGGGTAGATCTTCAAGGGCCTATATGACAGCAAAGTGCATAAGTTGCACTGAATTTCTATTAGTGTGAGGCCTCTTAAGATTTTTTTCTATTTAGAATATCCCTGTATTCATGAACAAACTAACAGGGCGTAGCAGGTAGAAAAAAATATTGGTATCCAGAAAAGTGGGTGCTTCTGGAGGAGGCAGGTGTATAGTGCTCTAAATATGAGTGTTCAGGCTTCATATTGCATAATGTTTGGGAGAAGGCATTTGGGCTTAGGGTAGGAGCCCATCTGGATGGTTGTGATTGTCCTTCCAGCATCCCAGGCATTGGCATTTGTAGAGATGAGTCTCTGTTCATTTCCTTTCATGGAGAAGAAAGAGGATGAATATAGAAAATAGGATTGATTTGCTTTACCTTTATCTTGTTGCAGCTGTTTGTGAGGGCAATGATTGTAGTCAGATCTCATGTAGCAGGTTTAAACCAGGGGTCAGGAAGGAATTGTCTTCTTCTGATGCATGGGTTGATTTGTACATTTACTTCCCTTTCCTCCAAAGCCTCAGGGATTGGTTATCTAGAGAGACAGGGTAATGAGAAGCATTTGCAGATGCTCT
>NW_017728886.1:49726790-49732480 GCF_001723895.1 Crocodylus porosus
TTGGTTGTGACGCCCATTGTCAGGTATCTGCTAATACATGGCAGTCTGTGTGAAGCCTCATTTCCCAGGGATCCCAACATTGCTCTGATTTTTCCAACAGGTGTTTTGGATGCGTTGAGGAGAAATCTTGGAGCAGAGTTGTGGATCTAGTGTTATTCCTGGCAGGGTTATACTGGGCTCACCCAGTTTAATTTTTCTCCAGTTGAAAATGAGAGGCATTGTATAGGTGGAATATTGGACAAAATCTGCCTTATTGCCAGAAGTGCACTCAGATGTGGTAGAAGAGAGGATATTTTGACAGATATTCACTTATGCCAAAGGCATTGGATGCTATTATCAGGGTTTGACAATGAGAAACTTTGCAGTGAAATTAATCAGCTTTGGCACTATGCTGTATATTTTGCATTTATCTTTTATTATTTGTATAGTGGTCAAAGTATGGAGCTGCTTCACAGTCAATAATAAACCCCTAGCCTCTGCAGAACTTTTGATCAAAATGAGAACTGGCATTTTAATTACCATTAGAACCACATTGAAATAGGAACTAACCAGTTGTTTTCTGCTTGTCAAACTTTAAAAAGTGTAGAAAACCACGTTTGCAACTTCTGGCTTTCTACAAAACAGAGGTTCGTTGACATTTCCCCGCTTTATGGTGATATTGTAAATACAGTATTGAGGAATCTTTGTTTTCCATATCTTTGCACATGTAAAACAAATAAATACTTACCAAATATACAGTCTGGCTCTCTTTGCAACTGGCCCAAGGCATGCCACTCTGTGAAATGTGGTATATCCTTTATACTAAGGATAGCTTCATGTGGTATAGATAGACATTGTTCTTTGTGCAAATGGAAGCTAGAGTTATGCATTTAGTTACTTCAGGGAATACATTAAATATTTCAAGAAAACTTTTCCTGCTATAAAGCAAGTCAGTCAAGGTGAGTGAGGTGAAAGCTCGAGGTGAAAGGGTAATGACAAAGTACATATTGTTAGGAAAAGAACATGGGTAGATCTTCAAGGGCCTATATGACAGCAAAGTGCATAAGTTGCACTGAATTTCTATTAGTGTGAGGCCTCTTAAGATTTTTTTCTATTTAGAATATCCCTGTATTCATGAACAAACTAACAGGGCGTAGCAGGTAGAAAAAAATATTGGTATCCAGAAAAGTGGGTGCTTCTGGAGGAGGCAGGTGTATAGTGCTCTAAATATGAGTGTTCAGGCTTCATATTGCATAATGTTTGGGAGAAGGCATTTGGGCTTAGGGTAGGAGCCCATCTGGATGGTTGTGATTGTCCTTCCAGCATCCCAGGCATTGGCATTTGTAGAGATGAGTCTCTGTTCATTTCCTTTCATGGAGAAGAAAGAGGATGAATATAGAAAATAGGATTGATTTGCTTTACCTTTATCTTGTTGCAGCTGTTTGTGAGGGCAATGATTGTAGTCAGATCTCATGTAGCAGGTTTAAACCAGGGGTCAGGAAGGAATTGTCTTCTTCTGATGCATGGGTTGATTTGTACATTTACTTCCCTTTCCTCCAAAGCCTCAGGGATTGGTTATCTAGAGAGACAGGGTAATGAGAAGCATTTGCAGATGCTCTGATGGTACAGTAAATCCTCTTAGGTGTCTAGCTGGTGTATCTTCCTCATACTCTCAGGCTCATTATTTGATCAAAAATCAGGCTTGTATTTAGTTACATTTAATATCCTTGGCTTCCAAATGTTCATGGAGTTCCCATTTTCCAGGCATGCACTTTAGTTGGTAATTGGCTCCAGGGATGAAATCTCTGCATTTGTATAATAACCTCCCTGATCCCATAATTAAGCTAAGTAATATAACAGGGCCAAAGAAATATTGGAAGTATGTGGGGAGAACCTTGAGTAAAAGCATTTGAGGGTGTACTTTAGAACAGTGAGTGAGGCTTTATCTGTGATATAATTGTAAGACTCAAAGTGCTTCAGGACAGGTACTGTCATTTTGTTATATCGATATAGTGTAAAAAGAACCTTGATCGTGGATGAAGCTTCTTGTTTGTAGCCTAGAGTAGAATCAGCAGAGTTTTTAAATGTGCATCTGGTTTTAAAAAGTTCCTTTGTATCCAGTCTCTCAAATGCTGTAAGACAGAAAGTGTACATACTTCAGTTGACTGAAGTATTCCAAAAGGCTCTTCTCTCCACTCTTCAAAAACATTTTTAAACAAAAATCTCATGTAATTTATAGATGTGGCACTGGTGACACAAAAAAGAGTTTAGAATTCAAGAGATCTTTCTCAATTATTTGACTTTTCTAATCCTACTTCCCCCCTGTAGAGCACACACAGGGCCAGATCATATAACAGTTTACTCTCATCTGCAAGAGCACTAAACGGACCAGCATCAACTAACTACTTGTATTCATAGCTGTCTTTGCTCTGTGTCTGTGAAGACTTCAACCTTGTGTAATAGGTTAGATCAGTGCCTTTTTGTGCAGCCTGTGTGGTGCAATAGGAAGTGGAGAAAGTTCATATGAGTAGGTCCACCAGGCACAATGCAGAGCTGTGCAGAGGTTTCCAAATTATTGCTAAATGAGCCAGCTAGAATGCAGCTGTACTGCTGGAAGTAGTTTGGCTGCATTAGCAGAGTACTTTGCCTGAGCTAATATAATCTGCTGTCTAGAACCCAAAGGCTAAGACAGTCAAAAAACCCGAGGGTGAATCTTCACAGGTTAGTCTTTTGATTCCAGAAGTGCAGCCACATGCTTGCAATGGCCCAGGTCAGAAGCCAGGGGCTGCTAGAGCATGCCTTCTTGCTTGGCTGGAGCAGACAGCTTGGGCCAAGGATAGCCTGCCTACCTCGAGAGGAGGTGCAAAGTATCCTAGGATGTTGGGGGACTGAGTTAATTTGAATCTTGGGGGCATCTGGGGCAGAACTTCAATAAAGTGATTTGACCTCAATCAGTGGAGTCTGAAACTACATCCATCCAGGTTTATTTTTTACCGGTTTCAGCCATTTTGTAAGTGGTTTATGTGCACTGAACTTTTTGTTGTGTTACACATTTAAATCGGTTTCTGATCACTTATACCTGTTTATGTGTCATTTCTGTCCCTAGCCAAAGTATCCTCCTGAGGCTGGAGAAGATCTCTGTGTCTCTTGGCATTCCTTTCAGCAAGTATTGGTTGGCGTTATTGCTGAGGGTAGCAGCTTGTGCTTTGCCCCCAAGGACTGGCTGGTTCAAACCATGCCTCCTTAGAACATCATTAATACCTAATATCCATTTACCAGTTGGATCTTCTGGTTCACCCTTGTAGTATATGGCAGAGCTCTTTGGATGCTTTATTTATGGGGTTTAGGTTTAGTTTTTGTATACCAGTGCTGCCAAATAGGATTGAGTGATCTGATGGTCAATGTTCTGGGTTCTTAGTTACTGAAAAAGTTAGCTGGCGATGCTGTCTTTGAAACCACACAAGTAAAGTCATGCTGGTCCATGACTTTTTCTAATTCTAAAGGCTTGGGGTTTTTTATATTTTTCCCCCCAGAAATTAATTAGCCAAGTAGACCCAAGGGGTGTCTACACACCTGCTCTGGGGCAGGGTGGTGGAGAGGTGTTTTAATTAAAGTAGGTCCTCACATGTATTCAGCGGTCCACATTTCAAATTGGCTCATTCAAAAAGTTTTAGGTAAAGTGCCTCCACCACTATTTTGAAATGCGGGCCACTGAATACATGTGACACTGCAGTGCTTGATTTAATTGAGTCTGCTTTGACATGTTCTAATTAGAATGCATTGAATCATGTGTATAGGTACCCAAGGAGCCCAGATCAACTCCAATATATATTAATTGGCCCTGAGTCTCTTTTTGGTTTACACTGAGGTAGACAAATGAAGAATTAGGCCCATAAACTTCCTTGCTCTATGTCTAGAATGATTTTCACCTGACTTTAAGTAATATCACACTAACAATCATCTTTGCATAGAACCTGTTATATTTGGTATATGAAAAGACTCAGTTGCATTTAATATCCTTGGTTTTTAAATGTGCATGGAGTTCCCATTTTCCAGCCATGCACTTTAGTTGGTAATCAGTATAAATATTTTATAATGGTACTCTAACGGCTATTTCCTTGAACCTTGAACCCTATATCATAATTGCATGCTGTAAAGATGTAAGATCTAGTCCTAATGGACTGATGTACAATTCTAATAAGACATTTAACAGTAATTTTAAACAGGTGCCCGTCTTCAGATAAAAAGCTGTTAATAGATGAAAGTGTTTCACTACCATTCTGCCCTTGGCTCCTTAACTTTGTCTTGTGTATGACCTCACACTAACTGGTCTGGTATCTGGAAACGAATTGAGCTATGCTGTTCAGGATAAAGCTGTCAGGGACTGAGCTTTCTCTTGTCCGGTCCATCCTACATGAGGTGGAAAAGCCCATCAAAACTGTACTTTTAAAATTTCTCATAGTTGTCTTCTGGCTGGCTGATTCCTAGTTGTGGGGGTTGCTTGTCTACTAAACTAAAACATTTCTTTTAAAGCCAGGAACATGTATGATCCTGCCTTTTAGAAGACTGGTTATGCTAATACCCCTCCATTTGATTACAGTATACAGAGGAAACTCTGATACACAGGTAAAAACAGCTACACCATTCCTCTCAAAACCAAGTTTCAGTTGTAGTCACTAAGGTTCGATTACACATAATGCACTTTAAGCATGCAGAAAGTGCTTTGCAGCTGTAACAGACCAGACATCCATGATGCACAAACTGCATTAAAAATGCAAATCCCACTTTAAGTTAACCCTGGATGGATGTGTACTAACCTAAAGCACTTTCTGTTACAGCGCTTAGTCGAACATCTGTGCCAGATCCCATCGAGGGTTAACTTAGCACAATCACTGCCATCCCAGGCGGCATTGCACAGGGCTGCTATAAGTCTTGGACAAAGCTTGTTTGCTCTGTCTGAGTGCTGGGCTGGCCCCAGCCCCATGCACAGCTTGCCTGGGGGTTGGAAATAGGGGTTTCTGTCCTGACACCCACCTCAGCCCTGTGACGCACTGAATTTATTGCACGTGGAAACTTGGTACTTCCAGTTCAGGAAACTTGGTTTCCCCATCCTATCTTGGATATTGGTATCCCAAGTAACCACTGTCTTTTGCCTCTTGGACTTGCCTAGGGTTTTCCATGCTTCAGCTCAAAACAAATAATAATAACAGCATAAAAAAAATGAAAGCGGCTTCTCACATAAAATAGTTTGTCTCATTAAACTCAAATTGTATTACTCAGGGAAGGTGAGATGGGAAAGAATCAGATATTTGCATCTCCTGTTTCATTCTATAGAAAGCCAGGTCTGAGAATACCTAAGACATGGTCCTGAAGGATGTTCAATGCTTTTGCTGAAGGGTCAGAACTCTGATGGGAAGGAAATGTTGGAATATACCAAATATATAATCTGCTGAACGTAGCCCTAAGAAACAACAAATCTATTAGGCAACACGTTGGGTTGAATTGTTAAATAAGTGTACTATTTCTTATAATTTCAGGAAAAGAATGTACTCAGGATGAAAGTGCAGCTGCAGCCATCTTTGCTGTTCAGATGGATGACTACCTAGGAGGGAAGCCTGTGCAGAGTAGAGAAATTCAAGGATATGAGTCTACTGATTTTGTTGGATATTTCAAAGGCGGCATTAAGTACAAGGTAGATCACCTTCAAAAAC
>NW_017728886.1:49733090-49738367 GCF_001723895.1 Crocodylus porosus
AGTTCAGTTCTGCAATCTCACAATCCTGAGGCTTTCTTTCATGTCTGCTCATAGGTGGGTGATAAATACCAGAGGAACAAAGCGCAGTCTTCTTCCTTCAGGGTATTTCTGCTTTTGGTTCCATGTAGCAACCAATGCATGGGGATAGATGAGAAAGAAGAACAATGTAGAAGATACCCCTCCTTTATTTATTTATTTTTGGCTTGAAAAAATCTTTTTGGTTTTCCTTCCCAACTAGATTAATGAAAAATGTTTGCTGGGTTTTTTGGGTTTTTTTTAAGCCAGCTCTTGTAAACAAATTATAATCAAACTTTATTCAACATTTCAAAACCTTAAAATCTTCAACCTGCACCACCCACCTCGTTTTTAGATGTTGCACTCTGAAAATATAACATTATTATGAAGTTGAAGAATCAGGTGTTATAAGCAAGAGTGCTTCAGTATAAATTCACAGTGGTGCTTCTTTCAATACAACCGTGTGAAGGGTTATTGTACTTAGGTTGTCCAATTCTGACTAAATAAATAAATGAAACCCTCAGGGAATGGCGGAGTTGTCACCAAGGTTCCACCTATTCTCCTACTTCTTTCTTCATCCTTATCAAGAATTATGTAGATGGATTCTTGGACAGTTTGTGAAGTGTTTAGTGTTGAATGTAGACATGTGGTCCAGGTCAGGCTAAGCTCTAAGGAAAAGAGTTTATGAATGCTCCTTTGTAGTAGCATGCACTTAGTCATGTTGTTTCCTGGATGGAAACTCCATGTTAGGCACAAGGGGCACCTATACACATGGAGCAAGGCTGCTCCGACGTACTGTAATTACTCAATTAATTACTGCACTCCAGCAAACTTGAGCGTCCCCATGCTGAAAAATGGTGGCAGGGGCAATTTAACTAAAGTGTTCAATGAGCTTTAGTTAAAGCATCCCCACTGCCATTTTTCAGCGTGGGGATGCTGATACACGTGATGCTCCGAGTGCTTTAGTTAAAGTGCCGTCTTCACCCATACACTCCCCAAGCACATGTATACACACCAAAGAAGTTCACTCCATGCCATGTCTAGACCACAGACTTACTGTATCCAAAGCATAACCCTCAAACATGCTGCCTTGTTCTATGCATGCTTTTCTGCAACAGAAATTGAACTAGCTGTAACTGCCCCACTGGGGATAGAGTAACTGATTCTGTAGTTTCAATTAGCCTGCCCACAGGCTAATTAAGGGATAGGTAATAGGTAGTTACCACAGAGAGGCATCTACAGTGCTCCCGGTTAGTGTGTATGGAGCAGCATATCATGTTGGGTGCCACTACCAAGTCCAGTAAACTGTCTAGATGTAGTCCCGAAGAACTGTTTTAAAATCACCCTTCCTTTTTTGCTCACACTGTATTGTCCGTATAGACTGCCCTGTTGACTTCTGCCCTAACAGTTTGGGTCGCCAAAAGGCTGTACTTGATACCTCCACATGGCTGTAGAGAATGTGAAGAGACCAGTTGGTGCCACTTTCTCTATTCCTTATTCCAGAGGCTTTCCTAGGGATGTGTGCTGCTAATGTCAGGGCAGAATCCAAGGGTAGTCCCACACCACCAGGGAGCTGAATTTAAATGGCTTCCTTTTGCTGATAGAAATGCAGGGGCAAGGTCTGGCTGCCTGATACTCTTGGTGGTTTGTGGTCAGTACTGATGAGCTCAAAGTACACTCTGTGCGTCTCTTGTATGTATGTCTGAGGTCTGGGTTCTCACTTGCTGTTGTCATGCATCAAAATCAAATTCACAAGGGGAAAAAAGCTTTAACCGAAGTGTTGTTTTTTTTCTAATGCTCTTTTTATATTTAGGCAGGTGGTGTTGCTTCTGGCTTTAAACATGTGGTCACTAATGATCTGACTGCACAGAGGCTTCTGCATATCAAGGGCCGGCGCGTAGTAAGAGCCACAGAAGTTCCCCTCAGCTGGGCCAGCTTCAACAAAGGCGACTGTTTCATTATTGATCTTGGAACTGTAAGTTTTTTTCTAAAACTAAGATACTGAGACAATAAAAGCCACATCTTTACTTAAGTCTGGATCATATAATGGGTGTATATATTGATCTTCTCACTTGCATACAAACCAAATGGAAGTCCTACTGCCTCAGAAAGCTGATATAGCAACATATGAGGATTTAGAGGTTCTGTGATTTTAGTACTCACAAATAACATTGGAAAGTTTATTTTTATTAATGTCAGAACATAATAAATCAGATTAGACTTAAGCTGTGACCCACCCCATCACTGAATGGTTTAATATTGACTTCAGTATGATCAGGATTTTGCTTGTTTCAGTTGCTTATACTGGGTGCATCTACACATGCCCTTTACTGCAGAGTTGACTAATTAGCTCTGCAGTAAATTGTCACCATCTACATGTGTGCCAATATTAAGGCACAGTAAATTAATTAATTTCACTGTAGGATAGTACAACATATGGTAGACTAATTACGTGCACTGAAATGCATGTGTAATTTGTTAAGGGCTTGCTGGGGCACAAGGGTGCTAAAGTTAGGGGCTGCTTGCCACCTAGCCCCTCACTCTTGTGTCCTAGCCAGCTCCAAAGCTTCTACCTGAAGCTCAGGGCTGACCCACCTGAGCCTGCTGCCAGCCTGGGGCTGCTGCACCCCAGCTCAAACTTCTGTGATCCTGGGCGCATGTGCAGATACTATGCCTGGGAAGCTTGCACTGGAGTTTATCGTGTCACCTTAAATGGCATGGGTAGATGGACCCATTGGCTGGATCCAGGCATGCAGACACACTCAGTTTGTGGCTCTGCAAGCCTCCTTGCCAGGTTACAAACCACACATGTTGCACGTTAAACTGTTCACGTTGCTGCCGGCTCCCCCATCATGCACGCTGTGGAGCCCCTGCACTGTGGCACCCTGCGCCTCAGCCAGCTGGGGTGCAATATGCCTTGAGACGGGGGAGTAGCCAGCTGCTCCCCTGTCTCTGCATGCCTTATACATTTAAAGAGACATATGAAGGGCTTAACCTTCTATGTTCTGCTCTTCTTACATGCATGATTCCTATGATGTTTTGTTCTTTATACAAGGAATGAACAAAAGATTACAATTGTTAAATGAGGAAATTGGCTTTGCCTAAGATTAAGTACTTAATATTCTTCATCCCTTTACGTGGTTTTGCATCAAAAAGAATGTGCTTTAAACGTAACTATAAAAATAACATTGCTATAACAATCTTACTACATATATTAAAACAATGATAAGCTCACTGTAAAATTATTTAGAGGCTCCTGTGGGTGCAGACAGAAGTGACAATTTTCACCTGATCTGGCCACAGAAAGCAGTTTATAGCCATGACCAAACACAGTGCGCAGCTACAGACAGCTTCAAAAATGGCTAATCAGGTGAAAATTTGACCGCTCATTGCATGCTTCTGTCTGCACTGCCTGTCACTGTTTTCAGAATGGAAGGGGGGGAAAGGGAGCAGAGGGAGTTCAATCTGAAGGGTGGGTGGGGTGGATGAATTGAAGCCCCACCTTCAGATCTGGCTGGGGAATCCCTGGAACAAAGTGATCCCTTTTCCCCCTTTCCCCGCCCCCTCTGATCCCTTTTCCCCCTTCTGTTTTGAAACAGGGACAGGCTGGCAGGGAGGAAGGGCCATTGCTAGGGAAAACCAGCAGCAGGTTGGGAGCCGGCAGCTAGATTCCCCTATCCCCGTGGAACCAACAGTGAACTTCTGTTTGTTCCAAGGGATTGTTATAACTCAGAACGCTTCCTGCAAAGTGTTCTCAGTTACAGCAGGTCGCTGCACTTCTGTCTGCACCCTCTATTTCAAAACACAGTTTCCAACAATGTTTACAACATGTTGAAGATATTTGAACATAATCTTTTTGATGAGCAGAAGGGGATGAAGAGAAGCAATCCCCTACCTTCAGGCTCTTGAATGAAAAGTATAGAGAATGACTTTCTGCAGATGGCTTTTCTTATGTACTTCATACAGAGGTTTCCCTGATTCAAATAAGCAGTGGAAGTGTGGCTGTAGAATTAGCATTTAGCATCTGTTTTGTTTTTCATTTTTATATTAAAACTGGAATGTAATCATGATTTAAATGCAATCCATTTAGCTAAACAAGTTTAAGATTCTAATGATGCCTGACACATCTGTGTGTATATCAATTAATATATTTAAAGTATGAGAGCAATGTGAGGAAAAAATGTGGAGTCTTCTCCTTACAGCTAAAGTTTTAACTTGAACAATTTGGGAAGGAAAATACTCAGCAAGTGAAACGGATTTTGAGATGAGGGCTTCTTAACTAGGGAACTCTAAACTCTTGTTATAAACTGACTTTACTATGAAAGAGTTGGGACTTGCATTATGTGGAAGTAGCCTCCTGAAAAACGCCTAGTATATGTCCTGATCGATCTTCTTGGGGCATAGGGAGAGAGTTATGTTCATTGTATAATTTCTTATATTTTTTGCTCGGAGAAGATATTGGCAGCAGGTAATGCTCTTTAGGGCTATGCAAAATGGGCTGTATTCAGTTTGGATTCAGCCTCAATCGGGAACAGTAATTCAGTTAATTGATTCAGATCACTGTCCCGATTTGATTCAGCTGAATCTGAAAATTCGATGCTGCTTCAGAGAATCAGAGATTCGGCCATAGACACAGCTTTAAATGTTTCTTTTACATGCCTCAAGCTACCAGATGCAGGTCGTGGATGAAGCATCTACGGGAGTGCAGGGGGGCCCCCCTGTGTGTTTGGCGGCAAACCCGGAAGTGGATCGAAAGTACTTCCAGTCCACTTCCGGATCTGCTGCTGAGCATGCTGGGGGCCCCTCACCCCACCGACTCAGTGATTAGCCATGGGGGGACCCTGGGTGCCCCCCCAGACCAAGGAGACATCAGTTACCATGCTGAGGGGATGCAGAGGAGCCCCCCCACATGCTTCTCAGCAGACTCAGAAGTGGACTGGAAGTGCTTCTGGTCCGCTTCTGGGTCTGCTGCTGAGCATGCTGGGGAGCCTCCCACGCACCTGTGGGACACTTTATCTGCCCCACCATCGCAGCATTCACAAGCTGCCTGGTACCTTGAGGTATGTAGAAAAAACATTTAAAGCTGTGTCTATGTCCAAATCTCTGAATCTTTCTGAATCTCTCCAAATTGATTCAGAGGGTTCTGATTTGATTCAGAGAGATTAAAAGGTCTCCTGATTTGATTCAGATTTGGAGATTTGGCCGCCAAATTGGGCCGAATCAAATCAGGGACTGAAGCTTCATACAGCCCTAATGCTCTTG
>NW_017728886.1:49738762-49769148 GCF_001723895.1 Crocodylus porosus
TAGGGCCTGCCCTGTTGTCCCCTGATCATACGAGTGGCCCTCCTCTGGACCCTCTCCATGCTGTCCACATCCCTCTTGTGTATTATAGTTAAAGTGCCCAGAGGTACTTGTTTCAACAGAAACATACATACGTACTTTTTTGTTGTTGTTGTTGAAACTTTCTCTCTCCTTCTACAGTAGTTCCCTCCAGTCATTTAACAAACAGCCAAAAGTGTTCAAAATTCAAACTCTTGTCTGTAAATAGCATCTTGGGATTGAACAAGAGACACCCAGGAAGAGCCAAATTCCCCTCTCCTTCCCTCCCTCCCACCTTTTTGCAAAAAATCCTTGGACAGATAAGGGGATAAACATAAATGGAAATGGCTGCTTTGGGAGTAGTCCTGTTGGAGGGCTTAATTCTCTTGTGGGGTACTGCTCCTAACCTTCAAACATTCACTGATTCAAGTGGGAGTTTACTCTACTCAGCAGTCCTCCCCCCATTCAGGTTGTATTAAATAATTTACTGCTTACAGATCTGGCAGTGACATTAGAATTGTGCATGTGCTATATTTAGCAAATTAGTATCTGATTTACCCAGGTTGTTTGAAAAAGAACAACAACTATATTTTTCAAAAGAACTGAACAACAGTAAAACTTTTAGAGAAATTTCCCATTCTTTTGGGCACATCTTATTCAGTGAAAGGAAAGAATTAAGTCTTGCAAGTGATTTAACTTTTAGTTTATGGCCCAGATTTAACTAGGTTTTAAACTAATACTCACTTGTTGTGTCAACCTTGAGAGAGCAAATCAGACAGTGATTTCCTGTAGGCTGTTTGATAAACTAGAGGTGACATGGTGTTATGATATCATATGATGTCACATACAGGAAGAGAGAAGTCACAAAGCTTGTTGATGGAATCTATGTGATATTTTTATCATGCATGTTCAAATCATCAGATTGGCTGAAAGTTCCTGGTCTGCATATTTGTTACTGCTGTTTGTTTGATTTACTGAATCTTCAGGTTAATTGTGGGTTTAGAAAAAATGCATTAGCATCCAGAACAATGCCATTATTGTACTTTAAGGCATTATTTTGTAATATATTTTTTTTCTGTAGGTGAGGTTAGGAGGTAAAAAGCCAAGGCATGTTACAATTTCAAAATTAAAAATGATATATGTAAGGTTTGGGTCACATATCTCCAAGAATAGAGCTGTCTTATTTGCTTTGCAAAAGGTTTCCCGTTATAACCTCCTGTTTTCTTAAAGATGATAATTTTGGGTGGAAATTTTCCATGGCTGGGCATCTCAATCCTTAGAAATAAAACCTCCTCTTTTTCAAGGAGATTTTTATTTCTTGGTTAAATATTTGAAATAAACTGCATCTTGAGTGAGATTCCTCTGAATTGGAACATCTGAAGGCTTTAGTAACTCTTCATTGAGGAGTGGAGTAATGGCTGGCAGTACATAAAACAGTGGCCTTATTGTGTCAGCACTTTAATACCAAGTTATTGTAGTCTGTCAAATTAGATGAATTTCCAAGAAGAAGCAATATTCCTATTTCCTTAGCTGCTGTAGAAATGGTCTCTGTGGTATTATAGAACATTTTGTATTTCCCATTTTGTGCCACACTTCATCAGGCCAGTCATCAAATATTAATATCAAGAAAATAAAACCTATCCTTGGGCATATTTCCTTGAAATCTCATTTGAATTCCTTATTGAGCTCAATTCCTTCAGTATTTTGAAACCTGCACTTTGTATAGATAATAAAGAGATCATTAAGAAAGTTTATTATGACCAGGACTAAAAAACTGTTGGCCACCAAGGGTTTTCCTGATTAAAGGCATGTGTGGTTTTTTTTAAAGCATCTCTGGGCGCATCTACATGAGCCACTACGTAGTTGTAGTAATGACCTATGACATCATAGTTTATTGCAACGGTGAGGTAGTGTCAGCGTCATGGTTTGTGCCCACCAAAGGTATGTTGCTGTAGCAGTGAGTTATGTTGCCGTAGCCCATCACTACAGTGATGCAGTGTCTAAAAGTAACTCTGCACCACCAGCACTGTGCAATACTGGTGGGTACTGTTCAGTCATTTAGTACTAAATGACTGCACAGTACCAAATATGCAGTCAGGGGCACATGTAGATGTGTTCTCTGTGTATGAGGTTTGCCTGGGATATGTACAGTGCTGAACATGATGCTGACAGTTACTGATATCTAATCAGTGACAGCTACACTGAATTACTGCGTTTTAAATACCTGCCAAACTTTTTGAAGAGTGTTTAACTTCTCAGGACCTCCAAAACATGAGGGAAACATTCCTACTATTTTATTTATGTGTTTGTTTGTTTGTTTGTTTATTGAGAGCATGCACTGACTTAAACAGAGACAGGAGGAAATGTATAAGTCTTTTTAAAAGTAAAAATGGAGCAAATTGTGTAGCGGAGATAGAATCATAGAAAGTTGGGGTTGAAAGGGATCTCAGGAGCTCATTTAGTCCAAGCTCCTGCTCAAAGCATGACCATCCCCAAATAGGTCATCCCAGCCAAAGCTTTGTCTAGCTGGGATTTGAAAACAGCCAAGGATGGAGTTTCTACCACCTTTATGGATAATCTGTTCCAATGTTTTACTACCCTCCTAGTGAGAAGATTCTAATATCGATCCTGAACTTCTCTTGCTGCAACTTGCGACCATTGCCCCTTGTTCAGTCATCTGTCACTACTGAGAATAGCCTAGTTCCATCCTCTTTTAACCCCACCCTGGCTTTCAGGTAGTTGAAGACTGCTGTTAAGTCTCCTCTTCTAAACAAGCCCAATTCTCCCAGCCCCGTTACCATTTTTGTCACACTCTGATGGACTCTCTCCAATTTTTCCACATCCTTTTTGTAGTGAGGGGCCCAAAACTGAATACACTACTCCAGATGCAGCCTCACCAGTGCTGAGCAGAGGGGAATAATCGCTACAATTGACCTGCTGGCAACACTCCTACCAATGCAGCCTAGTATGCCATTATCCTTTTTGGCAACAAAGGCACACTTCTGGCACATATTCAGCTTGTTGTTCACTGTGACCCCCCACATCCTTTTCTGCAGAGCTGCTGCCCAGCCAGTCAGTTTGCAGCCTGTACCAGTGCATGGGATCGTTCCATCTAAGTGCAGGACTTTGCACTTGTCTTTGTTGAACCTCATGAGATTCCTTTTGGCCCAATCCTCCAATTTGTCTAGGTCACTCTGAATCCTACTGTTCAGCATATCTGCTACTCCCCCCCAGCTTAGTGTCATCTGCAAAGTTGCTGAGAGTGCGCTGTATGCCACCTTCGAGGTCGTTGATGAAGATATTGAACAAAATTGGCCCTAGGACTGACCTCTGGGGCACTCCACTTGATACTGGCTGCCAACTAGACATTGAGCCATTGATTACTATTATCTGAACCTGATGCTCCAGCCAGTTTTCTATCCTCCTTACAGTCCATTCATCCAACCCATACTTAGTTACCTTGTCTGTGAGAATGTTGTGGGAGACTGTATCAAAAGCCTTGCTAAAGCCAAGGTACATCACATCCATCGGTCTCCCCACATCCACAGAGGCCGTTACGTCATAGAAGGCAATCAGGTTGGTCAGGCATGACTTGCCTATGGTGAATCCATGCTGACTGCTCCTAATCACCCTTTTCTCCTCCAGGTGCTTATAAATAGATACCTTGAGGATCTGCTTCATGATTTGTCCAGGGACTGAGGTGAGGCTGACTGGTCTGTAGTTCCCTGGATCCTCCATTTTCTCTTTTTTAAATATAGGCACGGTGTTTCCCCTTTTCCACTCATCCTGGAGCTTTTCTGATCGGCATGAGTTTTCAAATATGATGGCCAATGACTCTGTAATCGCAACAGTCAATTCCCTCAGCACCCTTGGTTGCACTCCATCTGGCTCCAGGGTCTTACACTGTATAGCTCCAGCTGTTCTAAGTAGGTCTTAACCTGTTCCTTCACCACTGAGGGCTGCTCACCTCCTCTCCAAACTGTGCTGCCTAGATTATGTACAATTCCATTAAATTTTCCCATTATGGGGACATACATCATTTGCATACATTTTTAAATACATGACTAATATGGTGCACTAGTTCCATTTTATTTTTTTTTCTGATTATATTTAGAAACATGTATGAAAATGGAAACTAAAGACATCCTATTTAATTTTGCTCTTCACTTAATGCATGGATACCCAACTCAGCAAGTTAATTTTTGTCCCCTCCTTCTCCCCTGTCCTCCTCAGCTTCTCCTTGGCTGCTGCTGCCTGCCCCCCCACCCATTTCTGTGGCTGCTGCTGGGCTAGGGTCTACAGCTTCCCCCTGCATTTTGTGGCTTTCATTTCCTGCTTTCACTTCAGGGCTAAGTACAGACAGTCAAAAAACATGAGGCTGCCTGAATTCAGTCTTCTAAGGCTGTGTAAAATGAACCAATAAGCAAATGAGCACACATTCATTTTTTATTCTGGAAATGCAGCCACATGCCGTCAGTGGCCCAGGCCAGAAGCCAGGGGCTGCTAGAGCAGACACCTGCTTGGCTGGAGCAGATATCTTGGGCCAAAGCTAGCCTGTCCACCTTGCGAGGCAAGGTTGTGGGGGAGGTACAAAGCATCCTGGGATTCTGGGGGACAGCGTTAACTTGAATCTGGAGGGGGTCTGAGACAGAAATTTAGTAAAGTGATTTAACCTGAATTGGTAAAGTCTGATACTGCATCCATCCTGGTTTATCTGAAACCGGTTTTGGTATTTTGAAAGCAGTTTATGTGCACTGAACTTCTGTTGTATTACAGATTTGAACTAATTTCTGATTACTTATGCTGGTTTATGTGTAACTTCTGTCCCTAGCAGGGTGGAGATGGGGTATTGCAGCACATTTCAGTGCAGCCTGAAGTGATGGGGGAGCCCTCAGCCAAGGAGGCTGGTGGGCTTCTTGCTCACCCATGCAGTGCAGTGATGGAGGAAGCCACCTGCACAGTGGGAAGTGGAGGACCACCCACCACACTGTGCTGGGGGGAGCTTGCAATCAGGGAGATAAGGATGTGGTGGGGGAGTGGACAGGGACTTGGCTCTTGCTGTGCTGGTCTGGTCCCTGCTGTGTGCAGCTCCCAGCCACTAGAAGAAAATAAAGCAGAAAATCTTTGCATTGAAAAATGCTAGTTTGTAGTGCTGTCACACATGAGGAAAAGGAACATGTCTCTAGATAATCCTTCAGGTAGGCAGAATTCTGATCCGATAACTATACAAAATGGTGGTTTTTCTTCTTAGATTAATAAGGTTGCAACAATGTTATTAGCCAGTGGGCATTAGAGAGAAGGCTAGAATCTGTGCAGTATTAAGATTCCCTGTAAGGAATTAGTGGAAGAATATCCATGCAGTAAGATAAATGGGGCTCCATATTAATTGGTACATATGTCTTTTATTAGGTAGCAATAGTGAGCAAGATACATTGCTCATTAAAGAGGTAAGATGCACTCAGAATTATTCCTCCTTCTGGTTCCTGGAGGATCAAGGTGTGGGATAATTCCAGGTTTCATAGATGCTAGGATCGGAAGGGACCTCAACAGATCCTTGAGTCCGACCCCCTGCCTAGGCAGGAAAGAGTTCTGGGGTCAGATGACCCCAGCCAGATGCCTATCCAGCCTTCTCTTAAAGACCCCCAGGGTAGGGGAGAGCACCACCTCCCTTGGAAGCCCATGCCAAATGTTGGCCACCCTTACCATGAAGAAGTTTTTCCTGATATCTAGCCTAAATCTACTCTGTCAGTTTGTGACCATTGTTCCTTGTTACCCCAAGAGGCACCCTGGTGAACAAAGCATCTCTGATCCCTTGCTGTGTCTCCCTGATGAATTTGCAGGCAGCCACCAGATCGCCTCTTGGCCTTCTCTTGCAGAGGCAGAAGAGGTCCAGGTCCCTTAGTCTTTCCTCACAGGCTTGTCCTGTAAGCCCCTGAACATACAAGTGGCTCGCCTCTGAACCCTCTTGAGTCTATTAACATCCTTCTTGAAGTACGGTGCTCAAAACTGGATGCAGTACTCCAACTGTAGTCTGATCAATGCTGCACAGAGGGGAAGTATCACCTCCTTGGTTCTATGTGTCCTGCATCTTCTGATTCATGATAAAGTGTGGTTAGCTTTGCTGACGATTTTGTTACGCTGATGACTCATGTTCATCTTGGAGTCCACTATGACTCCAAGATCCCTTTCTGCTTCTGTGCTGCTCAGGGGGTCACTTCCCAGCCAGTAAGTGTGCTGCATATTTTTGCACCCGCAGCACTTGGCACTTGTCCTTGTTGTACTGCATCCTATTGTGTACTGCCCACTTTTCTAACCTGTCTCGGTCTGCCTGCAATCGTTCTCTACCCTCCGGAGCACACACTTCATCCCACGATTTTAGTATCATCCACAAACTTGGACAGACTACACTTCACACCCACATCCAAGTAACTGATGAAGATATTGAAGAATACAGGTCCAAGGACCAAACCCTGTGGGACCCCACTACCCACATCCTGCCAGGTTGATACCGACCCGTCTCTCTAGGTGTGACTGCTAAGCCAATTTGCCACCCACCAAACTGATGTGTAAACATCTGTATCACAGCCTCTTAATTTATTTATGAGAATGGGATGAGATATTGTATTGAAGGCCTTGCTAAAATCCAAGAAAATGACATCCGCTTCTAGTCCTGTGTCTAAGCATTTTGTGACCCTGTCATAAACAGAACCAGATTGGTCAGGCATGATCTACCTGCTATGAATCCATTCTGGTTTCCCTGCTTCATTATTTTTCCCTCTGGGCTCCCACAGATACGATCTTTCATAATCTTTTCAAAGACTTTTCCAAGGATGTAAGTGAGACTGACTGGCCTGTAAGTGCTCGGATCCTCCTTCCTCCCCTTCTTGAAAATAGCGACCACATTGGCCCTTTTTCAGACCTCCGGTACCTGACCCGAGCACCATGAAGTTATCTAGAGTAAAAATCATATGACTATAGAGTTTCTCCTCTACTTGTGCTTATATCCCGAACATGGTGCCAGTAATATTTAGTAAGGAACTGAAATGTCCATCTCTTCTAAACTGCATTAGAGAGTGTCCATCTGTAAAATAATTGGAAAACTTCCTTTTTTTTCACTAAAATTCCTCTTTTCTTTTTTGTTTTGCCATCAGTGGCTGGTTTCCTTCCTGCTATAGATACAATGTTTTCTTTTTTTATTTCTTCTACATGGTATTAATAAGATGAAGAGCACAGATACCTACTTTGGATGTCTTACCAATAGCTATGATTTACTATCCCGCTGTCTACTTCTGCAATCTCCTTTCCTTTTTTTGGGTGGGTTTTTGTTCTGTTCCCCTGGGTATATTAGCTGCTTGTATTTAACCACTTTTTGGCAATAAACCAGATCAGTTTTAAATGTAGATTTTCAGTTTGGGGGGAGAGGGGAGGGTTCACCATCATGAATGTATTGTATTTTCTTCTCTAATCCTGTTCCCTCTGCCATGCTACCAGTAGTGTAGGAAAAATATTATGTATCTCTATCTCCTGATTGTCCTTCCTTCAAACCCCTTTTTCTCCTGCAACTAACTACTTCTATAATTTGAGGCAACTCTTGAATTAAAATTTTATGAACAGCTGTGATAGTTGTTAACTAAGAGTAAACTGAAATAGTACTTGGGATCCAGTTCAACTGATTCCATAACAGTTTAGCAGTTTAGAGAGACAGGGCCAGAATCAATTCCACCTATTAAACATCAAAGTGGATTTAGGTATCTATATGAAAACCTGTTCCGTTCTGTTCACGTTCCTGAAAATCTATTAATGTATCCACTTCCATAGTACACAGTGTAATCTTACTCTTAAGATAGATCACAAAAAGCAGGAAGGAAGACAAGGACTTCCTCACCCTCTTTATTATCTGTTTTTCCAGGGACTCAGTGTAGAATGGAATTGCACTTATGTAGCTAAGAAGTGTAATAGAATATGGCCCATGGTTCATATCTAAATGCAGTATAGTTAACTTTGCTTGGTGTGACAGTTAATAGTTCTCTGTCCTTCCCAGTGAACTACGGTGGTTCTCATGTGAATATTTAGTGCCAGTATTGCTGACTTGGAGAATTCCAAAAACCACATTAGGCCTTCAGAGATGAAGAAAGGTAAACTTTGAATTTGATTTTTATTTGTGCTGCAGTTTTCCAGAGTCTATGTGGTGTTTTTAGCTATAAGAGCTACATACATAGTATTTTTAAATTCCCTGATTCCAAGAAAAACACTGCCATTTGCAGACTCCCAATAAAGGTGCGGTATCTGTAACACTATAATAGATGCAACTCTGTGCCTAAATAGATTCCTGACAATGGTGAAATGCTTACATGACCTTTCTTCCTAAAACTGTCTGTGGAATAAGAAATCCCTTGAGCGTATCATTCCTTGTGCTTCTCTCTGAGCTCATGTACCCTGGGTATTTATGTCCTTTGCTGAGAGTCCAGAATAGTTCTGTAAGTTCCCCAAATGTACTAATACAATGGTTAGGTAATATGTCATGTGGAAAAATGGAAATGCTGTGGATGAATCATTGTGTCAAGCCAGTGGAAATATTTTTTTTCTCTCAGCTGTTTTTTATTTCTATCTGGATCAGATGGGAGAATCATAAATGGATTACAGAGACAATGGCATCCATATAATTGAGAGAGGGCCATGGTAGTCTCAGACATCAGTTTGATTGATTGAACTGTTTGTATGCTTCAGAGTCTCACAGGATCATGGTTTCAACAAGTTTGAGAGGCAGATTTAACAATTTAGCTGGGGAAGGAAAGGGCCGTGGGAGGGAGAGGCATGACTTTACTCCAGATTTCCTTTCTAGGTTCTGCCTTGCCCTCTGCTCTGAGCTGACAATTTGGAGTATTATTATTTTATTTTGGGGCGGGGGGGAGGCTTTTCTTTAACTTGTTTCATGCTCAGACAGTCTGTCTTCACAGGAGTTTACCAACAAAATGGATAACTGGTGAAATTTTTTTCAGTGTAGATTTTTAGTTTATTAATTAAATTCAACAAAGTAGGAAGCATTAGGAATGGCGAGAACAAGGGGGAATTCAATCAAGGGGTTTCAAATGCAGACTAAGTGGCCTGCTCCAATTACAGAAATGGGAAGTATTTAGGAGGCAGGAAAGCAATAATGGAGAGAAGACTCACTAAAAGGGCACATTTTTATTTGTATACAATATAATATTCTTGATGGGTGTTAATTAATCTAAGGTAAGTAGCTTCATGTCGTACCTTACTGAAAACAGATCATGTTTTCATTTGGGTTAGACTAGTGGTGCTCAAGCATTTGGCTTCACAGTCCAGATGAATGGCATAGGGCTGGTCTGTGTGCCAGCCTGGTGCCATCCCCTTGCTCAGCCCTGCATGCTGGGATTGGGCCGTGGGGCCTAGCACCATTCCTACCTGATCTAGCATTCGAGGCTCCCTATGGGTCCAGAAGTTTGGCAGCAGGGGAGTGGTATCACCTGACCTGGCCCATGGACTGTGGGTTGAGTACCTCTGAGAGAGACAGTTGAGTTACAGAACTGGGCAAATTAATGCTGGGATTTGCCTTGACCTGCTAACAAATGTGAAAACTACAAACTATCTTTTCTCTGCATAGACTAACTGAATTGGAGATGTGTAAGCTTTCACGAGCAAGCTCTCACTTTATCAGATGCTGTCAAACGGCCTGTACGAAGTTTTGGTCACTGATTTGATTCAGAAGAGATTCAGCCTGATATGGTGGCCAAATCTCCAAATCTGAATCAAATCAGAAGACCTTTTAATTTCTCTGAATTGAATAGGAACCCTCCGAATCAATTCAGAGAGATTGGACGATTCGGACATAGACACAGCTTTATGTTTTTTCTACATACCTCAAGGTACCAGGTGGCTTGTGAATGTTGAGACGGTGGGGTGGATGGAGCATCCCAGAGCAGTGCAGGGGAGTCCCCAGCATGCTCGGCAGCAGGCCTAGAAGTAGACCAGAAGACTTCCGGTCTACTTCTGGGGACCTCCCCCTCCCTCCCCACCCCACTCCTTTGGAATGCTCCATCTGCCCCACCATCTACCATTCATGAGCCACGCCTGGTACCTTGAGGGTTGTAGAAAAAGCATTTAAAGCTGTGTCTATGGTTGAATTGCTGATTCTCCAAATCATCATAGAATCTTCAGTTTTGGATTTTGCTGAATCAGATTGGGGCAGGGATCCAAATCAACGAAACACAGCTGTGTTCCACTAGCGAATTTGTAGGTGGCCACGAGATCACCTCTCAGCCTTCTCTTGAGGAGGCTGAAGAGGTCCAGATCCCTCAGTCTCTCCTCATAGGACTTATTCTGTAAGCGCCTAGCCATACAAGTCGCTCTCCTCTGGACTCCCTCAACATCCTTCTTGAAGTACAGCACCCAAAACGACGCAGTATTACAACTGTAGACCAATGCCGCACAGAGGGGAAGTATCACCTCCTCGGTTCTATTCGTCGTGCATCTGCTGATGCATGATAAAGTGTGGTTAGCTTTGCTGATGATTTTGTCACGCTGATGACTCATGTTCATCTTGGAGTCCACTGTGACTCTGAGATCCTGCTCTGCTTCTGTGCTGCTGGGAGTGTCACTTCCCAGCCAGTAAGCGTGCTGCATATTTTTGTACCCGCAGCACTTGGCACTTGTCCTTGTTGTACTGCATCCTATTTTGTACTGCCCACTTTTCTAACCTGTCCAGGCCTGCCTGCAATCGTTCCCTACCCTCCGGAGCATGCACTTCACCCCACAATTTAGTATTGTGCACAAACTTGAACTGAGTACAAGTCAATGATGAAGATATTGAAGAATACAGGTCCAAGGCCTGAACCCTGTGGGACCCCACTACCCACATCCTTTCATGTCGATACTGACCCATCTACTACCACTTTCTAGGTGCAACCACTAAGCCAATTTGCCACTCACCGAACCATGTAAACATCTGTATTGCAGCCTCTTAATTTATTTATGAGAATGGGATGAGAATGGGTATTGAAGTCCTTGCTAAAATCCAAGAAAATGACATCCACCTCTACTCCTGCGTTTAGGCTTTGAAGAGTTTCCCCAGTATAAAAGAAAACAGAATTTAAGCCTTTTCTCTGTTAGTAAATGAATGAATAATGTTTTTGTGTGTGTGTGTGCATGTGTGTTCAGTGAAGCAAAGTTCAGATCTGGTTCCAGACTTCCCCAAAATCTGGGATTTTCTTGATCTAAGGTTTTGGTTTATTTTGTTTCAAGCTGTTTGAGTGGAAGGACCATGATGACAATATTTTGCTTCCTGTTTCTGTGTCTGAATGCTTCAATTCTGACTTGCCATGCATGTGATTCATAAAACAAGACATGGCAATAAATGGATAATCTATACAGAGAAAGGCGACTGCTGAACTTTATTTGGTGTATTCAAACCTTCCAGATAGCTTCCCACTGTATTTACTTGGGTTCATTTAAAAGGAACACATTTTAAAAAGCCTTTGTGGCAGTGGGGGCTAGCCTTATTGGCAGGCATGCCACAGATTAGCCCCATACCCTCCCTGATCCCTTTCCTCTACCCAATCTGTTTCTCTGCTTTTGCTTCCTGCCCTGTCTGTTGCCGTTCTGCCTGTCTCCTCCCCAGTCAGCTGCATGCCATACACTGAGGATGCTGATGCCATACAGGGTGGATACAATTCTTCACAGCATGCACTGGAATGTAAAGACTCTGTGTCCTCCAATGAAAGCGTCTTTCCTTGTAAGCACAGCTTAGCTTATTCTCTACAATATGAATCTGTTTTTGCCACCAGGCCTGCTGCAGCTGTCCAAACTTGTAATATACTCAGTAGGTTCTAATATCTACTGAAAGTGCCTAGAAAAGAAAGGTGCCTATAGTACTGACTGCTCTTGATAATGCTGACTGGCTTCTAAAGTACGAGTGAGAGAGCTGCTGGGAACTTGAAGAAACACTGTGATATAAAACTCTTTTTACACTAGTGACAAAGATTCCCCTTTCCATGAATGCTGTTAGTCATGAAAAGCGGTGCAGCATGTGTTTTTGGCTTTTGCAGTCTTTGTGGGTTTTTTAGCCCTGAATAAGCCTTATAGAGCCTGGGCAGGTAATATGTTTTCATTTGCTTTCAATATGGAAAGGGAGCCAGTTGAATACAAAGGCTACTGTGTGTGGAGACAGAGAGTAAGAACTGTTTTTATACCAAACCACCCACAAAATGAGCAAGTTAATTTTTGTTTTGTTTGTTTTGTTTTTTGCCTGCTCTGTTTTAGTAGCTCCCCATCCAGTTCAGAGCCAGAACTGGATATGCAGGGATGTGTTTCCCCTGTTTGTTGGATAAAAAATACCTTGACATTTTCCTTTTAAGATCTCAAAGAGACATGTAAACAAGCAGTGCATTCTCTGTTCACTTTTGTATTGTAGGCAAATATTTCAGTTAGAAACTTCTGCATCTGCTTCTTTCAAATAGAAACTGTGTGACTTCCCCAGGGTCTCAGGAAACCCAGGGCAGTCTGAGGACTGCTGACTTCTACTGCCATGCTGTAACCAATACACCAAACACTATTGTACCGTTTGCTAGAGGGCTAGGTGGGAGAGGAGAAATTTTGAGATGGTAGATGCTGTCTTACTACATAGAAACAGCATGACAAGACCGCTTCTCACAGCTCTAGAAAGCACTAATAATGAGGACCAATTTCTTGGCTGCTTATGCTGCAGCCCCAAAAGAGGTCCACCAGTATGTGTCAATTCACATACTCTCAGGATGCATTTGCATGTGCTATTAATGTGCAGGAATAAACTTTGGCACATTATTGTACTGGAATTTATTGCTTCCGGGCACTGTATTTACATGTGTGCCTACACTCATGACTGCAGCATATTGTGCCAGGTCAGAGGAGCACCAGCTGGCAGGGGAGCTGGAGGGTCAGCCTGCCAGCCTGGGGCTCCTTTGCTCTGCCTTAATGTGATATGGAAGGGCTGGCTGGGGCACAAGGGTGCTCCAGTGCAGGACTAGTTGGCAGGCCGCCCCTGCGCTGAAGCACCCTCATGCCCCAGCCAGCTGGGTTAGCGTCTACATGTGTTGCTGAACACTAAAAAACTGCCACAGAAAAGTACTTGTATTTACAAGTACTAACCTGCAGTGGAGTTTATAGGGCCACATATGCAGATATGGAGACTTTACCATGGAGCTAATTAAACATCTTGGGTCTCCTCTGCAGTAAACATTTTGTGTAGACGCACCGTCGGTTGTCTAGTTTAGTCACTGCTGACATCAGAACATAAGAGTAAGACGGCTGTTTGCTCTTTGTTCCTGGAAAGGGCACTTTCTGCATACCTTCTGGGTGAATTAATTATTGCTAGCGTTCACAATTTTATCGAGTTGTATCATTTGTTTTCCCCCTAAACATCCAGGGGGTTAGACACAAATCTCTTTTTTCATTTAAGAGTCCTGGTTTTAGAGAGAAGCTGGAAAATATGAACAACATATACCTTTGAGTCAAAACCCAGAAGGCCAATAAAGAATCTGACACTTAACATTAAAAACATACATTTAAAGCCACTTATAACTTTTTGGTAGCCAGATCTACAGTTTTTGATGTTGTGGGTTGATATGACTTCTATTCTGAACTCCTCGGTAGGTTACAGCAGCATATGTCATACTGGACAATATTGTTGAACTTCATGCTTTCATCAGCTGTGGCCTATTCCTTGTCTTTTAGAATATAGCATCAGATTATAACTTCCTTAGTCTCATTGTTGATCTGTTACTCCCATACAGTTGAGAGTCGGTGTGTGTAAAGAGATAATTATTTACCCCACAGTTGCATTGAAAATTATATATAATAGAGGTGGATACCAGGTCTGTAACAAAACACAGCTCTGTAAAGTACTGTTTCCTCTACTTTGCTCAGCTGCCTTTTAAAAAAAAAAAAAAAAAATCAAAAAGGGACTTCTGAAAAATAAACAGGGTTTGGTACAGGAATTACTGATGAATGACACTCCTATTTTGAGGGGAGTGAACATTTGAAGGTTATTTTCCCTTTAATGGATGTGTGTTCTTGTCAGTCTGCCAGTTCAGAATAAGACTAGAAATATAAAACTAAAAATAGTTTTCTTCAGTTAAGCCCAGAACTGTACCAGGCCCTGTGTCAGAACTGTATGAATAAAAGCAAAATGTAAACATTATGTTTTATGCCAGCCTGGAGCTTTTCACCCCCTGCCTCACCATGCTGCAGGGGGCTGGCTAGAGCATGAGGGTGCTCCAGTGTGGAGCTAGAAAGCAGGCAACTGCCACACTATAGCACCCTCATGCCCCAGCCAGCCCAGTCTCTGTCTACATTTGTCTATGGCAGAGTAAATTACTCCACTCCGGGATAGTACTTATATTTGGCAGTTACTCCAACCTAATAGCATCACGTGTCATGCTGACGTCTTACTGTGGAGCTAGTCAATTTTGCAGTAAACATCTCATGTAGATGTGCCCACTGAAGCCGAGGGGCACCAGATATAGTTTTCTGCAAGTAGGTCTGCCTTCCCACTGTAGACTGAAGTTAAGTATTTATGGTAATTCATCCCTGTCAGAAGGTCAGCTGTCACGTTCTGCACCAGCCACAGCTTGTGCTGTTTAAAAATAATTACTTAAACTTTTCAGCAAAGAAACTGTATTTCATAGGTCAATTTTATGAAAAAACACTCAGATAAATTGCGGTTTTTGCCCTGGCTCGATTGTGACAGCAAGTTTTAGTGGCAAACAAGGACATGTTTAGAAACAGATATAAAGACTTAACTACCTCCAGCACTTTGGATAGTGGTAAATTGTCTGTACCTTTGCAGGAAAACAGTAGGGTTGTGCAAAATGTTGCCAAATGTTTCGTTCTGAAGCTGTTCAAGCTCAAAACAGCAAAGTCAAAACAAAACAAAAAGCATCGAGACAGCTTCAGAATGAAATGAGGGCACTCAAAACATTTTGAAAGTTTCTAAATGTTTTGAGTTTCAAAGCAGCTTGATAGTGGGAGGTAGGGGAGAGCCAGGGCTGTGCTCCGAGCGGCTCTGCAGCTCCATGTAGCTCCACAGCCCCGCAGAGACTATTTGTGAAAGTGGTTTCCACTGGATTTCAGCTTTCCTGTTTGCTTCTTAAGATAGAAGCTGTCGGCCATTTTGCAGCTTCTATTCCAGCAAAAAAAAAATCCATCTTCCCCAGTTTAGAAATGAATTTGGGAGGGGTGAGGGGAGGGAAGGCATATGTGAGTACATATAGTTTCAAGAAATCATAGCCGCCTTTTTTTTAACCATGTTTCCGGTACTGCTCCATCAACTACTACAACTGCTTGCTGTCCAGTGCTTTTTAACATCTTTATCAATAATTTGGATGTGGGGGTGAAGAGCTCACTGGCCAAGTTCGTGGATGACACCAAGTTATAGGGGAGTGTGGTCACGCTTGAAGATAGGCTGCAGATTTAGGCAGACCTGGACAGGCTGGAAAGTTGAGTGAAATGGAACCAGATGAAGTTCAACAATGAGAAGTGTAAAGTGCTCCATCTGGGGGCAAGCAATCCCCAACATACCTATAGGTTTGGTGGCGCCAATTTCACTAGCACCATGACCGAAAAGGATCTAGGAGTAATAACTGACCATTGCATGAACATGAGCTGTCAGTGCGATGCTGTAGCCAGCAGGGCAGACAATACTTTGGCATGCATCGACCGATGCATCTCAAGTAAAACCAAGGAAGTGATTCTTCTGCTCTAGTCAGCATTGGTGAGACCATAACTGGAGTACTGTGTCCGGTTCGGGGTGCTGCACTTCAACAAGGACATGGAAAAACTTGAGAGTCTAGAGAAGAGCCACCCATATGATCAGAGACTTGCAAGGCAGACCATACGAGGAGAGACTGGGGGACTTAGCCTTCTCTTTTTTAGATGGAAGAGGCCCAAGTGGGGACTGGGTACATCAGGGGAATACATTGAGAGGTCAGTGAACAACTGTTCACCAGGGCACCCTGGGGTAAAACCAGGAGTAATGGCCACAAACTCCTGGAAGTCCACTTCAAGATTAACTCTAGGAAAAGCAGCTAGGGTGTCTAGACTGTAGAATAAACTACCCCCAGAGGTGGTGCAATCACCTACCGTGGAAATCTTCAAGAGGGGACTGGACAATCACCTTGCTGGAGTCACCTGACCCCAGCTGTCTTTCCTGCCTAGTGCATGAGGGCTACACCCCATGATCTTGCAAATTCCCTTCCAGCCCATTACAATCTATGAATCTATTGATCATGTCCTGCTCTGCCAAGTTTTCCATTAAGGTCTGCAAGGACTGAAATCTGTATTCTTTCTCTGAAACACAATCTGCATTCAAGTCTGATGATTAGATTTGCCAAACACTTTACCTGTTCTAAACAAACTTTATAGTGAGGCTGCATTTGAAAGATTCCTGGTGATAACAGTATCTATGGAAGAGCTTACCCAAATCCTGAGCCTTAGTTAGTGAGCTGTCATGGGTTTTGGATCAGGTTCATATTGAGAAAATCCTCCAGTTAAGAAAACATTTCTTATGAGTGATTATATAGCAATGCTCAATTGGTGTTCACTTTCTGTGGTCCTAATTTTAAAAATGTGTCAGAACAAGAGTGGATGTACATGCATATGACTTTCTAGAATGAAAAGTCCCTAAATTAGGAATTGGTTAAATAATTTGAAGGACCTTCCTTCATACCTGAGTATATTGGAAGAACCTTTCTAAATGCTCTAAAATGTTTGAGCGATGTTGTTTTTGTTTTGCTTTCTGGATGGGATCAGAACTAGAACTATGTCAAAGTCATATAAGAGAGGCTCTAATTTTAACACCTTCCTAATTGTAAAATGAAGTGCCAGAAATTTCATGACGGAGCTGGACGAGAATCTCCGAAGAATAAACTTAAGAGAGCCATATTGTTTAGATAAGTCTCAGATACCCAAAGTACACAACCAGACACAAACTCTGAAGTTCATCCATCTCCTCACATGTGAATTGCTATACCTTAGATGTTACAGTTACATTGTTGTTCCAAGTAACATGGAAATACTCTTTGAAACAATTCTCAGCTGTTGTAAATTGATGTAACTTCATTGAAATCAAAGATGCTATCCTGATTTGAAATGTGCCTGATTTGAAATGTGTGCATTGGGTTAAAAACACTTTCAAACTATTGAGTCTGTCCAGTGTTGATTTGAGTGGCTGAAACATCTGTATTCATTTTTTTTTCCTAGAAAATTTTCCAGTGGTGTGGTTCAACATGCAATAAGTATGAGCGCCTGAAAGCTAATCAAGTGGCTGTTGGCATTCGGGACAATGAAAGGAATGGAAGGTCTCAGTTAATCATTGTGGAAGAAGGAAGTGAACCAAATGAAGTTATAAAGGTATTGTACAGTTATTTCTAATTCAGGCACACCATTATCCAAACACTTGGGCACATTTTACTGTAATACTACCTGAGGACAGAATGTCACTTTCATCAGAGCTGCTAAATTAAGCAGGATTAAGAGCAGTGTTTACATAGGTGAGATCTCTAATGGAAACCCAGATGCTTTATGTAGTTGTGAGGGTGGTGAATTCACCACAGGTAAGTGGTGCTCTTTTTCCCCAAATCATGCATTTTTGGGCATCAGAACTGAGAGTATAGGTGTCACCTCATCAGGGATCTTGGTATCAGTTGTTATTGTAATACACACTGGGCATGTCTACATGAGATGCTAACTGTGCAGTAGCCTAATACTATGGCACAGTAGCACAACAGCTCAAACAGTACTAACATGCTACTGTGCTGTATTATTAGGCTACTGCACAGTAGCATCACTAAAATGGTGTGTGCCGGCATTACTGCATGGTAACTCTGGTTACTGTGCATTTAGTATTAGATTATACACGTACTAAATTTTAATGCGCAGTAACCACCGCACATTAATGAACATGTAGTTGTTCCTACTGGGCTTGTCTACACAAGACGCTTTACTGTGCAGCAGAGTAATTTGCTGCACAATAAAGCATCACAGTCTGTATGTGCATTGTAATTAGGGCTGTCAGATACAAGTGGTATCCAGCAGTGTAGTAAATTGCTGCCGTTAAATACACATGTAGGCAGTGATATTGGGATTAGTTTACTGTGGCTCAGTTTGAGCCAGAGTATATTCAGTTGTGTTAATTGCATGTGTAGACTATGTATTACAGTTGGTACTGATTAAGAAGCATGCATGCTGCTTAGGGGAGGAAAACCAGTTTAACCACTTCTAGGCTTAGTCAGAAATGGCTGAGTATTCACACACTGGAACTTTGTACCATCACTAATTGTGCAGATCATACACTGAATTACTAACAAGTAAAATATATTCTGGTAGTTCTTAAAGTTATAAGTTTTATTTCTTTTTAATAACTGAGAAATGGTCAGATTTTATTTTTTTTCCTAAGATAATCCTTAAACAAAATGGAATGTGTCCATTTAAAATATTAATGTTTGGCTTGGATTGTTTACTCCCTCTGCATGAAGCAATAGTAAAGGAGTGTACCTGAAGAGCATTATTTCTGTTGGTGCTTACACCACTATTTTCTCATGCTGGTTTTAACTAATAATTACTTAAGAAAAAAAGAATGACAGATGCTGTACTTTTAATCCCTGTGGCGTATTAGTCATACTGATTTCATGATTCATTACTGCTGTAGAGAAAGTGTTAGCTGTGTTTTTGCCTATGTGCAAGGTAATGCTAGAAGTAGTCAATGTGAATAGTTTCAATTGAACTGCATGCTTTCCAAATAGAAATTATTTCGGACTAAAAAAAAAATGTTGGGTAAAAATGCCCCTTATAGACTAATTAAATCAGATATGCAAGCTTTTTTCAGCCTAAGCTGACTTCATCAGAGCCTGTGAAAGGACATGCACAGAGCAGTCTATGGAAGTATCTACATGAGATGCTACATAAATTTCATAGACGTTAGGGCTGGAAGAGACCTTGGAAGATCATCGAGTCCAGTCCCCCGTCTGAAGGGCCGGAAGTCAGCTGGGGTCATAGGATCCCAGCAAGATAAGCATCCAATTTGCTCTTGAAGGTGTTCAGTGTAGGTGCTTGAACCACCTCCGATGGCAGGCTGTTCCAGACCTTGGAGGCTCAGACAGTAAAGAAATTCTTCCTTATGTTCAGCCTGAAACGGTTTTGTAGTAGTTTATGACTGTTCGACCATGTCATCCCTTGGGGGCTGCTGTGCCCTCTTGCTGCCTTTCCTCTGAGATAAAATAGACTTAGCTTGTGCACTGAGGATTGCTCCCTTGAGGAGCAACCACTCTTCCTGAACTACCCTCTCCCTGAGTCATGGTCATGGTCCCTTAGGGCCTGACTGACAGGCCTGACAGGCCTCATGAGCTTGTCAAAGTTGGCTTTCCTGAAGTCAAGGACTTCCGTGTTGCTGACTGCCTTGCCAGCTTTATGGCGGATGGTGAAGGTGATCAGCTCACGGTTGCTGTCACCCAACTTTCCATCAATCACTACATCGCCGATTTAGGTCATCCCTTGTAGCCAGTACCAGGTTGAGCAGAGCTTTGCCTTTCGTTGGCCCATAGACTTCTTGAGTCAGGTAGAGGTCATGCATGCATGAGAGGAAGCTTTGCGACTGCTCGGATTTTGCTGAGTAGTCCTCCCACGAGTTGCCCAGGTAAATGAAGTCACCCATGACAACCATGGTCCTGGAGCATGCAGCCTCAGCCAGTTCCCGGGCAAACTCCTGGTCAAGCTCAAGACTTTAGGTCTGTAGTAGCCTCCCACTGTTGTGTCCCCTGTGCCATGTTCCCCATGGATTTTAACCCAGAGGGTCTCCAGTCATCCACCCTGGTCACTAACATCAGCTTGCAGGGACGCATAGCTTTCCTAAACATAGAGAGCTACACCCCACCCCACCCCTTTTATCTACACGATCCCTCCTGTACGGGGTATAGCCATCTATTCCCGAGGTCCAGTCATGGGTGGAGTCCCACCAGGTCTCCGTTATCCCTATGACATTGTAATTATGTGCATTGAGCAGGAGGACGAGCTTCTCCTGCTTATTCCCCAAGCTCCTGGCATTTGTGTACAGGCAGGCAAGTGTCCCCTTGGGGCTCTTGCCTTGCCCATGGATTGTACCAGGGCTGGGGCAAGGGTGGGCTTCCTTAAGTGCCTAGGTCTGCTGGCTTTGCAAGGGTTGCTCAGCGGGCCAGCAGTGGTGGTGGTCCCCCCGTCCCCCAAAGAGCTTAGTTTAAAGCCCGGTGGAGCAGGTCAGCCAGCCTGGCTGAGAAGAGCCTCCTCCCCGGGGAGAGAGGTGGAGGCCATCTCTTCCCAGCAGCTCGCTGCCTCTCTCACCAAAAAGCAGGCTGTGGTCATGGAAGCCAAAGCCTTCCCAATGACACCAGCGCCACAGTCTTTGGTTGACTATGTGGATTCTCCTCTTCCTCCTCAGCCCATAGCCCGAGAGTGGGAGGATTGCTGAGAATACCACCTGTGCCCCCAGACCCTTTAGCTCCGCTCCCAAATCCCTGGGAGCGCTCTGAACTGTGTCATTGGTGCCCTCATGAGTAAGGAGCATGGGATAGTGGTCTCTGGGCTGGAGGAGCTTTGGGATCTTCTCCACAATGTCCTGGATGTGGGCCCCCAGGAAGTAATGTGCTACGGCAATGTACCATCGGCGGACACAAATCATAACACCACAGCTATGTCACCAAGAGGCGCACTGATAGAGATTTTTGCAGCCGATACTTATAACCAATTTTTAAGGAGGCATGTTGGCTGATACCAATCCGATTTCCGATACCAGCCTCACAGCGTGGAGAGGTGCCTTCAGCTGGTAAGTCTGGTGTGGGGTGAGGGGGAAAAGAAGGGGAGTGGAGTGTGGGGGCAGATCAAGGCCCCCACAGGGAGGGAGGACGAGGGGTGGGGCTGTCACCATTTTTCAGCATGGGGATGCTGATGCACATGATGTGAAGTCTGCTGGAGCGCAGTACTTACCACGCTCCAGCAAATTCGATTAATCAAGTCAGCTCTGACATGCTGTAATTACATTTGTATAGATGCCCAAAGTTCCCAAATCCCTTTGCTTTGGAAAGACACAGTGATTGAGTTCACTACCAGACATTTCTGGCAGGGGAGCACATCCCAATGTTTGTGAGGGTAGAGCTTGCATTTTGTTTTCTTTGGAAAACAAGAGTCATACCATGTCACTTAGCTTGCCAGTTGCAACTAAGCATGAATAACTTAAATTTGTGTTATGGCCATCAATCCACAGAATAAAAATGGGAACGCTGCATTAGGAAAAAGAATAATGCCATAAATACATGTTCATGGTGAGTTATTCACTAAGGTTCTGTGCTTCAATCTCATTCTTTATACCTTCTGGACAGTAAGAAAAAGGGGAGAGACATCCCTTTCTTTCATCTCTAGCAGCTGTTTCTACACTGCTGATTCAGTCCCTGGCTGTGTTCTGGCTATCGCACAGCACTCTGCCTATTCAGCAACAGCCAGAGGACTGCAGAGACAGACTCTCATGCTGTCGGTTTGATTCTCTTGCTGCTGCTAAGGGAACAGTATGAATTAGGCTCCCTGCTAGCATAACCTAGGACAGCTGAAGTGAGGTACTGCTGTGACAGTTTCCACAGCATGTTATTTGCCTGTATGAATATGACAAAGAGCATAGGGACAGTTCTTTTGGGGTTTCAGAGGAGGAATTTTGAAAACTTGGAATGGCAGGGGAGGGGAAGAAAGGGTGGGATGTGTGGGTTACCTGTAGTCTCTGACAAAAGTTGATTCTTTGTATCCACTGTTGCCAGACTAGTTCTCATGATTTTTATCTTGTGTTTTTCTTAAAGCCCTAGCCCCTGAAGTCATGTGATTATGTGAGAACCTCAGCTTTATAAAGTCCAACCTTGTGGTTGTGGACAGAAGCTTCTGCATAAAGCCCAACAGCTCCAAAAACAAATAGCAAATAAAAAGAATTTAGACCTGATTCTTTTAATAACCTCATGATTTCCAGTGGTGGGAGGGTGATTCACTTTTGAATGTTTGGGGTTCGCAATAACGTGTGTCACCAGATGTTTAATAAAAATAGACTATTTCTTCATTGCTCAGTCTTTGGAAGGAGAGACTTATCTTTCAATTAAACAGTTTTGTTTTGCCAATTGGTATCTTTCTGAACTCAGAGTGACATCCCTAAAGCTTTCATTCACAGTCAAAGTTGGGGAAAAGTGATTCCCTGTCTGTTAATTTGCGAAGAAATTGTTATGCATGCTTGATGTGTGACAGAACTAGAAAAGAAGTTTTTGTTCTGCAAACATTAGTATGTAACTAGCAGAAAAGAAAGGGGTGATTCCATCCATAGCTCATTAGATTAAATAAATTTTAGTCACTGTTGATAACAGCTTGTATCCCAATATGCAGAACAATATCTGTGTTTCTGTTATTGCGCCTTGTTACTTCAATATCTCTTTAAAACTATTATGAAGACAAATAAATTTCAGTCATTATCCTGCAGTGCTTCTCCTGAACATATTCACACCAATTTTTTTTAAGTAAACCCTGTATAAATTATCTCCCATAGACATCCCTGTTATGTTTCAGTCTTTAGGAGGAATACCAGAACAGATGTTGTTTTACAACTTTCTTTGAAATTTACATGGGCACTAATGTATCAGTAACAGTTAATTATGAGCTTGGTTTGATTGTGAAAGTTTAAATGCTTGGCAAATAACTGGGTGTAACTTTATACAGGGTAACTATATATACAAATTTAAGCCAAGTCTTTCTTAATCTAACATATTTCCAATTCCAGTGACACTCCTTTTTTTCTATTTCTTTTTCTTCTTTTTTTAATTTTGTTTTTCTCTATTTACAAAAGTGTCCTTTGAGAACTTCTGTAAAATCCAATTAAGGTTTTTATTTTTAGAATAATTTTAGGCTAGGTGGAGAGTAAAGTTTCAAGTAAAGCCTTACATCTTTGTAGTTATGTGGACAAAAACTGTTCCTGTGTTAAAAATTTCCTGTAAAGAACCTAGACCTTGTTGACAATGCAGTTATTGTGGGGTAATTCCACTATAGCTATTCTGTTATAATGTAGGTATTCCAGATTGACATTCTGTTTCCAAAGGAGAGTGACTCTTTCAGAATAAAAGTGACTTGTATGGTTTATCTCTTCTACTGTTTCAAGAATTCTCTGTGCTTTGCCTTTTTTATAACGTTGATTAAATAGCTTTGACTACGTCTGTTCTTGGATTCTGTTCAGCAAGTCTCTATTAGGTGAGATATTGTTAGATATATTCTTAAACACTTGTTTTTAAATACATGAGTAGCAGAGTGGGTTTATTCATGTTCTTGAGTGTCTTGTTCATTCTGGAGTGCAAGTATTCACTTCTGCGTTCCCTGTAGCCTTTAGCTGAACTTCATAAAACTAATCCAAGAACAGGTGTTAGAGATGCCTATTCCTTAAGGGTGCATACAGATGTTCATGGAGATTAGGAGTAGGTTAGATAGTTAAAAATGGCCACCTGAACTCAGGTAATTCAGGATGGGGGAGAGAGGGCTAGCAGGGGAGGAGCTTAGGGGAGAGCAAGCAAGCTCAGCAGGTGGGGGGGGATCAGAGGGATTGCAGGGGTGGGGGGTTAGGCAGGGTCCATGGGAGGGTTTCGGGAGTCCAACATTGTCCCTATCCAGCCATATTAGCATTAATCAGAAGGATCAAGGAGGTTTTTATAAGCAAAGAGAAAAGCTAGTTTTGTGGTTAGGAAACTGACCGAGGCCTTGCAAAACTTTTGAGTAGTTTGGACAAATTATTTTAACTGAATTAACTTGTTCACCCTTTCTGACTGTTTAGACTTGTTAGGACTTCACAGAGTTGATTCTCACACTGTTTTGTTTATGCATCTTCTATCATGCTAATCTAAATTGGGGCTTTAGGATGCACGTATAGTAATATTTATAGATTAGTCCTATCCTTTTGCCAACCTGTATTAACAAAAATAACCCCCGCTTTCTAGCCACATTAACATGTAATATTTTCTAAAATATCATGATTTGAATCTCAGATAAAATGCTCCAGGGAGAAAAAAAGACTAGGAAAATGTTGCTAACTAAATACATTATCTTTAAAGTCACCTCCAAGGATCTCTTTAACCAGCACCAGTTTGAAAAATGAGCATGTGGCTGATTGATTTGGTGAAGTACAAGTGGTGTCTGCCTCCAGTAAAGTGTATATTTGCTTGGATTATGAAAGCTGAAAAGTTCATACTGCCAGTTTGTAGCATTCTGCGATTTGCAACTATAGATAAGTTAGGGTATGTTTATAGAGTTAAACTGAAGTGCAGTTGCAAACATGCCTAGAATCTTAAGCTAGTTTGGGTTATTAGGGGCAGTCCAACCACAGCAGCACAGAGCTCTGAAGGCTACAAATGCCACCTGTAAAACAGAATAAATGCGTGGGTGCTTACTGTCCTGAACTCCTTACTGCTGCAGTTGACCTATTATCAGTACCTGAGCTAGCTAATATAAAACTAGTTTAGCTATGTATCAACCACACTGTAGTCACAGGAACTGCAATGTGTATCAGATCACATCCCATTCTAATCAACAAAGGTAGAGATGCACTTCAACTGCTTTGGCACATCTGTGCAAGGCCAGTCATAATTTAGCCCATAATTTTAATGTATTGTTATTCAACACTTAGTGATGAGACCTTAGTCTTCCCCATTAAGTTGAGTGTCACATCCTTCTGCAGTCTTTGCATTAAAGCTGCAGCCACTGGTGTCATGTCACTATGCGAGACTCAGCTTCTACATAAAAAACAAACAAAAAAAGGTTTAATCTTTTGTGGATCCTGAGAGAGCTAGAACCATCCCCCCCACCCCCTGTAAAAGGACTGCAAAATCACAAGAGGAATAAAAGGAGCCCATATTAGTATTATTTTAAAATTAACTTCCTGATTGACTAAACGTAGATCTCCTGCATTTTTACTTGTTTCTTGTCATTGGCATGGCTGGTTTTGATTAGAACACACACAATCTTGCAGAAAACTCTGGCACTAATTAATGTTCCATTACTTTTTCCTGTGTTTAAACTCAATTCTTATGAAGGAGTGCACACACATTCTTTTTACCAGTTAATATTGCCATTTTTGAAGTCAAGTAATAAAGGAAATATGGATGATATCTTCATTAATGTCTTGCTGATAAAGTGAAATGAAAGCACTATTAAACTTTATCTGATGCACCTAATTAAAAAGGATATTCTGAAAATGTCAGACCCCATAAAATAAGCATTGTTGTTCAATGTCCTTGTGCCTCAAATCAAAGGAAAGTTTGTTTAGCAGACCTGTGAATAAAAATTAAGGTGTGGTCATTTTCCACAGCAGATTTCCCTCTCATTAATTGTAAAACTTCAGGATTGTGATGCGTTGAAGGAAGTTGCCAAGTAAAAGCCACACTTAATGTTGATCAAGAAAGTACTGTGCGTAAAATGTCAAGCATGTAAGGCAATAATGCATCTCTTAGGTTAGAGAAATAGAGACTGGTTCCCTAAGGACTCAAATAGTGCAAACATCTTTTTAGTGCTTGCTGGAGCCTGAGGTTCAAAATCTGGGGAGAGAGCTGGGAATATCCACAACAAGCAGATGCTCCTTTTAAAGAAAGGATCCATCTCATACATTGTTCTAAGCAAATAATATGCAGCGGTCTAAGTTTACCAGAAATATACATGGTTCAGCAGGAGGCAGAGTTACCAAACCAGTAGAAATTAAGTTGAAAACTTCAGAACCTTTACAGATTGTATAAACAGCTTCCAAACAGGTTTCTTCAGACAGGTGAAAGGATGTTATAGTTTGCTTTGAAGTCTGTATAATTGTTTCAAGATACCTGGGTCATTGTGAAGGGTTAGAAGAGAATGTTTCAGCTTACTTGGTCCTTGTAAGCTCATACATTTGTCAAGAATTTGCTTCTCTTGAAGAATATGGTCCCTACCAACCCAACGCTGACAATGCTAATATATCAAGCTGCAGGTTCCTGCATGTTGGAACACAAGTGTCGGGGAATCGAGCCCCAAGGTCATGGTGGGCCGAGGGTTCGGATCGAACAGGTGGGATTAGCGGCGAGAAGTCAGAGCAGTTCGGGACACGTGCGGTTTCAAATAAAGTAGATTTTATTTTCACTTACGCTACAAGATGATGAAGCGTAGGCAGAAGACTTGCTTGTTCAGTTACAGTATACACGAACAAACAAACAAAGTTGTCTGTCGGTTCACGGGGTTCCCAAGCCGAGCCCTTGCTTTCTAGCCCGGAGGCTAAGTGCAGCTGCCCGACTCGATAGTCCCAGAACTGGTCGACAGCTCATAAAAGGGAAAAACGAACAACTGTAACACGTCGTCAGTGATGGACGAACGATGAACGAGGTAAGGTGAACGGTCGATGAGATGAACGAGGAGAGAATGTGGGTGAAGCCAGGTCGGTAACAGCGATGATAACGATGCCGAGGATAAGCCGGGTGCGTAGTCGGTGAGGTCGGAATAAAGGTCGGTACCAGGTAAACAAGACATAGACGAAATCGATCAGTCAAAGATGGGCTTCAAAGCCACGACAGTGGGGAGACCAGTGGAGCTCTGGGATCGAACCAGGGCTCTGGGCCTAAAGGCTCTCCTGAGGAGCGGTCCCTGCAATAGCAGCCTCTGCTCTCAGGTTGGGTCTGGTCTCCCCTTGGGCAGAAACGTACAAGCTTTTTATATGGTTTTAGGTGGCCAATCAAGTGATTCTCCTCGTGGAACTTTCTGGTCAGATTGTCATTCTTCAGGCAGAACTAGGCATGCGCATGGTAACAAGTTAAGTTACCTCATGGCTGAGCCATGATTGACAAGCCCAAGGTCACACAGGGGGCACGTGCTGGGCATTTTTGTCAGCCCTCTGGGGATTTTCCACTACCTCGTATGCGTATGTCAACACTTAACAAACATGTGCCAAGGAAAGAAACATCACATTAATACAGATGCATGATGGATGGAAACAATGACAATTACACAGAGTCCTTTTGAGACCGGCGAAACATAAACAAGTAGGGGAGAAAAGAGAAATAAAATTTTAATGAGAAAATAAAGGCTTCAGAGCATGGAGTCATCTTAACATGCATGAAACACTGAAGACTAGTGTCAGACATTTCAGATGAACAACTGTCAGGTGTTGGTCTAATAAAAGATATCAGATTTCCCCAAAGAACCTTGTCTACCTATGTCCTTAGACCAACATGACTACAGCCTCTACCCCTGACATGAGAACAGTACTTATTACAACAATGTCCTCTGACATACTTTGACGTGAGATCACACGTCAGGGAAATCAATTGGTACTTCATCTCCTAAACTCAAATTCCGAACCCCAGGTTCCTCCCTGCATTTCTGATGCAAGTTTTTGGAGTTAGCAATTGTAGTTCTGCGTCACAAGAGAAGTGCAGAATCCCTAACAAGGGAATTGCCAGCCAGTGATAAATAAGCTATTAAATCATTGTTTCTAGTTAAAATGTATGTATATTTGAAAGCTTCCAGTAAGAAACAACTTTTAAAGTTTTCAATGTCATTATTATTATTATTATTATTATTATTATTATTATTTTAAAAATGTATTTCAGGTCACTAACCACGTGTACTATACATCCAGTTAAATGTATTTGTTCAGCCTTCTAGTGTATGGATGTCCCGCCACAAGTGGTGCAGGGATCCTCTTTGTGTGGCATGTAGGAGAGGGCCGGCAGCACAGGGGCGGCTTGGGCAGGGAGCAGAAAGCAGAGCAGTAGATCAGGCAGAGTAAGGGAATTGGAGTGGCACTTGGGGAGCATGTGGGACTCATTTGTGACATGCCTGCCAAAAGGTTGTCCCCCCATCCCACCTGCCCTATTGTACTGTGCACATTTACATATGTATTCCTTTCATTTAGGAGGAACATAACTTAACAAAGGTAACATAGCCAATGTGTTTTAATAACATTTGTGTGGAAGGCCAGAGATAAAATTGTTAAGTTATCAAATTGTTGGCCAGTGAATGTCACCAAAGGTTGCGATTAAACTTTTTTATACTATGTTGTCTTGTGCCACCATACTTTTGCAGATGGCTTACAAACTTTTGGATGCAATGGGCTGAGTTCATCTTCAATAATAACAAAGTACATTTAGGAGTAACTCTGTGTATGTTATTGGAACTACTCTGGATTTACAGCTGATAGCAAAATCTGGGATTTAGTGTTTTTAAAACTTCAAGTAATAATATGCAGCATTTTGAATCAATAGAATTGGGGGAATACTGAGAATGCTTTTAAATTATTTAAATGAATAGTCATGTGACATGTTCTTTTTAGTGATATTCATTAAAATAATTATATGAATGTTACATGATCAAACTATATATCCATATCTAGAAATACAGTTAAAGTTGCTATTGTCCTATTTGCATATGTAGAAAAGCAAATACAATATTTTAAATTGAGTGTTTATTTAAACTGAAGTTTTATTTTTTAAATATATATTTTTGTTCTAAAATATAAAACTATTTGAAAATAAATTTGAAGTTAAGATAACATACATCGAAGCCTAAATTAGCCTGATAACATAATTGCTGAAGTTTTAAAGAAAGTCAAATCACTGTACTAGTGAGGTCACTGACTAAAGTTATGGGCCTAGTTTAGTGAATTACTAACCCTAATTTTTTCAGCTGTGGGTACGGTGAGATGATTTTTTTCATTTCAGTTTATTCAGTTTACTCAGTTCAGTGACTAACTCAAAGCCAAAAAGAAATCAGTCAAATTGAAAAATCAGGGGACCTTGTTTGTCCTCTTTCAGTTAGTGAATATCAGTAAGGAATGAATAGATAAGACTTAGTAAATCTCAAACCATGAAACATATAGCGACCAGAAGCAATCAATTTAATTACATGTAACCAGCTAATACTTCTGCTGTTTAAGAAAAATTTAAATGCAAGACATGTTTTCATCAACTAGATGCAGCACAGCCAAAGTTAGTATTATAGCGGTATTTTGTTAGTAAATTGTTTAAAATGTTATTGCTAATTTTAATTAAATTCCCTTTTCTACCCAAATACAGCTTGTCACACATCACAAGTAAAAGCTAATCATTTAATCATTTACCATTTCCTAAGGTAATGAAATATAAATCTCAATTAATGTATTTTAAGGTAGCCACTGCTTGAATAAATATTTAAAGAAACATATCCTTCTAGTTAATATAATTTGGTACTTAAAAAACAGATGTGAAACAAAATTATAATAACCTATTTAAATCAAGGTTTATTTTAAGTAAATAACGTTAAACTCAATAGCAGCTCCCAGTGTAAGAGAAAACAGGACCATCTTACAGTTTTAGACGGATTAAGTATACACTTAATGTATGGATCACTGAGGGAAGGTGCCATAAACATGTCACAAGGATCTTATTAGTTTTCAATACTACTTTGTATATATCTTTCATGAAGATATTTATTTGAGTAATACAAAGCATTTATACCTAAATAAACTTGACTTTGGCTTGGCATGTAAAATAATCTATAAAAGAATCCATAGCTATATTTCTTTGAATTAGATTATCTTTGTTTTTATTGCACCCTTTAATAAATTAAACTATAGATAATTTACCTAATGGGTAATTTTCTGCTATGGTTTAATTCACCAGTGTTGTAAATTCCTGCCAGTGCTGCCTCCCAAATACCAGCTCCTTATTGTTGGTCCCTGCAGGATAATTTAACTTTATTGCTCTAATGTGTGTTTATAAAACTCATTTTCCTTGGAGTGGTGAATTAACCATTTCGATTTTTTTTGTTGTAGAAATAACCAAAATCCAGTGAAAATTAAACCATACACCCACATTTAAATAATATAATGGACTAGAGTTCAGCTTTTTAGAGAGAGGAAAACTGGGTATGAAGACTCATTACCTCAGATACATTTACACACTTATAAAGTTAATAATGATGTCATAATCTCTTACTTCAGACATAATCTCTTACTTCTCTTTGAACTGCAGATTGTCTGCAGTTAACATGCATCCAGCAGTGTTTCATGCATGTCAGATTGTGACTGATCCTTTACCATGCTGCATGCACTGTTTCCTACATACAGGGCACATCTACATGAGGTGTTTACTGTGTAGTTGACTAATTAGTTGTGCAGCAAACGTTGTCTGTCTACATGTGTGCCTCTAAACCAGAGTAAACTCATTTACTTTACAGCAGTCTAGCACTTGTAAATACAAGCAGTATCCTGCCTCAGAGTAAAAACCTCTGCAGCAGCATGCAGGTAGCTGCTGGAAGGGCTGGCTGGGGCATGAGGGTGCTTCAGTGTAGAGGCT
>NW_017728886.1:49769613-49772586 GCF_001723895.1 Crocodylus porosus
ATTGGGAGACCAATAAAAAGGTCCGAACCAATTCGAAAAAGATTTGGAGAAAGATTTGGAGAGTTGGCGATTCAGGCAGTCCCCGCTCACCACCGTATGTAGCTGGACCTGGGCTCCATGCTGGTAAGTAGAGGGTGAGGGGGGACTGAGGGAAAGGGGAGACAAGCATGGGGGGACCGCTGCCATACCCCATCCCCTGCCTGCCCCCCCAGCCCATCTGAGTGCCCCCCTGACCCTTGCTTGCTCTCCCAGCCCCGTCAGTGGTTGCCCTGCCCAGCCCCAGCTTCCCGGCACTTTTTAAAAAAAACCCAAAAACCCTGCACTCACTGGCTGCTACAGCAGCCTTTGGTGCTTCTGGGGACCCATGGCCGAGCCCCCCTTCATGCAGCGAGGTACAGTGGGGTGCAGTGGGAACCCCTGCCTGGCCCCCCTGCCTGGCAGGAACCGGTGCGTGCAGAACTTTTTTTTTTTTTTAAACAAGCTGCAATGCTGAGGCCTGGGCGAGCAGCCATTGACAGGGCTGGGAGAGTGGGCAGGTGATGGGGCCTGTTTGATTCGGAGACTTAGCTGATTCAACGGTGGCCAAATCTCTGAATGGGATTTGACTGAATTGATTCAGTACAGTGATTCCAACCACCAAATTGAATCACTGACTGCTGAATCCAAATCTGAAGCAAATACTAGCTGCTTTGCGCAGGCCTAGTGCTTTTCCTTTGTTTTTGATGGACTATTGCATATTCATACAACCTAAATATTAGGCCAATCTCAACCACCAGTAACTGAATTTTCTTGTTTTTTTGTGGGGGTTTACAGTCATATCTCTTCTCTTAGCTTTGTCAGTGCTGGGGTGGTAGGGATTGCATTGTATGATTTACTTATTGTCAAACAGCAAAATCAGACTTCATGTATCCCATGCTAATCACTAAACAATTTTTCTTCATTAAAAGAAAACATGCGACTCAGTGCCACTGTGGCACATTAAGCAGAAAATTTTCAGCAAAGGGCTCGCTCCCGCAGTCCTCTCAGTCCTTCAGGCCCAGATCCTCAAGTTGTGTACATCAGCACAACTCCACTGAAGTCAGCGCATCCATGCTATTTTACAGCAGTTAAAGTTATGGCCCGTTTATTTCAGTGAGTTTAATAAGAAAATGAAAGGCTTTCTGAGCAGAAACAGTAGAATCAAGTTATGAGTGTGATATATTTGGTAAAGATTGCTGTTACACACAACGTTATGGAAACCATAGTTTTCAAACATGGGTACTTAAAGCCAGGCACCTAAATGTGAGTGAACTGAGTAGAAGTCCCAGCAATACTGCTATTATTCATGTATGAATTTAGGTGTCTAACTTCAGAAAATTATCTCTGAAAATGTTCATGTACGTTATATCATTACATGTTAAACTTATATTTTATGAAGTGCTCTAATTCATGGTTCTAAACCTCAATATTTTTTGCCAGAAGTACTCATATAGTAGGTATTTAAATTATTCTCTGAAGTAATTATACATGTCTGGAAGTATAATTAAATCATATTCTGCTTCATTTGCATTTCTGCAGGTGAGAAACTACTCATTTTTGCTATGTGGTCTCCTCACCCCAGCAATTGGCATTCTCATGAGGTTATCTGTTAGTCAATCATAAGCTTATAATTACACATTAGAAAATGCATGGAAGTAGCTAATGGCTTTTCTCCCACCCTGCTAAGCTATTATGAATTTGCTGATGAAGAAAAACTACTCTTAATTCACAGTAACTTAGTAAGGGAGGGTAGTTAGGAAGAAAATCACACACAGGAGTTTCTAGCTGTTATTTCCATACCATCCTCTGAGTATCTCCACAGGTAGAAAATGAAAGAGGAAAGCATAGATTTTTTTCTCTCCCAGTTCATCTCCCATGACCTAGCAGCCATCCTCCCCCTAAAAGTATATGCACTTTTGAACAAGTTAGTCTCTTCGGTGCCACCCTTTCCTACCATTATTGGTGAATGCATATGGCTACTGAAATTAAGATATCATTTTTGTAATAATTTTCCTAGCAAAAAGGAATATTCAAGAACGGATCTTGCCAACGTAACTCCATTGTTGTCCATATATCAGCTGGCCCTACATGCTGAGGTATTTAGTACCTCATTGAAGGCCAAATTCATAAAATGTTGAAGCACTGACTGTTGTGACTCGTAAGAGAATTTACACCCCTGAGTTAGGTGTCCAGGCTCCCTGTACAATGCCAGGGGAGAGTTAGACCCTCAAGAATGCGATTCACAGAAACCAGCAACATATTTGAGGACTTGCATGAACTAGCCAGGATTTACCAAATGGTGATCCACCTTAGTAAACTGGTAGGAAATGACTGTCAAATAGGAATAGGTGGAGCATAAGAATCAGAATCCTTCTAGCAAGTACTTTGATGGCCAAGCTAAAGACTCGTCCTTACTTTCTCTCTGGCCCAGATTTAATTATACAATGCACATTGGAGCAGCTTTAAGAGAGGAAAGTGAAAGAGCAGTTGCTAGTTTAGGGAATTCTCCTTGCACAGCTGCAGGCCAGTTCAAAAATGGCTGATTTGGCAAAAATTGGAGCCCTCATTGCATGTGAAAATCTGAACCCTCATTGCATGAAGCTTCAAATGAAGACATTTCAAAACAGAGCATCTTCTGTAACTTGTGTCTGCTCTGCCTCCACATCTGTTGCTGTTTTCAGAATGGGAGGGGTAAAAGGAGCAGAGGGAGTTTGGTCTGGGGGGTTTTCAGCCCCCACTGGAGAGTGGGGTGGGTATATTGGAGCCCCCCTGAGCTGGGAGGGTTCCAATTCACCCACTCCACTCTCCAGTGCCAGTTGGAGAACCCCTAGAAGGAGCTCCTTCTGCTCCCTTTTCCCCTCCCTTTCTGAGAACAGCACGGGCTGGGAGGGAAGAGGGGTAATTGCTAGGGGAAACAGGCTACAGGCTCACAGTAGCTAGATTCCCTCCCCCTTC
>NW_017728886.1:49772686-49775978 GCF_001723895.1 Crocodylus porosus
CCGAACCAACAGTGAACTTCTGCTTGTTTCGGGGGACCGTTGTAACTCAGAACATTTCCTGCAAAGTGTTCTGAGTTACAGCAGGAAGCTGCACTTATGTCTGCCTCCCAGGTTAAGCCTCCTCTTGAGAATCTAGTCCTAACTATTTTATCACTTGCCTGTTGCATGTGCATCAAGTGGATGGTATTGTACTGCTGCTTGATATACGAGGTATAGCATGATGTTCCCTTGTAATTTCAATTAAAATGCAATTAATAGTTGTTATTTTACATACTTACTTTTCAGTATACAAAGGTGTGATGGGACTATATTGCATGGTACCTAAGTTTTAAACCCTGTCTTGCGATGCTACAAAAACTTATACACAAACTTATCTTTATGCATTGAAGCCAAATGAACCCCAGTGTGTAAAGTAAAGAGCATGTATAATGGTGTAGGATGGGGGTGAAAAGACAGGGAGTTATGATAATAATGCAGGCTTGCTTATCTGAATAGGACATAGGATATTACATAAGAAAAAGAAGACCAGCAATAAAATGGTTAGAATAGTCCAATGCAGTGGTTTTCAAGCTGTGGTCCACGGATTCCCAGGGTCCACAGACTGTCAAGGCATTCACAAAAGATACCTATGATCAAATAAAAGTATGTGAATACCTACACTTAAAATTCAAAGAGGTCCACACCTCCATTCAAACTTATTTAGGGGTCCACAAATGAAAAAAAGCTTGAAAACCACTAGTAGTGTAGTGCAGTGCTACTGTTGATGATACAAATAACTATTCTGGATCCACTGATAAATCCAAAGTGGCTACAATTTGAAAGGCAGTTTGCTTTCTTTCTCATCTTAATAGGATTACTGTATTATGCTGAGTAAGGGAATAACTCAGTTCTCATTGTTCAGCTATATGACTAGAAAAACCTAGAATTTTTGTGTGCATAATGCGATTCATTCTGTAAGTGTTTTAACTTCTGGGATCAACCTTCTCTGGGAGATACCCATCAGAGTCAGATGTCAGAAGTAAAATAAATGAGGCCTTTCTCTTCCCTCCTAATTAGGCATTTGCAGATTTTTATGGATTATGTTTAAATACTATGAACTCTAACACTGTAGAGCTGAAGACAAATAAGAAAGCCTGGAACTGTTTCTCTCTTAACTTTAAAGGTAGGGGGAAGCATGCATGATACAGATAGGTAACATTGGGCAGGGAAATGCCCTGTGTCATCTGCTGCTTGGTGACTATGTGCCCACTTGTGGTCTGTGGTAAGTGAAAGAAACAACAGTTTAAGTCAGATCATAATCTTCTGATCACTATGGGTAAGGGCAGGTATCTAAGCCATTACTGCAGAGCAGCTGATGCATGGTAGATCTCAGCTCTCTTAACTTGCTGCCATTTGTAAGTTTGTCCAGCTGGTCCAGAATTACTATTGCTCTCTCACACCACACTCCAGCTGTTTCACAGAAATATCTGTCTGACTGCTGTGTTGACAAGCCCTTAAAAGCTTGATTTTTCAAAAGTATTGAGATGGCAACCTAGTGGCAACATTAAACACAAATACTTTGAAAAATGTGACCTTGAGAGTATGTCTGCAGGACTTTCACTGATGTGACTGTAGTGTGATTTAGAACTATGTTTACAATAGCTGGCTCAGGTACCAAAAGCAGTATAAATACAGCTAATCGATCCAAGCTAAAATTTTCAAAATCTCTTCTGAAAATTGGACTTTGGGTGCTAAATGAGCAAGGATGTACCTGTATTGTGACATCTGTGTTCCCATCAGGACATTCCTGAGCATGCCCTCCCCACTTATTAACATACAACCCTAGAAATGTGCTGATGAGACTGCTCTAGGGACTTCTCTCAAGACCTGAGTCTCCAGGGTGCAAGAGAGTGGTCTCAATGGGCTGTCCTGGAGTAGTCTCTCTGGTGCATTTCTGGGTGTGGCGCATATATATGGGTGTGGGAAGATGGGAGCATGTCTTGTGGTGTCCTAGTCTGGTCATACTGCCATCGCATTGCAGACAAACCTGAGACTTTACCCTGGATTTATTTGTAGTGTAGCAAAGTACGTTCGTAAGATTTTTTTCTCAATAAGTTACTGAAGAATCTGAATTCAAATTGCCTATCCAACGTGTTTGCAAAGCTGAAAACTAATATTTGATGGAAGGCTGCCAAAGTATAGTGTCATACATTTAGGAAGTTCAGCATACAGCCATGAATAAAATTATGATTTATGCTTAAACCTCCAGAAACACCAGTTAGAGGGCAGACTGTAATGTGAATATCAAAAATGCATAAGCAAATAATTCCTTTGACTGTTTTACAGCATTGCACATGCTTACATATCAGGTTTAAACCCCAGTGTCATAAAGTCCTTTGATGAATAACTTGACTGAAAACTAGCAAACAAAAAAGCCAGTACTGTACTTGAGCATACAAACAGGTTTATCTAGTCCTTTTGTAACCTCCTTCATCTTAATCTCAACTTCCCTTGGCTAAGTGGGAGGTATTTCTGTTAGAGGCGTGCTTGTGAAGTAGTTGGTTGCTACTGGGTTTACTACTGATATGATCTACTCTGTGAGGCAGTTAGTCCAAACTTCCATCCCTTTAGTGTGTTCCTGCATTCATGAATCTCTTTGCACAGTTTTGAAGCTCACTGAGTGAATAATCAGTGAAATAAATTCATGCAGCTACTCATGGTTTGACTAGCCTCAGAATAGGTTTCTGATTATATCAAAATTTTACTTCGTGGTGTTTGTGCTAATGCATGAGAACCAGGAAGTAGAATTGATCAAACGCTGGCATTTTATAGATTTCATAGACATTAGGGCTGGAAGGGACCTCAGTAAGATCATCGGGTCCAGCCCCCTTCCCAAGGGGCAAGAAGTCAGCTAGGGTCAAAGGATCCCAGCAAGGCAAGCATCCAAATGTTTCATAAAAGTGTCCAGAGTAGGTGCTTGTACCTCTGGGGGCCTTGGGGGCTCAGACAGTAAAGAAGTGTTTTCCTTATGTCCAGCCTAAAATGGACTTGCAGGAGTTTGTGACCCTTGGATCCTGTCATACTCTGGGGTGCTCTGGTGAAAAGGTATTCCCCCAGATCCTGATGCACACAGCTTATGTACTTGCAGGTTGCCACCAAGTCACCCCTGACCCTGCACTTCTCCAAGCTGAAGAGTCCCATAGCTCACAGCCTTTCTTCATAAGGCCTGTTCTCTTGCCTTCTGATCACGCACATGGCTTTCCTCTGGACTCTTTCAAGCTTCTCCATGGTCTTCCTAAATTGTGGAGCCCAG
>NW_017728886.1:49779097-49809867 GCF_001723895.1 Crocodylus porosus
AGCCCCCAAGGTCTGGAATAGCCTGCCATTGGAGGGGGTTCAAGCACCTACGTTGAACACCTTCAAGAGCAAATTGGATGCTTATCTTGCTGGGAACCTATGACCCCAACTGACTTCCTGCCTTTGGGCGGGGGGCTGGACTCAATGGTCTTCCGAGGTCCCTTCCAGCGCTAATGTCTATGAAATAACCCCCAAGTCTCTTTCGGTCATGGTGCTAGTGAGTGTAGCATTGCCGAGCCTAGAAGTGTGATGGAGGTTTTTATTCCCAAGGTGGAGCACCTTGCACTTCTCCATATTGAATGCCATCAGGTTTTTATCCACCCACCTTGCAAGCCTATTGAGGTTGGCCTGGATCACCAGCCTATCCTCAAGTGTGGACACTCTTCTCCAAAGTTTAGTGTCATCAGCGAACTTGGGCAGTCTACTTTTGACACCAGTGTCCAGATCATTTATAAAAAACATTAAAGAGTAAAGGTCCAAGAATGGAGGCTTGGGGGACACCACTTGTCACCGAGTGCCACATTGATTTGGTTTTGTCAACTACCACTCTCTGGGTCCAACCTTGGAGCCAGTTCTCCAGCCATCAGACTATGGAGTAGTCGAGGCCACAGTTGCCCAACTTTTCCATGAGGACATCATGGGACATCAGGTCAAAGGCTTTTTTAAAGTCCAAATATATGTCATCAACCTCTTCCCTTTTGTCCAGGTGATGCATCACCTGGTCATAGAAGGAAATGGGATTGGTCAAGCAAGATCTACCCACAACAAACCCGTGCTGGCTATCTCTCAGAATGTTGCCTTTTGTTAGCCTGTCAAGAATGATTTTTTTTTTTGATAATTTTTTTTCCAAAATCTTCCTGGGGATTGAGGTCAAACTATAGTTTCCCATGTCCTCTTTCCTCCCTTGCTTGAAGATGGGTACCACATTGGCCCTCTTCCAATCTTCACGTACTTACCCTGAGCACCACAAGTTCTCAAATATCCTCACCAGTGGCTGTTAAAGGAGTTAAGGAATTAAAGGCTGTTAAATTAAAGGAGTCAGTGACAACAGAGCCAGTGGTTACACTTGGGGGAGTGCTCTCTGGCAAATAATAGCTACTGATAATTTGGAGGAGATTGGGGGAGAAAAAATATCTTACTCTCTTCTGTTAGCTTTGATTCTTCAACCTTGTGCAGTTTTAGGACCATCCATTTTCACAGTACACAATAGCTCAGGCCCAAAGTAAGCTCCTGCCAGACTCCCTTTACTCTTTTTTTTTTTTAGGCTGCATCCAAAAGTAATGTAAGGAGAAACAAGAGGAGTCTTGGCCTCCCTACCCAGCTGGCTGCTAAGAGGGGTACAGAGAGAGTATTACTATCTCTTTTCCCCTTTAGAACTACTTCTATGATGCAGCCACACATTGGTTTTAATTTGGGGCTGAGCCTACAGGGTTTTCAAGTGATTGTCATGAAAGGCGTAGTAACTAGGGGTGCACCAATAAAGATTTTTGGGGTTGATACCGATATCCAGTTTTTCAGGGGACATATCGGCCGATACCAATCCGATTCCCAATACAGCATGGAGAGCTGCCTCCAGCTGGTAAGTCCATTGTGATAGAAGGGGAGGGGGCAGGGAGGGGGCATGACAGTGAGCAGCTCAACCCTCCCCCCACAGTGACGGATGAGACAGAAGTAGGTGCTGCCCAACTGGGGTTGGGCGGGGTGCAGGACAGAGCTGTGGCTTGTCGGGGTGGGGGAGGGTGGCTCCCAGCGCTGTGCTCACCTCAGGAGGGCATGGAGCGGGGGGTGCCCTTGTACCTGCACAGGCAGGGCGGGTGGGCTGGACTTGGGCTCTCCTCAGCAGGGGCCCTTTTTTTCCTCCGGCTCCCCACATATCTGAAAAAGAACTTTTTATTGTCCTTGATGCTCAAAGCTAGTTGGAGTTCAGTTGGGTTTGGAGGGGGGCTATGGAGGGGGCTGCAGTCACCCCAGATTTAGCCATAGCTCCCTCCCAGTGCTGCTGCTGCATGCCTGACACAGCCCTAGCTTTTCCCAACTCAACCCCTTCCTCACCCCACATGCTAGGAAGATCTGGAGCTGCACAAGGTGTGTAGGGGCAATGGCACTGGGAGGGAGCTATGGCAAAGTTTGGGATGGCTGCAGCCCCCTCTGCAGCCTTGCCCTGAGTCTAGCCACCAGTGAGAAGAGCGCGGTGCAGCCCCGGTTCCAGCCTGCAGCTGCCGCCTACCTGCCCGCCCCGCCCCATGAAGATCTGGGGACACCTACCCCTCCCCCCTGGAGTAGCTACAGTGGTGCAAGCTGCCCCCTCCCCAACGAGCCGTGGCTCCATCCCGCATCCACCCCACCCGGGCAGCACTTACCCCTGCCCCTCCCTCAACACAGTGGGGCTGGTGTTGATCTGGCCCTGTACTTCCCTTCCCTCCCCACCTCTCCTTCCACTACAATGGACTCACCAGTTGGAGGTAGCTCTCCATGCTGCAGGGCTCTGCTTCTCACTGTCTGAGTGTTGCGCTGTGGCTGTGCACGCACAAATTATTCTGCATCAAGCCAATTTCCGATGCAGCCAATTTTCTTTATACTGGTACCAGTCCGATCTTGGACCAATGCATCAGTGCACCTCTAGTAGTAAGATCTTACTCATGGAAATCAAATGAGTTACTAATAGTTTTGACTAGGCAATTGGGGAATGCTGCATTCAGGAAGTTCTTTGCTGTCCTAGAAGGAGCTCATAGAAGGAATTCTGACCTATGTGTACCCTTTCTTAGTTCCCCTGTCCATAATGAGAGTATGGTGGGGGTATGATAACTCATCTTTGTTCGAGTCATTTCTCCATAGTTGCTTCCATCTCCCCAGAGCTATAATTTGGGTGCTTTTATTGTGGCCATACAAGGAAGGGGTAGAGTTCTTAATCCCTCACTACTTGTGTTAAGAGCTAGTAGTAAATGATTATTTGCTGTAATGAGATTTTATCTTAATGCAAAACCCTGGAATTGAACTTGGGCAATGTTTATTGTAGAAGTATGTACTCTGTAGCATGCCTCTCAGTTAATGAATAAATAAACTGCTAAGTGCAGGTGAGTCTACAGAGTTTTTGTAATTCAAAGTAAATCTTTTGCATTAAGATTTGTTCTCATCAGTATGCATGAGTGCCTCTCAGTGGAACTAGACCTGTGTGAATCAGGAGGGCATCAAAACCATGACATTAAGTAGTTTGTAATTCCAATATCATTGAGTCAAGTGAGAAAATAAATAACAGATGACTAATCCCGCAGTTTTTCAAAATATATAGAGCAGAAAAATATTATCAAACCCATGTGGCAGATATAACTTCCTGCCAACTTGAACTAACCCATGTGACAGAGCAGAGCTGCCTTTTTTTCTCTTTATCTTGATTTTTGTATGTAGTGATAGATCTTTGAGTTTTCTGAGATAGGACACTTTGGATCACAGCCATAACAAATAGCTCAGTTTCAGTCCAGAAACCTAGCCCAAATTAGCAGTAGTAAGGAGAAACACAGAGTACTAAAGTTAACAAGTTCAACTCTACAAAACTGGTTCTGTTGCTGTGGACTGCCTTAATTAACTTTCACCTGACCCATTCTTTCATGCAGTTCACACTTCCTTGTTTAGGTGTCCTTTTGTTCAACTCATTGGTCCAGTCAGCTTCTCAATGCCCCATAATCTTTGTGTTCCCATTAAATCAATATCTACTTTGTTAGGATCCACTGCCTGCATTTCAAGATGTAAAACCTCTATTGTTAGATTTATCTGTTTTGTGAAGATGTATTTGTTCAAGGTTCTTGTTCCTGGCATTTATGCATGTAACCTTGCTCCTTTTATTTTTTTTCCTCCTCTTCCCTCTTCTATAACTCTCACCTTTTATTTTATTTTATTTTTTTGGTTTGGCTTTGTTACAGAAAGCCTTGTAATTTGCACCATCTAGAATGGTGGTAGATGCACACTGTGGGCTTGCCTACACAAAGACACCGAGGATGGCTAAGGGCTTGAACACGCACCAGAAATTACCATATACGAGGTAAATGAGGGTGCAGATTCTTGAAAGGCCTTATCATGTACCTCATGTTAACTGCCTTGGTTGTACCCCCTCTCCTAAATTGCAGGACCTTTCACTGAGGGGTAAACTACTATGGATTATCTTTAATTTGCCACAGGATACAGGTGTGCAGATGGCACCCAACAGCAGGGCAGCTAACCACAAACAATACCACTTGTACAAGGTTGAGTTGCACAAAATAGCTGTGAAAAACAAAAACAAAACAAAACACGCCTCTCCTACTAAGAATCCACAAAAATCAAAACAAATTCAAAATTTAATTAAAACCTCAAACTGTGTCTTGATCGACAAAGTCATTGACATCCAGCATTTTTCCAAATGCTAAACCCCACCATCCACAGACCTTGTTGTCTTCAGGGCAACCCCCTTGGATTCAGTGGTTCCTCTCCTGTCTTCAGAATGATGCAGGTGGCTTCTACTCCATCCCATTCACAGTAAAGGAATCCAGGATGCAATTCCTGAGCCAATCTTCAAGTATTTTCAGGGAGATCACATTTCCTTTTGTGTGTCAGCAAGATAAGTAAAGGTCTATTAAGCTCCGTAGAATAGTAGTTGTCTTGTTAATGACCCATACTCTAATTAGGGGGCCCAATCCTTGGGGCTGCTTGGGAGTTTTGCAAGATCAGATTGTTGAGAACCTGGAGCATGTCTGCATTTTATTTAAAAAATATTCTGTGATTCGGTTTACTGGTTGCATCTTGAGCTGCTTGTTACCTGACTGTACCAAATTTACTTTTTTCTGAAAACTCTTGCTGGGTGTGGGGAGTAAATGATCAAGATAAAGAGAGAGAGGTGGGGAAGGAGAGAAAGAAAATCTGTGTGTCTGTATGTGCATGTGTGTGTGGTAGCTATGTCTAGGGTGGGTGAGCAATCTATTGAGATTATTGTTATTTACTGACATTTGAATACATCTACCTGGGCAATGCAGTGGATATGCTAAAGAGATTGTCTGAGCAAAGAACTAGTTTGCTTGAAATATCTCTGCAGGTAGCTGAATCTTAGGTAGGGTAAAATTACCAGAAAAAATAAGCAATCCAAAAGATACATAGGTATTCATAGAGAAAACTGTGGGCAGAATATGACGTAAACATGATTTTACAGTGGGAGAATGGAGAGTGAAGTGTTGGCTTGACAGCCTGATTGACTAGGGTCAGAGAAGGTGAACTGAACTGAAAAAATACCATGCCTCAGTTATCAAACCATGATCTGCACAGGACACTAGAGCAGCTGAATGTGGCCCAAAGAACACTTCAGAGTGGCAGCGGAATGAATTAATGATTTTTTTTATTTATAATTTATTTATATATTATTTGTGTATTTCCTCTCCTGTTGAGTAAAGAAAAATGGTTCATAAAGCTTGTGCAAATCCCAGCTCTTTTGGTGCCTGTACATAAGCAGGGGGGCTGCTCTGATGCACTGTAGTTCATTTCACTCCCCACAGCACTCACCAACTTGTTCAGATACAGTGAACATGGCAGAGAGTGGCACATACCATTTGACAATATTGAAATACTGTCACCCTACACGTAAGGAGTCTGACAGATTAGCACAGGACCCAGGGTAGCATGCATGGGGTTGAGCTCTGGGAAGGATCTATCTGCACCCTAAGAGTCTACCTAGAAATGCCAATTCAAAGATAGTGACTGTTCAGATTCTGAAAGAATCTAAGGAAGATCAGGCCCAGTGGTTTAGGATGTCACACTGGTGAGCATCTGGTCAGATGAAGCTTGACCAGATCTGTGACACAGGTCTTACATTGCTAGCTGCCCTGCCATAAATTCCATTATGAAGCCAAGATAACCAAGAGCCATACCATTCTGTTTCACTAGAACTCACCATTAACTTAAATTATTTCATTAGGGCTCTCTGCTGAGAAATCAGTATCCTTTAGCTAAACCTTTCTCTGCCGCTGCTATAATAACCTCAGTGATGAGTAGTTTTCCATTTGAGGACCCACGCCGAGAAGAAAACGAAGCAGCGTGAGGAATAGCAATCTAACTAAGCATAGGCTAATTTAATTATACAATCAAATTCCTGCTAACCTGTTATCTCTGTCATACAAAAGTTTTAATAAAAACTTCACAATCTTATTGATAAAATTGTCACTCATCCTAAATTAATTCTAGCCAGCTGGCTGTGCCAAAGGACTTTTGTTGTCATTTGCAGTTCAGAGAAGCAATAAAGGAGACAGGACATGTGTTGTATGCTATTGTCAACACTAGATTTTAATTTGTTAGGGAACTGGGTTTGTGCATAAGTTGAAAATGGTTCCTGTTAGCCTGAGGTAAACATGATTTATCAAGCCTTGAAGACCCAGTATAAACATTTTATGGTTGTTTTAAGTCTGCACTTACGCACAGATTTTATAAAAGTACAACTATTTTAGTGAAAATATTACTAAAATATTTTGTAACATATTTTACCAAAATATTTATACTGGTACAACTGTGTGTCAGGTACTGTTGTAAGGTCACTCTGAAGAGCTGTTACCTTCCTGTTTAAATGCTGTCAAAGCCTATGTCACTCTTATAACTTCTGTGTCCCTGGGTTCCTCCCCTCTTCCTGTTCAAGTGACCATTTATACCATTATAACTTTATACTAGCATAATTTATACCAGTAACAGGGAGAGTCAGTAGGGCTAGTTAGTAGGGTGGAGCAAAGCTTCGGATGCTGATTCAATTCAGAAAAGATTTGGCCTGATTCGGTGGCCAAATCTCCAAATCCAAATCGAATCAGGGGACCAATTAAAGGTCCAAATCGATTTGAAGCTCTCTGAATCTTTGGAAAAGATTCAGAGAGCTTTGATCCGGACAGTCCCTGCCTGCTGCAACTGGACTCAGAGCTGATAAGTAGGAGGTAGGGGAGAGAGTGGTTTTTTTGAAAAAAACCCCAGGACTCACCACTTCTGCAGCAGCCTTGGCGCTTCGAGGGGCTCTGCAAGAGCCCCCCATGTGGTGGGGGGCAGCAGGGATCATCCCCCACTGGGCAGGAGCAGCGAGGCCTGAGGTTATCCTGGTTTTTTTTTTTCTTAAAGGGCCAGAGCTGGGACGGGGGGGGAGGCGGGGGACAGTGGGGATCACCCCCTGCCCAGCAGCACCTGGTGAGTTGGGTTTTTTTTTTTTTTCCAAAGTGCTGGGGGCTGGGGTGGGCAGCGCAGCCATTGCCGGACTTGTTAGAGTGGGCTGGGGATGGGTTTGTGTGATTTGGCCAAATCAATTCGGAACATGGATTCGAATCACTGAATCAAATCACTGTCCCCCGAATCGTCTGAATCAGAAGCAAATACTAGCCGCTTCGCAAAAGCCTAGTAGTTAGGTGTGTTAGTCTGAAGTCAGGGAGAAGGCCGGCTAGAGATGCACCTCCACTGACTGACTAAATGAGAGATGAAACCATGGCTTACTTCAAGGATAGTGGCTTACTTTAGGATGGCAGTGGAAACTATGCTGCTTTCAAAACAAATTTATGTCACATAATATGCAGTTTGCACAAGGGATGTTTTTATGTGGATAAAAAACAGCTTATGCTAAAAAACTATAGTTACTCCTTTCCCCATGAAGGGAATGGCATCCACCCTTCTTCCCTTCTCCCATCTAAAGTCTTCGCCCCCTTTTCTGTTGTTTTTTTCCTTGTATAGGGCAGCATAGAGATGTTATAGACCAGCTGAATCAGAGACGCATAAGTTTTCATGAGCAAGATGTGTCTGGTGAAGTAAACTCATGCTCACAAAGGCTCTGATTCAGTTGGTCTATAAGGTGCATCACTACCCTACCTTATATTCATAAAGAATTGGACAGGTTCTCATTCCTTCATGGGGAAAGAGAATAACTGAATTTTTTCAGCATAAACTTTTTTGCATCCCAATAACAACGTACTTCTTGTAAATGGCATATAATGTTACTTCAATCTGTTTTGAACACAGCATAGTTTCTACTGCTATCCCAATTCCATTGCATTTTTTCATACCTGGATTGGCCTTTCTGAATACCTGTGTGTCAGGTACTGTTGTAAGGTCACTCTGAAGAGATGTTACCTTCCTGTTTAAATGCTGTCAAAGCCTATGTCACTCTTATAACTTCTGTGTCCCTGGGTTCCTCCCCTCTTCCTGTTCAAGTGACCATTTTCACATGTATATGATGGGATTAAACATAATTGTTCTACCTAGTATTTAGCAGAAGTTATAGCTGCTGTTTTCCCAGACTGGAGAAAGGGTATTTGGGGCCTATAAGTTTGTGAAATATCCACCCCACCCCCATCTAAAAGATATAACCAGAAAAACATTGCTACTTGTAAGACTCGGGTATGTCTCACTGTAATTCCAGCTTGTTGTGAGTTTGCCTATCGACAGTCCACGGCAGCTACACCCAATGATCGATCCCATTTGGTCCTTGGGGGGTGCTCTTGTCTGGGGAAGTCTTATCCTAACAAGCGTCAGTGAAAATGCCACATCTCCAGGAGGCTATGACAGCATATCATAGCCCCCCTTTAGCCTCAATGCCACTACCAGTAGCAAAACTAAAGCAAGATTTTGGAGGCAAAAATAGTTCCCATCTATATGGTTGGATGAAACTGTGTGGTAATCATGCACAAACAAATATCTGTCGCTGTTGCATCTTTAGCACAGTTGGGTTTGTATGTAAAGAGGTCTGTTGACAGTACTGCACATGCCCTATGAATCAAAAGAGAAGTATTAACATGAGTGGGAGAAGATCTTACAGTAGCCCTTCATTGTTCATATCGTGATTCTCAACCTGGAGTGTTCTGAGACTTTAGGTGTGCTATGGGGTGCCACTCACTGTTGCACAAGATGAACCCAGAAAATTAAAATAGGAATTCATTGCATTAAAAAACAATCTGTTCTGTTATGGTCTTTCTGAGTTCTTTGCAACAGAAGAATTCCTCTATTATGTTTACATATTAAAAAAAAACCAGGTTAAAATGAAGAGTTGAGTTGGCATTTTTGGAGGGGTGCCTCGGATACGAAAAGATTGAGAAGCACTGGTCTAGACCTTCAAAGATATTTCAGTTTTATACAGCCTCAGATATGCACCTTGTCTGCTTACGTAAAGAAACATGTCTGCTGTCTCACCTCTTGTCACTAACCCAAAGGTCATAACCCATCACAGGCTCTTCAGCTTTGAAGCCTGCAGTTTAGTATGAAAGCATAGGAAGGGGAACATATTCAAAGCAGTTCATGGAGATGTTGCTATACACTGGCTTTCATAAGTCATTCATCTGTGTTGTAACACACTACTCAGAAAATGTATGCCCACTTATTTTAACTGCCTTTACATTTGCAGCCATAATCCAAGTAGTGCTGACTTCTAGCTATTAAAGAGCACATGGGAACAACTCACCTGTTTCTGTGTTTTCAGCGAGTTAGAAATTAAATACTTGAAGTTAACTTGGTTCAGTTGCATCCACCAAGGCTTTGCATCATTTTGTGTTGCCAAGTCAGAAACTTCACAGATGGCTGATGACTTTTATTAAATATTTATGATATTTTTTGTCCAAACATTTTGTAACTGAATTCTTAGTGCAGCTTCCCTATTATCAAATATTGACAGTCATTTAGCCTGAGATTATGTCAACAAGAAGCTTTTTTTAAAATTTGACTATCCATATGCTTGATTACATAGATATTGAATCAAATATTGAGCCCACCAAAGAGCAGCACAAGTGGGGCTGGGCAGCCAGGTTAACCCTTCCCTGCCTGCTCCTCTGGGGCAGATAATGCAGGAGCTACAAGTAGGTGGGAAGAGTGGTGGCAGGAGGACAATGAGCCTGAATCAGGCTAGCCGGGGTGTGGGTTGGGTTGGGTGTTTACACTAGAGTATAGCCTAGAGTGGCTACACCTAAGTGCAACATAAGCTGGGTTTCATAGATCAGAGATAATCCTGCCCTGGAGTGGCATTACTTTGAGCCACATAACAAATATTTATCTGATAGTCTCCAAAAGTAGGGCCTTTTGGAGTATGCTTACTATCTATTTATTTAGTACATAAGGGCTGCTTGTAGACGTTAAAAAAAAACAAAAAAAAAATGACGGTTTACTTAAATTCCACATGCCCCCGTTCTGAGCCCAGCACATGCCAAGAAGAGGGAGTGTTAGAGGCAGATTAATGTGTGGGGCCTGGGCCCAGAGGCCCCCACCAATCAGGTGGACATCCTGACTGTAGTCATCCAGGGTGGGCAGTGTGCACCTCCTCCCCTCTGGCCAAGCCAGGGCTAGGGGTGGGTGCAGAGTTCCCTGTGAGTGGTGGCAGCTTCCCAGGACCATCTGCAGCTGTCTGAGTGGCCACCAGCTCCAGCATCTCTGGGACAGGATGGGATGGCAGCTCTTAGCCCACCCTGCTGAGGCTGACAGAGGATAGGTGGGCAACCTGGAGCCTGTGCCCTGACCCTGGCTTCATCCCCAGCCTGCAGCAGTGCTGGACCACAGCCCCAGCTGTGTGACACCTACTGTGCAGAGGGGCTGAGTTGGGCCAGGGCCGAGGCCATTTTCACCTCAGTGGTACTTGTGCCCCCTGGCTCACCCCAGATGTACCAAGGAGGCTGGGCGGATCCAGCCACAGCCCCCTGGTTAGGGAGAGGCAACCTGCCCTCACCTGGTGGGGGGCCTCCAATAAATCTTAATCCGCACTGGGCAGTGTGTTAGTGGGGCCGGGCTCACCCAGTATCAGTATAGATTGGGTACTTTAGTGGAGCTTTTTTGGTGCCTTTATCGAATAGCTGATTGATATGGCTTAGTTAAAAGCACTAAAAAGCCCCACTAAAGCACCTGATCTATACAGATGACATGGATCCAGGTTGCAGTAAAGAACTTCCAGTAAAGTGTGATTTTTTGGGGGGGTTTTTTGTGGGGGGGTGATTAATATCTGCAAGCAGCCACACTGGTTAGTAGCCCTGTGAAGATGGAAAACTAATATAGATAAAATGGATAACACTATGGAGCCTACATATTTATTTTTTTCTGCCAGTCTTCACCACAAAATTTAAAGGATATTGGATAACTAACACAATAGCAATAAAGAGATAAGAACTTAGACTAGGAAAGGGAAAGAACAGGTCAGAGACAGGATGTATTTGGTAATTTTTTTCAAATTGATCGGGACTGAAGAAATTTACCTTTGAGTAAATTTGAAGTAATCTCAGAACTGTTGGCAGATATCTTTGAGAATGAGTGGGGGTTCCAGACAGATGAAGAAGGTCAAGCCTCCCTTTAAAAATGGGGGGAAAAAGAGAAAGGAGGAGAATGCTGAGAAATACAGTTTAGTCAATGTAACTTCAAGGTGATAAGAAATAGTCAACATAGATGTGTTATGCATAAATCACGTGAAACCAACCTAATTTCCTTCTTTGACAGAGTAACAGGCACTATGGGTAGGGAGGAAGAAGTAGATGTGCTATGTCATGACTTCAGTGAGGCTTTTGTCATTGGTTCACAGATTTATAAGCAAACTGGGGACATATAAGCTAAAGGAAATGACTCTCAGATGATGCACAGCTGATTGGAAAACTGTCCTGAAAGAGCAGTAATCACTAGTTTTCAATCAAACTAAAAGAATGTAACAAGTGGAATTTTGTGAGGGATGGCCGTGGTTCCAGTATACATCAATATTTTTATTAATGCTTTGGGTCAAGCAATAAAGAGTACACTAAATTTGTAGACGATACCATGCAGGGAAGGCCTGAAGGTACTTTGGAGCACAAAATTAGAATTTTAAATGATCCAGCCCTTGGAGCTCTAGCAAATGGCCCAGCTTTAGTGCAGGAAATTGTACTGGGTGCCTGTTGCCAGGTGCTTGCCATTCCCTGGACTTATAAGGAGCCCAGTCCTTCCTTTTGCTGAGCACTGGGGCTGTTGTATAAAAATAGAAAATTCCTGAGCTATGTGTGCTCCCTTTGCCCCCCCGCTTCCTATCTCTGGCTGACGGCTCAAAGCAGCCATGCTCAGTTGAGTTCTAGTGAAGCTCCATGGAACGAGGGAGTTTGTGGGGGGAGGCACAAAGCATTTTGGGATGCTGGAGGACTGCAGGTAACTTAAAGTTGGGAGGGGATCTGGGACAGAAGTTTGATAGACTGGTTCAACCTAAATCAGTTAAATCCGATACTACATCCATCCAGGTTTATCTTAAACCAGCTTTGGCCATTTTGAAACTAGTCTGTGTGTGCTGCACTTCTGTTCTGTTACGGGTGTAAACTGATTTCCAGTCACTTTTGTCTTTGATTGCTTATGTGCAATTCCTGTCCCTAATCACAGAGAGCAGTGAAAATGTGGGGAAAAATAAGTTGTTTCTTACTTGTTCCACAATCTTTCTCTCTCTGAACAAATTACCTTCTTAGCTTACCTACAGGACTTGACACATGGGGAAAGACTGTCTGTAGATAAGTGACATACCATACTGATACTGCTGCTGAAAACATACCTGTATATTTGCCAACAGGCTAGTCAGCGCATGGGTGGTATATTTGATTGTTCATAGTTATGTACAGAGTTTACCAAGACTCAAAGCATTAAAATACGTAAATATCCTTACCAAAGGAGTCTGTGTTGCCTCTGCAAAAATTCATGTTCCTTTGGTATACAGGTTCTGGGGGCCAAACCATCTCTTCCTGAGGGTGATGAAGATGGAGATGAGACAGCTGATATTATGAACAGAAGAATTGCTAAACTGTATATGGTAAGCAATTAATTTTCCCACTTTTGCAGCTAGATACACTTGAAATAACAACAGTCATATATGCAGTATCTTTAAATCTGCTACATTCTGGTTTTAGGCCCTGAATCCCAATTGTGTCAATTTGAACTCAGTGAGCCAGAGCTTCATAAGGTGTTAATCACTAGAACTCAGTTGAATTCAGTACAGCCATATTTTTTTTACATTGTTTGGCTCAGAACTTTTTTTTTTTTTAGCAAAACTATGGCCCAGAGCCAGGATATTGCATCACTTGGGAGACTTTTATAACATGTTTCTATTATGGTTTATGAACTACAAGACATGGGTGGAATGGTTAATAACTTTTAAATTAGGTTTTGTGAAATATTTTCAAATCAAGAGCATGGCTTTGTCATGATTTAGTTACTCTAACACAATTTAAGATGTACTTGGTATTTACCAATGAAAATCCTGAAAAGTTTGAGTGTGATGCTATTTGCTTTGCTGTTCCTTCCCCATAGGAATTGAAGGTAACTGGCTTAATGTTAAGCCGATAAAAATGCAGAATAATTACCAACAGGGAGAAGGAGTTAGGGTGAAATTGTGGCTCCATTTAAATCAATGGGGATTTGCCATTAACTTCAAAGATGCTTGAAGGAGGAGGTGATGAGGCCCAAGAGTCTCAGCAATTCAGTAGGATCTATGCAGCCTATGGAAGAATTTACTTATTTTTTAACTCTGAATCATTCATAGAATAAAATATTTGACTAGCAGGTAGGAAAAAAGGATTTATTAAGTTAGTTGCAAGAAAAGAAACCAAAACAATTGCAAAGATATCAGGACAGCTCCCTGTGTTGTCACCTAATATCCTCTCTTAGATACTGTTTTTGCTTAAAGCATGGTATTCTTCTAGAGTTTATTATGTTATATAACCTATGTAAAAGTCTACAAATATACTTCCTTTCCCAAGTGTAAGGATTAGAAGAAGAGTGTTTTTTCTGGAAAATTTTGGGGAGTATTTGGAAAATATGCAATTGTCTCCTCTTTCCAAATATTCTCAAATTGAGCTTTAAGAATATTTCAGTCTGTAAGATGAGTGAATTGTTGTAACAACATTTTGAATAAGTTATTCAAAATATAGGGATATTTACTGAATACATTTTACAACAAATCATGTGGGACTAACTAATAGAGAGCCATCACTCTTCGTATATGTCATAGCAATCAGTGATAGAGTTAATCAACATTTTTCTTTCAAAACTTTTTTTGGACAAGAAAAATGGGCTTTTTTGACTATGAATAAATGAATTCTGTAAATTGTTGTTTAATGGAAATTTTTAATATTTTTTTCAATGTCACAAAAATATTTAAAGATTAAATATCCCTCTTCATTAATAGTTTTGTCTTTGATTTCTTTTCTTTATTTGGCCACTTAATTAGACACCTATAATTATTTTGGTTTATTTGGAGGAGGGGAAAGGGTGAGGCTTGAAAAGTTATGAAGTTTCAGAACTTCTGGAATAATGATAAAAATGATTGTTTTCAGTTGTGTGAAGAGTGAAATGTATTTATAAGACCAGGTCTATTCAGCACTGAAATCTAGAATCTCTTGTCTCCTTTAAACTTCTATGGGGATAGAAAGAGTCCAGAATTCAATGCTGACCAAAGTTGGACTTATAAACGCATTCCACTCTTCCCCTAACTGAAAACAGTCATTTTTAGCATTATTCCAAAAGTTCTGAAATGATTCCTTCATGATTTCTTGCTGTGTTCCCTCTCTCAAAACTATGTATATCCAGTTCTTATTTATTATTCCAGCCCTGTAAAAACTGGTCCATGCTTAACCTTACACTTGGCGAATACACACTCACATCTTTGCAGGATTGTGGACAATTTTAGTAAAACGTATGAATATTAATTATGAACAAAGTAATCTTATGCAGTGTTCTACATGTATTTAAATAGTAATGAGCTAGCTATCATAAAATATTCTGGTGATCCTGTGAACTCTTCTGTCCGTCTGCTTTCAAATCCTGCAAATACATCTCTTAATTCAGTTTTGTGTGTGCTGGAATATAGTGATGAAAAATGATAGTCAAATCTACAGCATAGATTCATTATATAAATTTAAAATTTGTATCCCATTATGATAGTTAACTTAGGTTTGAATCATGCAGCTGTCTGTCATGCCTTCACAATGTATGGTTATCACATAACCTAGAAAAAATATTGAACTATTTCAAATACAAAGGAAAGATCAGTGGAAGAATGGCATATTTAACCACATTGATAGAGTTGTTGCTAGCCAATCCAGCAATAAAGGAATGAATTTTAAAAGCCATTAAAAATCATCTCCTTTTTATGCTCTTGCAAATAATGACACCTCTTGATAACTGTGGGTGTGAATCAATAGCCAGGTTGCAGAGCAGACCTAATGTAATTATTTCTTATGACGTGAGAGTAGTTCATGAGTAAAGGTATTTTATTTATGAATCTTAGGGTTGGACACATTTATAGTTAGCTCAAAAGCTGTAGTTCAGGACACGATGAGCCTTTGGCTACAGGAGGAATTGCTTGTGAGATGACGAGGCCCAAGAGTCTCAGCAATTCAGTAGGGCCTATAGGGTGCATGGAAGAACTTATTTTTTAACTGTGAATCATTCATAGAACAAAATATTTAACTAGCAGGTGGAAAAAAGGATTTATTAAATTATCTGTAAGAAAGGAAACCAACCACAAAAGTAATAACATAGCTCCCTCTGTTGTCTGTAAAGTGAAAAGAATCAAACTTTTAAAAATCCCTTTAGCTGTCACTACTTTTCAGTCACTCACAGATTTTATCAAGTCATTTCTAAAAGAAAGAATTCACGAGGTTGATATCATATACTTGGATTTCAGAAAGGCCTTTGACTTAAAATTGGGAAAATGCGGCCTCAACTACTTTACAAACCAGTGGCTAGTAACTGGCTCCGAGATAGGACTCAGAGAGTATTAATGGATGGCACTGAGTGAACATGGCAAAAGGTGAGCAGTGGTGGCCCTCAGGGTTTAGTACTCAGACCAGTGCTTTTGAATGTGTTCATCAATTATTTGGATTCAAATGTTAAAAGTGTTCTGGAAAAGTTCACCAACAACACCAAATTTTGGGGGGGGTGCAGTCACGTTTGAGGACAGGTTGGGGATACAGGCTGACCTGGACAGACTTGCAAAGTGGGAGAATCAAAACCTACTTATCTTTAACATGGAGAAATGAAAAGTGCTTCATCTGGGGAGAAGTAGTTCACACCACACAGGCTTGGCGGTGCTACACTTGCCAGCACTGCAACTGAAAGAGACCTTGGGGTTATAATTTACCAAGGAATGAACATGAGACTCCAATGAGATGCCATAGCTGGAAAAGCCAGTAAAACATTGGCATGCATCTACTGATGCATCTCAAGCAAGACTGAGGAGGAGAAGCTGAAAGTCATGTTAGTGTTCAGCCTGGAGAAAAGAACTTAGAGGAGGCTTGGTGGCAGCCTGTAAGTGTATAAGGGGCATACATCAGGGTCTGGGGGAGCATCTGTTCACCAAGGCACCCCAGGGGAAGATAAGAAACAATGAACACAAACTGCTTGAAGGTAGCTTTGGATTGGACATAAGGAGAAACTTCTTCATGATTTGAGTGCCTAGGGTCTGGATCAGACTTCCCCCAGAGGTGGTACAATCACCTACCCTGGAGATCTTTAAAAATAACTTGATGCACACTTTGCTTTCATGTCCAAGTTCAGGGGGCTGGACCTGATGATCTCGTGAGGTCCCTTCCAGCCCCTAGCATCTATAAATATATGAAAATCTATGAATTTGAGAGTAAAAGGTTCAGTTGCTTAAATGTGAAATTACTGCATTATCAGGTATCAGATGCAAGCGGGTCCATGAAGGTATCAGTCGTTGCAGAGGAAAATCCATTCTCGAGGGCTATGCTTTTGTCTGAAGAGTGTTTCATTTTGGACCAGGGTGCAGCAAGAAAGATCTTTGTGTGGAAAGGTAAGAGATGACTTTGCTTCTCGGGTATTTGGGAAGTTGATGCATAATCCTATACTGCCAGGACTTGGGAAGCCCACATAACACACATCAAACACATGGGAGAATAACAGTCCATGCACAGTAGCCTTTAAATCCCGTCTCACATGAAGTGTTTCCTCAGGTTCATCAGTAGATAAAAAAATGTTGCTCAGATAAGTAAAGGATTTCAAGGACTGGTTCCAGTCTACATTTCATGGGTATATTCTGCTTGTATATCATAGCATGTATTAGCTCAAAGCTTAAGTTCTATAAAGCATTTATGAAAAAGTATAAAGAACTTGGAAGAGGCTCACTTATCAAATCATTACAACCAGAGACAAAATCCAGAGACCGGATGCTTAATACTGAATATATACTGTATTCACACATGCAGTACTGCTAAAACTTCAGACCCAAATGTAGAGTGCAAACCATGCTCAAGGTAGTATATTGAGAATCACTTAAAAACAAACGTTTATCATTATTTTAACAGTCCCTTTTTTTGTCTTCCCCTTATAAACATTCTTCTGTGCCAACTTCAGAGCTTGCAACAGTGGAACTTTGATGACAGCACATTTTCCCTGTAATAGCATGCTGCTGAAAAGTCAAGAATATTAGAATATCTCACAGCTAGCTAGAGCTCCAGCTAGAGCTAATGAGTAGTGTTCTCTGTTTTCTGACTAAGACATAATTCTCAACAAATTAATTGTGGCACTTGCATTTCATTTTACTATGTGCGGTAGCAAATCTCACATCAAGTCAATTGTCAATCTTCTGGAGTCAATCCGGGAGTTATTTCAAACTTGATGACAGAAAAAAAAATCATCTGCAGAATGCATAAGTATCATTCAAGCAGAGAAATGTTTAGGAGGGCTGTATGTCTGCCCATGACATACTGTTCCTTGCATCCTCACTTTGCCATCTTGTGCTACCAATATAATAAACTATAACCCTTATTAGTCACCAAGTCTGTTGTCTTAGGCTGCTTTCTTGTATTAAGGCTCCAGCAGAATGGCTTAGGAAATTCAGATGTGGCCTTTGGGGTAAGTAGTGGCATGGTGGAGAACAGAACCAGTCTACAGTACAATCCCACAGAGTGTTTCAGGGGTATTAAAAACCTCTGGCTGAACAAGAAGCAATGGATAGAGACCAGTGGTAGCAGATGACATGGCCAAATATCAGTGCAAACAAATAAGCAAGTGATCAACTAATTTTGCATTTGCTTTCTAAATCAATACAAGAAATATAGGCAGTTTTACCTGGTAAGAGTGTGTTTGGTTTTTCGTTTGTGTGTTTGTTTGTTTTGTTTTTTACTAGTTCTACTTTCACTTTTTAGTTTTATAATTATATAAGCTTGAGGTAAGAGTAGGGTTCCCTCTGTCATCTTGTCTATATATTTTAATCAGGCAAAGATGCTAACCCACAAGAGAGAAGGACAGCCATGAAGACTGCTGAAGAATTTATACAGCAAATGAATTACCCTGCCAACACTCAGGTATGAGATGTTTGTGAGATAATACAATGAGAGACTGAAAGATTCTTTTCAATACTGATGAATTATTACATATGCACATTGTCTAGTAATTAATTTGGCCAGTAGATTTGTTCAATTTATAGATCAAAATCATTTAAAAAATATGCCTAGCAGCACTGATGCAGGATGTTCCAGTGTTGGCTTTCACAGGGTGCGTCTACACATTCATTGATGTGCTTTTGCTATTGTACATTACTAATGTAATGTACATTCAGTACTTCCATTGTGACATACTAGAAAAGGGCACATTAGCCTATTTTAGTGCACATTAGGGAAAGCATATGGTTTTTTAGTGATGCTTTAATGTGCATTAAAATAGGCCAATGCTCATTGAAGCACACATGTAGATGCACCCACAGTTATCCAAAAGGCTGGAGACATTTGCACAAGTTCAGATACTTAAATTTGTGAGTCATATACATTTGTTATTCCTCATTTAAAGTAAGGCAGTTTGTTCAATCTTTCCCACTCACTGGACATGTCTACATGAGATGCTACATCACCATAGCTATGTGCTATGGTGATATAGCATCAGCAGGCACAAACTGTGATGACAACACTACAGCAACACAGAAATGAGCTCCTTGCTATAGTGAATTGCTACAGCAACATAGTGGCTAAAAATAACTGCGCTGCCAGGATGGTGCAGTAACAGTTGTTACTGCACCATCATTTAGTGCTTCCTAAAGGAAATAATACACGACAGTGCAGCAACAGCTGCACCATGGGGGCATGTGTAGACACACTCGGTATCTGGCTTCAATTCTATATCTCATCTTTTATTAACAAAATAAAAAAATTCAGGTAATACATGGAACACCCCCTCCACACTCTAGCCTAAGCTTCTTGTCTCAGGCATCAGACTCCAAGTGATGTGATGTGGCCCATTCCTTCCTAAGGAACTCCTTTGCGAGGAAGTAGGGTGTGCATCAGAATTCAAAGAAGCCAACCTAATCTCTGATAGGAGCTTGGCTCCGTGGTTGAAGGCCCATTGCTAAGATCTCTCTTTTCCAGGATCTTACCAGGTCAACAACCCTTGTGTCCACTGTATATTGTAGCTGCTTTCATGATTTTTTACAGTGAAAAGGAAGACTCTGAAATAACTAGGGCTGTATTTATTTAGAACCTTATAAATTATGAGTGAGGGTTTCAGTTAGATTTGGAGGTAAATAGGTAGCCAATATTCAATGGTAAGACCTGATATCATCAGTTCTTGATCTTGGTTAGCAGATGTATTGATTGGTGCTACTTTTAATATCTGCTACTATTCTGTCTACCTCCAGATAAAGGTAATATAATCTAACTTAGAGGTGAAATGAGCATGGAACACAGTAGTTGCATCTCATTTGAGAGGCTCTCAAAACCAATAATAGTAAAGCAATTACCTATCAAAAATATTCCGCTTCACTCTATGCTGCACAATTTGAAAGCAGTTGTATTAGTAAAATAGTGACTTTCCTCCCTCATCCCTTTTCTTTAACTTCAGATTCAAGTTCTTCCAGAAGGAGGTGAAACTCCAATCTTCAAACAGTTCTTCAGAGACTGGAAGGATAAAGATCAAAGTGTTGGCTTTGGGAAGGTATATGTCACTGAGAGAGTGGCTAAAATTAAACAGGTTGAATTTGATGCTACCAAGTTACATGAATCTCCACAAATGGCTGCACAACACAATATGGTAGATGATGGTTCAGGGAAAGTGGAGGTAATGTGTCTTTTTTATTACAATCCAACTCTCCTGTTGCAGAGTTAAACTACTGTACGGTGTTACTGTTTGTTTTCTAAAATCAGCAGCTTTATGCCTCAAAAGCATTTGAGGGGGGAGTGAATAAATCCCTGTGTTAGTTTATTATTCTGCAGAGTGTTTTGATGCTCATGGAAAATGCCATATCAGTAACTTAGTACAAATAAAAAAGTAGAATGGTTGTTCTTATTAACAAATTTTAAAAAAATGCTTTAGACATGAATCTTATTTAAAAGAAACATTGCTCCCTTCCCTCTACTTGCAGTCCAGAGAGTTAAAGTATATGGGTAAAATCCTGGCCCACTGAAGTAACTGAAGCCAGCATTTCATTCACTGTAACGTTTTCCACTTTTTCATTCATTTTTCCTCCTCCTGCTTCATGGCTTCTGAGGCTTGTCACAGAAGCAGTTGCTTCTACTGCTCTGCCTCAGGTTCTAGGTTTGAATAAGGGGTGACTTCATGAGGTCGTGCACCTTTTTATGTTGTTGGAATCCATGTGGGCATACAAATCCTTTGATCACAGCCCCTATAACAGAGATGTAGTGTAGGATACTTGGAACCAGCTTAACTGGTAGGCTGACCAAGATAAAAATTCTCCTTGTTCCTTGTGTGGAATACTCACTGCTTGAGATATCAACTTATTCAATAACTTTTTTTAGTCAGCCACAGCTTAGGTCTTAGACATGTTTCACTAGTTTTGTCCTTGAGCTATGATGAAAGAAAGGACTTAATGGTTTAATATAAGTTATAGGCAGGGATTTTTGCAGGTGATATCTATTATTGGACCAGCTTTGTAGTTGGGAGGGACATAGACAAGCTTTTGGGTACTGCTATACCCTTCTTCAGGTCTCTAAGGAAAAAAAAAAAGTAGACACAGCAGATTGAAATAGCTGATAGCAAAGTTCCAGGTATTTTGATAAAAACAGGATATAAAAGATATGATCAGGTAGCTAACAGATGAGAGATGTAGTAAGCAAGTGTAACCTGCAGAGAGATCAGTGGAGACGGGATATTGAAGATCAAGTGATGATCAAGCTGTTGAGGCACAGAAACAATATTGTTAATTGACTCTGTCACTTTTGGTTGGTTGGCAGGGTCCCATTCAATGCACAATGCTTCAAACTGCACCACTGCACAATGCTTCAAACTGCTTCTCTTAAGATCATCTGGTATTTTCTGATGTCAGCTTAGTTAAGCTGATCTCAAACAGAAAACAGGGGTTGCTCAAGAGGGAAACACATGATGTCACTTAACTATTTCTCTGGTGGCTGGTCCTATGAGTTCTTATATTTTCCAATGTTGTCTTTGGTTTCCTAGATCTGGCGTGTTGAAAGCAGTGGCAGAATCCCTGTAGATCCTGAGACATACGGAGAATTTTATGGTGGTGATTGCTATATTATACTGTATACTTATCCTAAAGGGCAGATCATCTACACGTGGTATGTTCTGTTCACACTACATTGATCTTCACTCCATAGATACTATTAAATTCTGATTTTGTGAATAATGCTACTGAAACCAGTGGAATTACTCATGTTTAAGGGCTGCACCAGGTATTTTGCTTGGAAGATACACTTTGGGCTACTTTGAAACTGGACTTCAACTGTGTTTCTTTCTGTTTCTTCCTAGGCAAGGAACACATGCAACAAAAGATGAATTGACAGCATCTGCTTTTTTGACTGTCCAACTTGATCGGGCACTGGACGGACGGCCAGTGCAGGTTGGTGTTTTTCTGATGAGTTTAAGCAGATGTGCCTTATTCCTTTGAAGGGGCTGGTCAATCTCTCTGACTTTGTAGTAGCACTGTATTTTAGGTCACACTGCTAATTTTATCAGGGCTTTGTTTATAAGTGAGCATAAAAACAAATCTACTTGCATAACCTTATTTTCTTCTTCCACATTAGCTTAATTTAGAGATGAAATAAAACAAAAGTCCTGTCTGTTAGCTTTCTACCATCTTTTTCTCACTAATAATTCCACATATTCTCTTTCTTGTCTTGGGTTGTAATATTTGAAATTTATCTTACTCTATTTGCAGGGTACCACGTATAATACTAGCTGGGTGATTTATGTTTTTCTATCTCATTATCATTAATAATCATCACCACATTTTTTTTACCTAATAACATGAAGAGGGTAGCTATGGGACACATTTCAGGAAGTTCTATCTTCCTTTTACTCAGATCCCACATAAAAAAGTCCAGGGTCATAGTAGTGAAGGATTTATGTCAGTGATTCTCAACCAGAGTGCTGCCACATCTTTTGAAGGATCCTGTGAGATGTGAAGAGATAAGCAGATAAGCCAGGCTCAAGCTTATTCTTAACTGGGAAATACCCCACTCCTACTGCCCAGCCCTTTTGGCTGTTTCTCTAAACAGTGGAGGTGGTAGGCTCTTACAGGTTTAGGACCTAATGCATAGCAGATAATGTGTACCTTTCCTCCCTTCATACTTTTCACACATATACAACCCCTAGGCTACAGGAAATCAGGATTACAGTGTGCAAGGAAAGGCAGAGGTCTGTGGCTGCTGACAGGAGTGGATTCCAAGGGACAGCCCAGCCCTTGTGACCTGCTCTCCTGTTGCTAAAAATATCTCTCTCTCTCCCTTCTCTGTTTTGTTGGTACTACCTCCTGCAGGCACATAGGGGAAGAATAGGCATAAATGGGTGTAGATTTTCACAGGACCCAGAAGCAATTTAGAGAAGATAGGGCATTAAGGCATGAGCTTCATTTCTGTCACTAGTAAAGGGTTGTTGCAGCAAAAGAGGTAGGAAATCCTTTGTGTGTGAAGGCGTAGTAGGAGAAAAGAAAAAGTAATAAAGAGATATGAGGAAAGGAGGCAAAAGGAGGACAGCGTTTATGTGCCTTCCCTTCTTCACTTCTAAATATTAACCGCCCTCATTTTTCTCAAAGTTAGTATCAATGATCATAGAAATCGTGAGCAGTAATGTACTGACATTCTGTTAAATTCTATTAAGTGATGGTTGCAGTCTTTCCATATAATTACTCAGCTAAAATAAAGCAAAATGTATTTTAAAATAACATAATGGTCTGTGTTTGTACAGCATCTAGCACAAAAGTTTGCTAGGCCATAACTAGGGCTCCTGCACGATGGTAATTCAAATAATAAAAAATACTAACAATTGATACCGGTTTCTGTTTCATTAAAGTTGAAAGATTCCATTTCTTTGCAATATTATTAAATTTAATAAAATAATTCATTTCAACATGTGTGTACCACTGGCAGGATCATAGGAAAGTAGGGCCGGAAGGGACTTCCAGAGGTTGTCTAGCTTAACCCTCTGCCTGAGGCAGGCTCATCCATGTCCAAACTATTCCAAACAAATCCTTGTCTAACCTATACCTCAAACTACACAATCAGTCCTGTAACACAACTATGAGGTATGTTTCCCAAAGATACCAAAAGCACCCTAACCTGTCACAGGTAAAGCAGGGGGACAGTGGAGGTCAACAGGTGTGTCTACATGTGCCTGTTAATGCCCTGCAATAAGCTCCAGAACTTACTGCTGCCCAAGCGCATGTCTGCACCTGTGCATTATGTTGCAATATGTTGAGCTAGGTTGGAGGGTCATCCTGCCAGCCCAGGGATGCTCCCCGCAACTCAGTATGCTGCAGAGGGGCTGGCTGGGGCACAAGAATACTCCAGGATGGGGCTAGCCAGCAGGCAGCCCCCAAATAGCATCACCTTCACATCTCAGCCAGCCTCTCTGGTGTCCATGTGCGCAGCTGTGGAGTAAATTAGTTTATTCCAGCCTAATGAAGGTGCATGTGTAGATGCCAAGATGTTTACTTCACAGCTAATTAGTCAACTGCGCAGTAAATGTCTCATGCAGATGTGTCCAGTTAGCAATTATTTGTATTTTACCATCTATATTATGTGAGACCAGGATTTGTTAGGGTGATATATTTTATTGGACCAGTTGGAAAATTGGGATGGGGTTAGACATGTTTTTGAATGAAGGTAATTTTTGTCAGGTTTCATCATTTGTGGACCATCACAGCTCCAACTTCACTCTTACACTACAACAACATCCATATTAGTCATAATTTCTAACATTTAAAACTGTAACCTTCATTTTAGTCACTAGGTGGTACTACAGGCTACATTATAGTAATGAGAGGCATTGACAGTAAAAGATTTAAAGCAACCTATTTCTCAATAATCCCTCATTTTATCTTCATTTTACATTCTTTTAGGTAGCTTTTTAAAACTTGCCTGCTTTTTTGCACCTTCAGAGAACTGATACAATTTGCCCTTTGCAAATGTTGGTGGTTGCACTAGGTTTCTTCTGTCTTCTCATGACCTGATTTGTACCTAAATATCTGATAGTGAGACATCAAAATTACATAGAAAGTGCAAAATAGCTGTGCCTTGTAGCACTACTCTCAAACAGGCACTAATACTCCATGCAGGCGTCTTTGTAAACATGGAGCAATATAGATGCTATGGTCAGGTTAATTGGCCATCTTGCTCAGTAATACTAATTAGACAGCCCAAAGCAGCACATAGGTATGCACACACAGTGTCAGATATAGGAGAAAAGTGGTATAGAGTGGCCTAGAATGGTTGTGGGTGCTGCTGCTTGGCATGGTAAATTTACTAAACTGTCACAGCCGTAGAGGGCTCATCATCACTTTTATGTACTAAATTATAAGAGCAAAATGAAGGGCAGGTTATGGCTGGTCTGAAGGTGAGGGGAGGTGTTGAAAGGTTTTGTCCTATTCATTCTGTCTTTTTATCCCCTTGGACTGCAATTTGGTACTCCAGAAAGATAAAAGGGCTGTGCTGCTTGAGAAGAAAGAGTAGAGATGGAGTCAGAATCTGATTCTGACTTCCAGGAGGAGTAATCTGCACCAGTTCTTTTGGTGGCAGAGATTAGTTCTCTGTGCCAGTGCTGAGGTACTCAGTGTGCCAGGACCTTAGCCACTTCTCATTTTTTGCTAGTCCTCTCCCTCTTCACTTGCAGAGGAGAAATAGCAGCAGCAGCCTAACAGCATCCTCCTCTACTCTGGCTCTGGGGTAGCCTGAACAGGGCTACAATAAGAATCCCTCTTCCACCCTGCACAAGCATCCACTAACATACACAGTTTAGCAGTTCATGGCTACACAGTATGTCAGCGTGTACTTGTCCCACAAAGTGCATCCATTCCCACCAGCACCTTGTGGGCTTTGCTTCTCAGAGCTCCAGTGTCAGGCCCAGGAGCTGCTTTTCCACCAGCAGGCAGCACTCAGCAGTTTGCAGCTTTGCGGCTGCTGGAGATAGAGGTTATGCTGGGTGGTACTGAGGCACTTTCAGTCTCTCCCTCTGCCAGTTAATCATTGCTTTCTTGTTCGGACTCGTCGTTTACCTCCCCTGTTTCTTTCATTTGAGAAAAGGCAGTCACTGAGTAGCTGTCAGGGGAGGGGAAGTAATTGTGGCCATCTGCCCTCTTTGTGTTGACATCTGACAGGAAGAGTCAGAGAACCCAGCTGAGCCACCAGGTCTCAAGCATAAAAGCAGATAGTGCAGGCTAAAAGCCAGAGTTTAAGCAGCTCTGTTTTTTATGTATACTACTGTTGGGTATATTAACTCCCCCTACTGGCAAAGCTCATTCAGAACAACAAGACTGGCATCCAAATTAAGTCTGGCTGCATTAGGGACTCTGCTTTTTTCTTTGCCCTCTTTTCATCTACACATTTTTTAAAATCAGATGTTAGTCATTTAGCCATTTTCCTACTGTTCCCTCCAGTCTCTTCTGTCCCATATCTTCCCTTCTGTCCTCCATCTTTCCCATCTTCTGAGGCATACTTGATATAGATTCATACTCTAACGTGTACTTGAAACATGCTGTCTTGTATAGTGCAGATTGGCAAAACTGAAGAGACTTGAGACAGATTTTGGCCTTTTTGCTTCTTTTGGAGTAAAGGAATAGGGGATTCTGCTATAGGAGAATATGCAAAGTTCTGTTACACACAGTTGCCATCTAAATTAACAATAGCAGCCTCAATTACCATCCGAGTACCATGGAAGGTTATAGCTGTTCCCTACTAAGTGGATATGTGTTCTCTTTCTCCTCTTTATGCTGATACATGTACTGCTAGAAATAAAGGATATGATATACAATCTTCCTTTCCTACTTGGTTTACATACAAATCCTCTAACCCCCAGAGGTAGATTCTCCTTCATAAATCTCTGTAAAATGGAAGTGTTTTCAAAAAGGAACCTTTTTAATGCTAAAATAGACAGCAGTCATCAGCTTTTTAATCACTAAAGGTAATGTCTGTACTATGGCAACAGCATATCCCTGAATGGATGACTTGGGGCACGCTCCAATTTGGAAATGTTCCAGTGAACACTCTGGGGTGTTCCTCTGTGGCCCCCTATGAGACCTTGGTCTCCAGTACGTTTCAGAATGCATCATACTGCTAGGGTCTGCTGGGGACAACTCCAGAGAATTTCCATGGACCTATTTATCAGTTTGGGACATGAATGCAGGTGGGTGGCCTGGCTGGTTGTATCTGTGTTAACATGAGTGACAAAACAATTTAGGAATACTGTACTACTGACTACAAGCCTCTGAGGCCATGTAGACTTAGATATCTGAGATGGTTTGCCACTTGTAATTCTTGTTAATCTACTTATGTTTATTAATCATCATCCCCTGTGTTCTTCCATCAAGCTAAACAGATTTAATAATGTTGTAATTTTATTTTCCTGTATTTGTGTTCCTGTATGCATAGATACGAGTCACGCAAGGCAAAGAGCCTGCACATTTGCTCAGCTTGTTCAAAAATAAGCCACTCATTGTCTACAAGGATGGAACATCTAAGAAAGGAGGTCAGAAACCCGCTTCCCCCACACGCCTGTTTCAAATACGCAAAAATCTGGCCTCCACTACTAGGATTGTAGAGGTAAAGTCCATTAACAATACTCTCTATGTACAGTTACAATGAATACCAGAAACAAAGTTTCTGATATTTAATGACTATAACTTCAGTAAGGTTATAAGAATTCTGAGTTGAAACAGATGCTGTTTTGGTTTAATACAGTTATGTTGTTTCTGACAATGATCAGGATTCCATAATTCAGAGGAAACTGCAAGAAGCTATCTAGAGGACAGCTGAAGAATCATTTGAGCATAGGGGACATTTCTTCATAAGCACAGGGAACTAACACTAATATCTTTTTCTTTCTGGCCAGTTACTAATATCAAGCTAAATCCTTGTCTTGCCCCTGCCAAGTATAAATCTAGAGAAACACCAGTACTAAGAACTATTGTGAGACCAGAGTCTCACAATTTACACCATTGTTAAATCTCAGCACCCATGTAATGAAGATGAAAATTAGAGTTATTTGAAAATCAGAAGGAAACAATCTCACTCTTGTTCTAGGTTGATGTTGATGCAACTTCATTGAACTCCAATGATGTTTTTGTTCTGAAACTGCCAACAAACTCAGGCTATACCTGGGTAGGAAAAGGAGCAAGCAAAGAAGAAGAGAAGGGGGCTAAGTACGTAGCCAGTGTTCTAAAATGTCAGACGGATAGGATTGATGAAGGCAAGGAACCAGGTGAGCACTCTGCAGTCTGGCTGTTCATTGTGAACTGAGGCTGCATAGCACCTCACAGAATTGCGTCCCATGTATTCACACCATGGGATACTTGCAGGCATTTTTGTGGAACCAGCTGATTGAATCAGCTATTAGATAGAAGCACCAAAAAACCCTGCTGAAGAGCCCATTCTATTCAGATGCTGGGGAGCCTGGTAAAATTAACACACTTCTTCTACTGGTAAAGTGTTGTTTGGGTTTTTTTTTTTCTATGTCTCAACAGCTAAAGGCATTTGCCTCAAGTTGATTTACTAATAGCGGAGCCTCAGAGAAGTCATTAGGGTTACAGTGGAGGCAGATCATTACCGAATTTAGCATATAGTCCTTTCTATATGTTGGGCAACTGAAACAGAGAGAGAGAAAAAGAAAGGTGCTGTTTTGTGGTTGCATGTAGATATCTGCCAATAAAGAAAAATGTTCACATCAGAAAAAGTGAAAAGGGGATTCTTGAAAAAATGTTTAGCATTATGAAGCTCAGAGCCAAGTAGATGATTATTATATATTCCAGCGGAATTCTGGAAAGCCCTTGGAGGCAAGAAACAATACCAGACTTCTACACAGCTCCTGACTGAGTCTGAAGACCACCCTCCTCGTCTGTATGGCTGTTCTAACAAAACTGGCAGGTTTATTGTAAGTATGTTATGGATACTTTCCCCTGTGCTAACTCTGTACTCTTTAGTACATTTTAATATTCAGCTGCAAGACTGCTAAATGAAACTCCTCTTGGGGCTGCCATTGATACACTATGATACCTTTATGAATTAATAGGTCACCATCCCAGTCCTTATAAGCAGCACAGAAGAAATAATGAGTGTTTGTTCTGTTGCTGTAGGGTTAGAGACAGATGACAGTTGGAGCATAATAACATTTCAAAACCATTTCCTTCTCATTTCATTACGCATAGGGATAAAAGTGATGGAAGAGATGAATGTCTCAAAACCAAACTGGAAGTCTATTAGGTTGTTTCAAGAATTGAAAATGCATCACCCAGTTGTGGTGAGGATAACACTGGTGAGGATCATGGGGTAGGGTGAGAGAAGAGGCATGTTGTGCTGAGCATTCTCACTGAGCAGGTCAGATAGTGCATAAAGGCCATAGAAACTTCTGTGGAAGACCCAGCTTTTGAAGGAAGCCATTTGTTCTCTTGTTAGTATGTGGTACCTGATACTACTAAGTGCACAAGCAGGTATGGGCTTGACTGTACCTAGCCAGCTATGTGTTATGGAGCTTTGTCCAGCATGAGAGTTGAAACCAAAGCTGATGGTTGAAGGAAGTGCTACGTTTGACATCCTCAGCAATCCCTCAATGTGAAGTCCACAGGTAGTTTTGTAGCACTCCCTAGTGTCAGAAGCAACCAAAAGTGTTTTTTTTCCCCCTAGAGATTGGGTGCATTTACACAATAAGTTTACTGCACAGTAGACTAATTAGCTGTACAATAAACGTCTCATGTCTATATGTGTGCCTGTATTAGGCTGGAGTAAATTAATTTACTCCACAGCAGGATAGTACTTGTTAAAACAAGTACTATTCTGCTGCGGAATAAAAGACTCCACAGCAGCGCGTGTGTAGATGCTACCCCAGCTAATTCTGTGTTGAAGTACCCTTGTGCCTCAGCCAGCCCCTCTGCCTCACATTGGCCCAGGGGGGGAGGGGGGAGAGCAGGCCCATACTGGCAGCTGACCCTCTGGTTCCTCTGCCAACTGAAGCTGCTCTGCCCTGGCTCAACATACTGTGGTCCAAGGTGCATGTGAAGTCACACGCCCAGGAGCAATAAACTAAACTAACCATTTAGAGCTATAATTATGCTATTAAGGCACTGTTGTATTAAAGGAAGAGGGAAAGTGAGCATCCCCAGCTGGAGTGTCCTGAGCTGAGATGGGTACAAGGATTTACAGAATCCAGGGGGCAGAGGGGTCATGCTTGGAAAGGAGGAACTAGCTCTTCTGAAAATTGAATGCTGCTAGCTGGTATAGGAGTGGGGCTGCCCTGTACTTGAGATGAAATGTAATCAGACAAGATAGTATAGAAATTTAAAATCCGGATGCAGTAAAAAACCCTTCCTGAAGGGTTTTTTAATGTTCCTGTGGTGTTCCATAGCAAGAATAGAATTATTTGTAATGGTCTATAGAATTAATTAAAAACCAATAGAAAGTAAATGTTTTCTATTAACTTCTAAAGGACTTTTCCTTATGAGATCAGGAGAGGCCCACCTTGGAGAATTCATGCACATACCTGACCGTTTCCAGTTCCAGCACACAATAACAGGAGAGGGGAAAGTCCTCTGCATCTCTAGCCCTCTCTTCCCTTAGAACTGCCACTGGACCAAGACACAGCACAAGAAACTGGAGCTGTTTTCCCTCTTGCCGACAATCATTTGAAAAAAATAGCAGTTTGTCTTTTTGTTCCCCTTGGGGCCTAATTTTAAATTGCTTAATTAAGCAGAGTTCAGTGGGTGTTTTATTTGAGTTTGGATTTCAGGACTCAGACCAGAGATTGCATCTCAAAGCTATTACTTTCCATTTATTTATTGCTGCTATGGTATCTGGTAAATATGCATGGGCACACAACCTGAAAGGCTGACTCTGTCAAGGCATATAGTACAGATGGTGCTATGCAAATTTCCCAGCCCTCCTCTGCAGTGAATTATCAATCCCTTTTTACAGCAATCAGTGCTAGTATTTAAAATCACTGGTAGTGTCTCCTGAGCTTAGGCTTCCAGTTGTGCCAAACTGAGTGTTGGGTTTATAAGAAGGCCAGATGTCTAACTTGCTCCTATGAGTTTTATATGCTGTACTTGAAGATCAAATAATATTGAGCTTGGCTGTGCTGAAAAGGAATACAAAAGTATGATACTTTGTCCAAACACAGGAATGATAGAAGGTCTTGAATGAGCCTACCAAAAAAGTTTATTATCCATTTTAGATTGAGGAGGTTCCAGGAGAGTTCACACAGGATGATCTGGCTGAAGATGATGTCATGTTGTTAGATGTTTGGGATCAGGTAAATTATATATATTATATATATATATATTATTATGATGATGTTGCTGTGAGTTGGACAGCGGGTAGATAAGATTCAGCCATTTTGATTAAAAGTCAAAGGAAAAT
>NW_017728886.1:49809967-49823188 GCF_001723895.1 Crocodylus porosus
TATATATATATTATAATTTATTATTGTCTTATTCAGTTACTAGACGTATTTACTTCCAATAGTAACTTACAGCTGGCAAACCAGAAACAAGGAAGGAAGGGAAGGCATAAGAATACTTTATCAAAAATTGAAAAAGAAGATAACTATTTGCAAAAGGAAAAAAAAACAATGGTTTTGGAGAAACAATAGAATTGTCTTAAGGATGGAAGGGATTTTACCCTTTTGAAGTTATAACCAAGGAAGGAGCTAGAGCAAAAGTTTCTTGAATGTGCTTTGAAAAACTAGTACAAATGCCTGCAGCATTTTTGAAGTATCCTGCAAGGTCATAGTGAGCATTTCTCATTAATGCCAGTGGGACTTGCCTGGCTACCAGCCTGAGCAGTGCTTTGAAAGTGTCCCTCATAATGTTCTTTACATTATTACTCAAGTTTGTTTAACCTTTTTTTTTTTTTTCCAATTCCATTTGTACAACCCTTGTCAAAAGAGGCAGATTGTACAAGAAGGATGTGACGACATGTGGTATGAAAGTCCATTAATAGTAAATGAGCCAGATTGGAGACAGTGAGAAGAGAACCTCACTTTTTACCTCGTAGTTGCAGAAGAACAATACAGATGTTGAGCTGCTGTTGTTATAGTCAAAGGGTGGTATCAAAACTTTCTCTAGCCTGCCAGACAAGATGTGGGCTTTCGGCTCCATTATGCTCCCAAACCCAAAGTTCCAGGTCTCATTGCTTTGACAAGAGTCATCCTCAGATACTACCTTACAAAATATAAGAAGTGAGGAATGCTCTTGAAGATGTAGTTATACATTTTAAGGATCTGGACTGGAGTCAAGTTTTCACCCAATAACCACAAATGCTAAGGTCTGAATCCGTGTGCTAGCCTGAGTTGCCATTATGCAGCTAACTTTAGCCCTGTAAGGCCCTTTACTTGCCTAAAGGAGAGTTAGATTTGAGCCTAAAATCCAAATCCATATTTTTGATGTTGTTTCTTTTACACACTGAAAAATTCACTTTATAAATAACACAGGCAGAATGCACTGCCATAGCTTGTGATCTAGATTTGTGATCATTTAGTGTGGGATGTAATGTTCACCTTGATTCCCCATTCTTTATACCTATGCAAAGTATTGTGAAATGCCTACTATCTTTGTAAGCAGAGAATTCTGTTTGACAGGTCAGATCTACACTACAAAGTTTTTTGGCCAAGATTATATCTCCTTAGCAGTGCAACCATGCTGGCTTGTATGCATTCAACTCCTTGTATGCATTCAGCTATGACAACAGAACCATATTCTGACAGATTAAAATGCATTTTTCAGGGGGTGGGGTAACTACCTTGTCAGATTAAAGGCTTATTCCTCCTTGCACTGCATCTCCAATTGGGCACCTTTCCAACATAGGTATCATGGTTTCAGCTTCATAGAATAAACAAGCTGTTCGTGTTTTTATCCACTTTGTACAGAGGTTAGCAACAACATAATGTGCAGACCAGATGAGACTCGGGCACTGTATTTTAGCTAAATTTCAAAACTTTTAAGTGCCAGTCACAAACAAGAGTGAGGCTATCAGTATTTCATTAATTGTAAGATTTAGCACCATACTTGTCAGTACCTAGGATGTAATGGGATTTTGAGGTATAGAACTGCATCTGTTGAAAAGGTATATCATTAAATATAATGAGCCAAATCTCATTTATACCAGTGAAACTCTGGAGTTACCCCAAGCTTGCCTGCTTTTTTCTCCTAGAGGAGTCAATTAAATTATTCCAGATTTTATACCAATGTAAAAAAATATATATATCTATATAAGATTCTGGGCTGAAGCCCATAAACATTATGGCAACTAAACTTTCATATTCCATTTACAGGTGTTTATCTGGATTGGTAAAGATGCCAATGAAACTGAGCGAAATGAATCTCTCAAATCTGGTAAGAACATTCATGTGATAAAACCCTGTTTGAAATAAATGCAGTGGTGTTTAAATAAATCTGTGAAAGAAAAATGTGAAATAAGTTTAGTCATGTTTTATTTTTCCAAAGGATCACCAGGTTTGGTAGGCAGTCATTCCTAAAGACATAATGATTACTATTTTCCCTCCTGATCTGCTGTTTAAAACAATGCAATACTCACCAAAACCTCAATTGTATGTTGAATGAGAATCAACAACATAGTGTTCCAAGGCTGAGATAACCTCTGCTGTATATAATTTGTAATGATGATAGCAGCTCCAGGTACACAACCTGCATTGCAGTCAGTGGAATTTTTTTTTAATGTGGATGGCTAAAATTGGACTTTAGAGGATATGTCTATACAAGACACTTAATGCACAGTAAATTAATTCTACTGCACATTAGTGTGCACAACAAAACCTGTGCTAATATGCTAATGTACAGTAGTATTAGTCTACTGTATATTAAGCATCACCCAGAAAGAGTGCAGTCACACTATTACGCATTATGGCAGCCTATTAAATATTTATTTAGTACTTAATTATAGAAATACTAAATTGAATGCACAGTAGATACTGTGAATTAATGAACATGTAGACACACCCAAACTCTCTCAAAAGTAAGCTCTCATAAACTGCTCTCAGGTCACTCCCGTTGTCGCCTATCTCTAATTTTAATGTAATGGACAAAAGTCTGCTCCTAATTTAAAGATTTACAAATCTGTCCACTAACCCAAACTACTTAGACAGTAGCTTTAAGAGCATTGAATCTGAACATACATTTCAAAGAAAAACACTTCTTCTGTAAGTGTGCTAGTTCTCCTGTGACTTAATACATTTCAGCCCATGGTTTACATTTCTCTTGCATACCCATCCTTCTTTAGCCAAGGTTATCCAGCATGGTTTCAGACCTTCCTTAATATCACACAGTAATGCTGAATCAAACTATAATGAGTAGATGCATAAGGTCCTTCCCAGGGAAAATCACAAGTGGAGCTTCTGTATGCCAACAACCACATGTGAGTTCCAGTGCCAAAGGAACTCTTACATAGTAGAAGCCTATGCTCAAAGTAAAGATCCTTATGCTTTTTGCTTGTGCTTTTTTAAATTGATCTAATATCTGATCTGAAAATTCTGACAATTACACTGGCCACTGAGTGCAATCAATAGTTATGACTTCATTATAATTAAGTGGATTAACTGTAATGGTCATGGATTATTTTACCTCAAATCCTGCAGAAAAAATTAACCTATAATTTTATAGGTTTTTATTATTATTATTATTTTTTTTTAGCCAAACGCTATATTGAGACAGATCCTTCTGGAAGGGACAAGGGAACTCCAATCATTACTGTGAAGCAAGGACTTGAACCCCCAACCTTCACTGGCTGGTTCCTGGCCTGGGATTCCAACAAGTGGAAAAACTGATTTGTCAGAGAAGGTTTCTGCTACCAGCTCATCAGTCGTTGGAATAGGCCTATGCTCTGGCATTTTTAAGCATTAGCTTGCAAAATGGTCTTGATGCAGCTATTATCACCCATCACCCATTCCCCAGCTTTGAGTAAGGTAGCATATCTTAGCTTTGAAAGGCTTAAATGAAAATAGCAAAATAATAAGATGGTGGTAGGTTATTTTTATGCAGTAAATACACAACACACTATCATTGGTTTGGTTTGGTTTGGTCCCAGAGTGCCTTTTCAAACAGAAGCTGTAGATCAGTTTCATCAGAATACAAAATGCAAAAAATAAAATAACATTCCTGGGCCAAACTCTGCTCTCAATATACCTGTAGAACTTCAGAGTAAGTCCAAAGAAAGTACTTCTGATCTACAGTGATGAAACAGAGAGTAGAATTTGGTCTGATGAAGGCCTAACGTTGCATTTATTCAGACCCACAGGAAAAACCCCAAAAGCAAAACTCATCCTTAATTTTTCTAATGAGCCAAAAATTTCTAGTCCTTTCTTGTGCAAACCTCCAGCTGAAGGCAGAATCACGAGTGGGAGCTCTGTTGGACTCGTACTGGGTTCAAGCTTCAGGTTGCATGCATTCCAGTGAGCCATCACTTCTGAATGGCATCATGAGTGACAGCTTAAACCAGTTTTAGACTGGCATGGCACAAATTAGCCCTCAGAACTCCCCCAGTGCCACTCTGATTCCCTTCCCCTGCTTGATTTCCTGCTCTGCTTTGTTTCCTGCCCTATTTGCTGCTGTACTGCTTGTCTCCTCCCTCATCTGCCAAGTGCCACTTATGTTGCAGGATGGCCACCTCTCACGTAAACAGTGACTGGGAGCACATCATCTGGATTCGTTAAGTGGCAATTAAGCACGTACTGCTTGTCCCAGTAGAAGTCATCGCAGCCCCTATCATGCTCACTCCCCTTGACTCATCTGCATTCAGTTTGTTTCAGAGATTCGTTCAAACTGCCAAACACAGCAAACATTTCTCATTATATAGAAGACATCAGATGCACTATACAAGGGCTTTGGCAAACCACTTTTCTCTCATTAGCACTCCTTATTCTGGGAACATGTTGCTATATGAATAAGTTCTGTTGAATTTGGCCAGAAATTAAGAAGGGACCCTAAGTTATTTTGTTGCAAAGAATGCAATCTGTTTTATTCTTAGGAATCACGAAAGATATTTTCAAAGGGATGTGTTTGTGTTTTTCGTTTAGCTTCTCAAGGCCTCCACCCCACCCTCCCAGTCCCCTGCCAAAGCCTGCTGGGATCATTCCATTTCAAACTTAGAGTAATCTCTTGACTATTTACTTCATAATGCTTATTTTACAATTCGTATAAGTGCAACTCAAATTGCCTATGTACCAAAGTGGATTATTAATAATGAATGTTAATTGTGTTTTTATGTATTTTTAAATTAGTTAGAAAATTCAAGTTTTAAACTTGTGTTTGTACCTTTTCCTACATAACTATTTAGATTTTAAAGCTCAGTAAAGCAAAGAAGTGAAAACAGCCTCAGCTCATAGTCAAAATTATTGAACAAATTGCATTATCTGGGCAACTGAAAGTATAAGAACCAGAGGATGCAGCAAAATATTAAAACGAGCTCTAAATCCAGCTTAAAGAGCAGAGAGGGTGGTGAGTTAATTCTGGGAGTTTATTAGCTTGAGGCATTTGTTTAAATCTCTGTTACTGCAATTTAACTATATCTGGAAGTTTTATGTAAAATAAAATTACAGAACACAGTATTATAAGAGTATGTGTAATGCTGCTTTCCTCTCTAATTGTTTTTGTTTCATCAGTGATCCCGCTAACATTTAGCAGAGCATGTCCAGGCAAGAATAGCAAATCCTAATCTCCTTTTAGGGGTACACTTTAATACAGGTAATTTAATCCTCTGCTTGTGTGCCAGTTTATCCCAGCAGAGATCTGACCCACTTTCAGATCATACAGGTACAACATTGTACAGATGTTTCAACCGGTGTGTGAGGTGAGCAGCTAAGCTGTGAAAACCAATTGATGTATTACTTTAAGGATGGTTAATAGTGCTCTGAACAGATATTCAGCCAGGTACCAGTGTGTTGCTTGCAGCTTCACCCAAGCACAACATGTATAATAGGCAAAAGGAAGAGAGTAGGTTTGAAAAAAACAATGTCTCTGGCATGTTTCTATGAAACTAGAAAAGGTAAGGTCTTCCCTAGCTTTCTGGAAGGAAAGCTTAAACAACGCCCCCCTCCTTTTTTAAATCGGTTGATCAGTTAGAGGACTTTACACAAACCACACAAGTCAGTAGGTACATATACCCCTGCCTCCCTATGCTGTTTGACATATCAGAGGATTTAATTATAAAACATAATAGCATCATAACTGCATTTTAACAGTTGGTCTCATACACATGGAAAGGGTTAAACTCTTTTTTTAAGCATGTTCCAGAATGGGATTATACCTCTGATCTTTCCAGGGCTTTGTCAGTACATTTCAAAACATAGTTAAAACAGTTTTGGTTCATCTATGCAGGCAAGATAAATTGTAACCTTGGCTGAGAATTACATGTTCTCTTGACATAGTACTGCTGTGTAGATTGCATAAAGGCCATGTCAAAATGGCACCATAAACTAATTTAAGCATAGAGATTGCTGGCCAGGCTTCCTGTGGTTTTGCTGGCTGATCTTGTTTTGATTTTTAATTAAGATTTGTGCTGTAAATTCCTTACGGAAGAAAAATGTCTTTGCCCACATTATGGAGAATAACTTCACTGATTTCTGTTTAGGTACCTAACACTAAGTACCTAGATTATTTGTTTCTGTTCATGTTTGAAGTATATGAGGTGCTGCACATATGGAGGAGTTTGTTTTCTTAAAGATACTGGGCACTATGTGAGGCAGATTATGAGAGAGGAGTGATAACAATCTTCTCAACTATGGAAAATCTTATTATCAAAGTATGTATCAGCAGTGACAGCTGTAAATACTCAGTATTGCTCAGTTAAGGATACTGGTCACTTAAGGTTTAAGTGCATAGCTTTAAAATAGCAAACAGCAAACTCGTCTCCTTTATAGAAAGAAAAAGGAAAAATGTGTGTAAATATTTAGAACTGCACCCAAGATTAAGCCACTTGTGTTATTATGAAATAATAGATGGCACTAGTTGTCTAATTATAATGGTGAAATATATCCCAGGGGCAGGGGTGGCAAAACACAGTCCATATGATGATCTTTAGTCCACCCCAGTTACAGAATAGTCTGTCATACACATGCTTCTGGGCTGCCTCAGAGTTGCATGTAACCTCCTGTGACTATCACTAGAAAGTGAAACTGTACTCTCTCTAAGCTCTAATTTCATTGCAGGGACACTGGAAAACAAGAGACTCAAAATGCTGCAGGATGAGTAGACATCTATTCTGACTTTGCTTTCCTTGCACTTTCTTTTCCAGCCTCTCTCCTTAGCCTGCCTGACTTAAGCTTTAGGAAGCAAACACACACAAAAAAAATTTCCCCTCCCTATTGCTCTTCTGTTGTACAAGCTTTAAATAATACTTCAGCTGGGAATTGTCCAATTTATTTTTATTACTCCTTCTAAATCATAACAAGCAGAGTCTTTGTACAGAAGATAAGCAGCTGGGTAAATCACCCCATGCAAGGCTACTTGTCAATTAAATAAATCAATACTATCAACAAAAAGATACTATAGGGACAATATTTGCCTCCTTCCCCTGAAAAACCTGCCCAGAAAGCAAAGTAATTTGGAATCCCTGACATATAAAATGAAAACAGCAAGAGGCAGGTCCTTCTCCAAGGAACTATTAACTGTTAAACAATTTCTGGCTAATTTTTTATTATTCCTTTGATAGAATTACAGACACAGCAATTATTCAAAAGATAGGCAGAAGCCTCCTAAAGTTACTTGCACTCCTATGGTATCTCTATGCATCCCTGATGTCAGCAGGTGCTATGAGGATATATGTAATGTTTCTTTAGGAGTCTAGCAGGAAGCCAAGAGGAATCAAGCTGGGAAGAGCTGTGTTCTAATCACCGATTTCTATAGAGAAGCTCTGCTTCCTACAGACACTTCATAACAACTCATGAAATAAGCTACTGCTTCCTGTCTGATTTAGTTAGGCTATAAGGTGCAAATCTACCCTGCTTCTGCCTGTGTTCAGACTAACATGGATAACTACCTCTCTCTGGGGAGGGAGAGAGAAAGACTGTTGCTATCTTCAGTGGTACAATTGTTTTCTAACAAAGCTTCTTATTCAGTGTTAGAAAAACACAGTTCTTTACACTGATTTCATATGAATTGCACCTGTGTATGTCAAGACTGAGTTTGGTCACCTGACCCCTAAGGAAATTGACCTAAAAGCCTCTTTAGAACATTAACTTGAAAGGTCTCTGCTATTTAAGACCGCTTCTACACTGGGATTAGAGCTCAATGAGCAACAGCTGTGCTTAAACAGGCTAATTGGTTATAGGTATCAACCTTTGGGTGGAGAAGTTTAGAGTGGTCGGGGAGGGGAGGGGAGGTGGTCTCTCACCCTCTCTCCCTTAGCTGCTGTGCTAAGGGAGGGAAGAGGGATGGAAGGGAAGAGATGATTGCAAGAGCACTGAGAAGTGTTAGTAAATATCTGAACATCGGGGATTACAGGTGAGGGAGCTCAGTACTGAACTCATTTGGGCCCCAGTCTGCCAGTGATATGTGAGTTACCCTCCCATATGCCTACCATACCTAGTTAAGTTTAATGGACCCATCAAACTCGGAACACTTGTCCAGGATCTCGCTCTCAGCACCTAACCCAAATGCTTTGGATAACACCCCACATCAGAAACTACCCAAGCACATCATCTATCCCTAGTATCTTGGTACCATCTTACATGCATCAACCAAAGCAGTTCATACATCATTTGTTAAGCCACAGCCCATTTTGAAAAGAACCATCTTGCTCAGGAAGATGAGAAATGGCAGAGGAGGAAGGTAAGTGCACAACAGCCTGGCCAACAGTTGTGCCCTCCCCACAAGGCACCACTTGTCATATTTATGGAAAAAACTTGCAAAGCATGGATTGGACTCCTCGGCCACCTTATAACTCACCAGGAACCACCCTCCCCACCCCCCAGCAGACACGTGTACATGCATATATACCCCTTCTGCCAAATTTTGTGCAGATCCCTTGTGGCTCAGGGAAGATTATGTTGCCCATAAGCTGACGTACATGATTATATGGAATTGTTTCGGTTTCACTATATATAGCTACATTGGAAGTGCTATTGTTCACAAGAGTCCAGGGGACATATTTAAGGTTGGTGTGAGGAAGGATGATTTCACAGGCAATGTGTGGGGAGAGTACTCTGGATATACGAGTTCCTTTCCCAGCTCTGTCACGAACTCCTTGTGTAATCTTTAAGTTAATCACTAAATCTCTGTGCCTCTGCACCATAAATTGATGGTAAGACTTCGTAAGATGATAAAAATTTGTCTGGTCTATTCAAGTGCGTGTTCTTCTAGGGGATTTTCACTTCTTTTGTACAATGCCTGATGCAATAGGGCTGCCTCTGTGTGATCTTCTAGGCACAACTGTCTTAAAAATACTAATCATAATTCCAGACAGCAGCCAGGGTTAAAAGCATAATGTATGGTTTTGCTCCAAGCAGGATTAGACAGCTTGGCTTTTATAATATGGACAGCCACCTTGACTTCTTCTTATACATGTCTAACATTAGGGCAGCTCCACTGGAGGTAGTGATAGTGATAAACATGTAACACCAGCTCTGCTGTGTAGACAAGAGCACAGCTGTATGATACGACACAGGCCAACTGAAGAAAAAAATCCCTGTCAATATTACTCAGGGTAAGTTTGCCTGAGAACCCCATTAGTAAGGACTATCTGTATATTTATACAAGTTTGTTCTCCTTTTCAGCAAGAGGCTGTACTGGTGATGGGAATCACTAGGTCAGACAAGGCTCAGCTGTATTTGAGGCCCCTCTTGGCATAAGTCAAATATGACCAGCATTCTCCTTTCTGCCAATCCTTCTCAGTACCCACTCCTCAAAACCTTTTCACATGGCAGATAAATCCCCACCACCAGCCTGCGGTAATATCGCTGTTGCTGGTACTGACAGAGCCTGAGCTTCTGTCTTTCTGCCACAACTATTACAGTGGTTATCAAACGTATATTAATGTGGTTTCGGTACATTAATCTAATGCTGCATGGGGTCCTATATACTGCAAAGTGCATGAACTGAAGCAACAATGATCTCATGCTGGTTGCTGATGGCAGCACCACTATAAAGGATGGATGCCCTGTGCATGCTGTTGTTCTTTGCAGTGGTCCTTTTCTCTCGAATAGTGTTCTGGTAGGAGTCTTTGTTTCCAATGAAAAGCAAAGAACATAATTGTGTAATGATAAAGGACTGAAGCGAGGGAATCCCTTGTCACAGAAAATGCTCACCTGAATGAATCAAAAGAGATTCAAGAAAGTCAGATGTTGTTCACTTTCTGTGCTAGACTGCTGAGCCCTGGATCAATTAGCAACCAGGGTTCAAAGGGCAGTTAGCATTTCTCTAGGTTAGTACTAGGATGAAAAATCATTGATTTTAGCATCTGTGAATAAAAAGGGCTAAATTCTTAAATAAAGCCCACTGGATAACATCTGCACATATTTCTAACAGATAAGTCTAGGCCCTCAGTAGTAAGACCTGACATACAGCATGACAAACCATGGGCTTTATAGTAGTAAAAAATGTTGCATGCCTCATTTTCCCTGGCTAGGCTGTATGCAAGGAAGGAAGGGTTAATACAGTCCCTGATAGGTCCCAGAGCTGATGGATGAGAAGAGATGGACCTCCACTTACAAAGGATTTGAATGGCTTTGTTGAAAGTGGGACTAGAAGTGACACCCAGGATGCATCCGGGGAATTTGAGGGAGATGAGCATTACAATGGATGGAGCAGCCTGAAAAAGCAGTGCAAGTCTGTGAGCTGGAGAGTCTGAAGAGAAGAAACAGCAGAGCTTACTTGGGAGTACTCGGGGCTGTGTGGACTGCAGAAACAGTTGCTGAGCTAATTTTGCAGTTTTCAGGGTTGTGTGGCATGGACTAGGGTCAAAGGGACTGTTTAACCTTAACAGGTGGACAAGATATTGTGTGGCCTTTGACCCAGTAACTTTATTGAAGATGAATTATCTGTTTTGCTGCTAGGAATTTGGGATATATTCTTTTCCCATTTGGCAAGGTAAAATCCCTCTCTCAGGAGCTGAACTAGAAGACAGCCCTCTGAGGAAGAGCTCCAGATAACCAGAAAGGATTAAGGACTGAAAGACTAGGGATAAAGGTCATGACCTCAGAGTTAGAAGGAGTCAGGATTACCCCACTATACAAGAAGCCATGACTGGGCTGGTTTCAGGGAGATACACAGAAACACCAGACGAGGCCAAAGGTCCTGAAAAAGCTCACCTGGGGGAATTAATGGCAGAGGCCTTGGAGGTTCAGGTAGAACAGTCCTCCTTCCTTGGCAAAATCTCTGCAGCTTCCTCTCAGAGCTTGTACTCAGTACATGGAATACTGAATTGTCTGTCATCCTGCCTTCCTCCTTGCCGCAGTTCTACCGCTAGCCAACTGGAGCTAGTGATACCAAATTTTGGAAGTACCGATGCATCAATGCCATCAAGAAGAGCTCTTCTCACCACCACTGCTGAAACAGAACAGTAGTGGGTGCTGTCACTTGTTCCTGCATACACATATGGCTGTGTCCAGATGAGTCTGGCTGTGAGGTATGTGGCGCCACAGATACGTTTGCAGCACTACGTACCGCACATTCAGCTGTTCTTCATGCTGCTTTCAAATGGGCAAAACCATTTTAATATAAACCTGGATGGATGTTGTATCAGACCTAACTTGTTGAACTTCTGTCCCAGATCCTGGTGATCGATTAACACCCAAGAACAATATCTGCATATCCACATGCGCTTTCATTCACATGTGGTTGGCTAATATTTTTGTATTATTCTGATAATCCACAGAATCCATGGATTTAACTGTAGAGCAGTAGGACTTGTAAAAGTTTTCAGTTTGCACCCAAAATCTGCAGATTTCTGTGCCTTGCTTCCCCGTCATTGAACAAGATTATTCACAAAATGTAAACGTGAGAGGTCACCTTTCAAAAACTAACCTAGCTTTATAAAAAAAATAAATCTTTCTATAACATGAATGAAGGGGACTGATTGGAAATTGGCAATTTCCTTGTATAATGCAATCAGTAAGAGGCAAATCAAAGGAATTTCTATTTTTCTTATCAGTAAGCTATTTATATTGTGCTCTGCTTTCACTGAGGCTGACGTCAAAGGTAGCTGAAGACTAAGAATTGCAAACATTGATTCCTTATTATAATGTAGCTCTGGTGGGTTTAAATTGACTTCTGGTGTGTGCAAGTGGGTTCTGTCAAGTCTCAGTTATGCTAGGGAAACGGTATTTGTTCCACTCCTTTTCTTTGGTGACAAGTATCTTGTAGCTGTAGCACTTCTATGGCATATAAAGATAATTCTCCTTTAATTTTATATACAATATTAGAACTGCTTTGATATTTTAATAAACCAAAATCTATTGCTAAAATAATGGAAGTTACACTGCTTAAAACTATGGAAACAGAAAAAAGTTATTAAATTGTACCATAACTGTATTGATGCTGCTGACATGTTTAATATTGTTTTGAATGAAATGTGTTGCAATTGTGTAGGATATTTTGTGTTTGAACATTGATATTTGCTTTCACTTTCAATTTAGCTTTCATTTTCCATTTCATGTACCAGGTAGATGATAGCACCTTGCATCATTGAAAATGTCTTTGTCTTGTGAAAGATGTGTTAATCTACAATTTTACTTCTAAAAATATATGTGCAGAGTTATTGTATATTTTTCCCTCTTCATAGAAGGAAATTCTCTGCAACACTTTTCCTAAAGTGCCATTAGCTCAAGATAGCCTCTACTTCATAAGAATGTATTCACACTCCATAAATTCTCATTGTGCCTTTATTTTGTATCTAGCTTGTATTCACTGTTTACAAGGCTAAATCAAACAATTTATCCATACGTGTAGATACAGAAATAGATAAAGAGATAAGGAACAGTAGGAGATAGTAATGTAATCATCCTGCTGCTACTATGCAAGCATCCCAGTTGCATGATGATTTTTTTTAGATATCATATTTACACATATAACACAAACCATTTTTCCCCTTAATATCAGCTCTCCAAAATTAGGGTATATGTCTTAAGTAGGGAAGCTTTTGTAAGTTCGTGCTTTCTCACCCTACTATCTCCTGGGATGCCACACTTCCTGGATACCCCAGAGGTCCCAGAGTAAGTTTCTAGGAAGACTTACTCTGTCACATAGTCAACTGTGACTGGGCAAATCTTCCTTCCTTCCTTCCTTCCTGGGGCAGTCTACCCTGACTCACCAGTCACGACTTGAATGTTACTCTGATATATTAAGTGGAACGCTGCGCATTCACTACCCCAATGCCAAGAGGTGCTATCCACGGCTCTGAACCTTCCCTACACTGTGGCTCATGCCATAAGATGGCATCCAGATAGGTTTTGCTCCGCAGTCTGAGGCCGGAGCAAACTCAGTCATAGTTTCATAGTTGGTAGGGTCAGAAGGGACCTGAGCAAATCATCAAGTCTGACCCCCTGCCATGGCAGGAAAGAGTACTGGGGTCAAATGACCCAGGCCATGTGTTCATCCAGCCTTCTTTTAAAGACCCCCAGGGTAAGAGCCAGCACCACTTCTCTTGGCAGTTGGTTCCAGATCCTAGCCGCCCTGAC
>NW_017728886.1:49823288-49828423 GCF_001723895.1 Crocodylus porosus
TGATCATGTGAGTGGCCCTCCTCTGGACCCTCTCCATGCTGTCCACATCCCTCTTGAAGTGCAGCACCCAGAACTGGACGCAGTACTACAACTGTGGTCTAACCAGTGTCACATAGAGGGGGAGGATCACCTCCTTGGACCTGCTTGAGATGCATCTGTGGATACATGACAAGGTACGGTTGGCCTTCCTGACCACATCCCCACACTGTCAGCCCATGTTCATTTTGGCATCAATAATGACTCTGAGATCCTTCTCTGCCTCTGCACTGACAAGAAGGGAATTCCCCAGCCTGTAGGTATGGTGCTGGTTCTTCCTCCCCAGGTGCAGTACCCTGCACTTGTCAGTGCTGAAACCCATCCTGTTCTCATCCGCCCACTCCTGTAACCTGTCCAGATCCAATTGCAGCCTATTCCTCCCTTCTAGCATGCCCACTTCTCCCCACATCTTAGTGTCATCTGCAACTTTGAACAGGGTGCATTTTACCCCTTTGTCCAAGTTGCTGATGAAGATGTTGAACAGTGCGGGCCCAAGGACCAAGCCCTGTGGAACCCCACTGCCCACATCCCTCCAAGTCGAAAATGACCCGTCCACTACCACTCTCTGGGTGTGGCCCTCCAGCCAATTAGTGACCCATCTGACTGTGTATGGCATCGACACCATAGTCTCCTAGTTTTTAAATGAGAATGGGGTGAGAGACAGTGTTGAATGCCTTTCTAAAGTCCAGAAAGACTATATCCACCGTGACACCTGCATCCAGGGATTTGGTGACCTGGTCATAGAGGGCCACCACTTTGGTCTGACAGGACCTGCCTCTAAAGAACCCATGTTGGTTGCCCCTAAGCATAGTCTCGCCTGCTGCCCCCTCTTCGACATGCACCAGGATAATTTTCTCAAAAAGCTTCCCCAGGATCGAGATAAGACTAACAGGCCTATAGTTTGTTGGCCTCTTCCACACACACTCACTCACTCACTCTGCCCCCCCTCACAGGGGCCTCTTGCACTCTGCCCCCTACTGTGCCACTCTCTACCACCCTTGTTCCCCTTGAGCGACCCTTTTGGGCCTTCAGGCTTGGCTACTTTCACTCCAACACTACCACACAGCAACTTCAGATGCTGTGAGTTCACCTACTCTACGTGGTGTTACCTTGTGCTGATGCTTGGCTGCCTTTGCCCCTAGCTCCCCACTGGGCAACTATTTTCCTGCTCTCATGCTTGGGGTTGGTCCATGTACTGTCCTTCAAGCCACCCTTTGCAGCCCTACACTGTACCCCAATAGCACAGTCCTTCAGGTACCCAAAATTACACCCTACTCTGTGTTGACCCTCACCACAACACTACCCCCTTCTGGGGTCTCACACCCCTGCTGGGCCAGGTGCCCCTTTAGTAGTGTGCCTTGCCCACACACTCACAATTACTCACCAGAAGGTGGGGGCCAGGGTTAAGGCACCCCTACCACCAGGGGGAGTAACTGGTCTGGTATTTCTTGGGTACTGCCTTGCCACAGAGAGTCCTGTCTGACCCCTCTTCCCTGGCAGGGTGCAGTTTCAGGCCATGCCCAGGACCAGGATGTTCCTCCAAGCAGTACCTCTAAGATGTTCCTCAAGCAGTAGCTCAACCAGATGATGTTACTCCTTCAGCGGCTGGCAGCAAACTGCTGTCCCAGCCTGTGTGAGCTGGGTCCTAAAATGGCTGCCCTAATCAAGCACCTGTGGCTGCCTGCTTCCAGCCTCTAAAGTGGCAAGCACCCAAATGTACACTGCCACAGCATCTTATTTATGGATGCAAGCAAATACAGCAAGTAAGGCATGGCATGTATACTTCGATTAGGATCGGGGCGCTTGACTTCTAGCTCTTTTTCAGCTCTTGACCCACTCCATGACAATGGAGATGTTATCACACCACATGGTATCATGCATTGCATTATTCGAAGAGGATTGATCAAGATTGAGAAACTATTTTATATGGTGCGTTGTTTGCCCTAACTGTTCTGTGCTTATACAATACTTTATAACTATTGGATACATTAGGCTCCTTTCTTTTTCATTACGTTTCTCATGTTAGGTATATGTTTTTCAAGTTTTGTTGCATGGCTTTGTCCATTAGGGATGTGATTTTTTAATTTTTCTCAATGCCAGCAAAATCTCTACTGCAATCAAAGCCCAAGATGAAGCAGCACACTTACTAAAATGACAGCAACTCTGTTTCTTTACTTCGCTGAAGAGCTTCTGCCCAGAATCCTCCTCAAGCCCCTGTTACCTCCTGTCTGTTAGAGATCCGGAGGAAGATTTTTCAAAGATACATAAGAGAGTTAAGTGCCCGACTCTCACTGTCACTCAGTTTTATCCCTAACTCTCAGAGTCAAATGACAAGATTAACATTTCAGCTCCCTTCATTTTTTCAGTGACCACAATTCACATCTGTGAGTTTGCTTCAGGCAAATAAATCCTGCCTAACTTCATCTTTCTGCATTTACTATTTGTTTAAATGACACAAAAAATTCATGTGGCACTCAGAGGATCAACATCAGGACTACAAAGGTGAATATCTATATCCAGCTGGTGATTATGTAAGGCATCAACATAAAGCATTAATACATTCATATTGGATGAGTGGATTTGCTTCTAAATAAATAAGTGCCAAAACTGGGGTTTATGCGTCCATAATATGAGCTGGTAGTAGCCAGACCCACTCGTTTAATTAATTGTTTTAGTCCTCTTCAGTGATACTTTAGTCCTGCCATTTACAACATGGTTTGGTTGGAATCACATTATCTGTAAGATGAAAGCAAATAATGGCTCTGTACAGACAGCTGGTTATAAATCATTTAAATAATGAGGTTATTGTTATTATATGAACAGAAATCTTGTAGGGCAACAGAAGAGTTCCTCCTTAGCATGTTAATTGTTTGTTGCTGAGTCCATTTTTTATTTTCTGGCATTCAGGCCATAATAAACCACAGGCCCAATCTTGCTCTCATTTAAGTCAGAAGGTTTTTTTTTCCTCATTAACTTCAAAGGAAGCCATATTGGTTGCAGAATCTTTGAACAGCTACACAGCGCTAATGTCTAGGTAGGTGTTGAGTTGAAACTGCTTCACATGCAGAACATGTTCATGATACTATTATCTTGTCACTCCATTCTCTTTCCCACTTTTACTTCATTCTTCCAACTATTTTATATTGCCATAATCCTAGATTATGAGATTTTGAAGACAAGGACTGCCCTTTTCTAATATATTTGTATTTAACTCAGTGCTGTAGCATCCTAATCTTTAATCAGCATCCTTAGGAGTTACTGTTAATAACTAGGAATACTGCTTGTTTTATTCTGAAGTTCTAGTCTATCATAACACCAAGTGCCTATATAAGCAGCATCTGAACTCCATATCCCCCTGCATAAAACTGAAGCAGCTTAAGCAAGTATGTGAAACTGCCAGTGATCCTAAAAGAGCTGATATTGTTGCCCTGATAACTTTGTAGTTCTTATCACCTGAAGCCAAACAAGATTGTTTAGCTTAGGAAAATTCAGTCCCAACTGATTTAGCTCTGGTTCATTTGGTAGTAACAGAAGTATATTTTTACTACTAATAAAGAGTGTGGGGTTCCTCCCCCCCCCCATTTCTTTTCATTTTTCCTCTCCTTCTAAATAACCTTCTTCGTTTCCAAAAAAGGAAACTTGCTATAATGATGCAAATCCAAACATTTACAGCTAGTGGAAGGAAAAAGAAAGAAATCCCAGTCTATGACCCATTCTGTCCTGCAGAATTGGGATGTGTAAAATGGCTATGTTTTTGGATTCAGCCATTTCAGAGGACAGTGATTCATTTCGGTGTTTCAGATCACTGTTCCGTTTTGACTCAGCCAAATCTGTTTCGGCGTTTCAACGCTGCTTCAGAGATGTGGATCAGCTGGGGAGAGGCAGGCACAGCTGGGCAGCTGCAGGTTCTCCAGTGGCTCCTCCAGCTGTGCCTGCCTCTGCCTTGTTGGGGGGAGCCACAGGAGAAGCCCCCATAGTTGCCATGCCTGGCCCCATCCCCCTCCCAGCACTTAAAAAAAAAAGCCCCGCACTCGCTCTGGCAGCAGTGATTGGGGACTCTAAGGGCTTGTCGTAGTGTCCCCCTGTACAGTGCAGGGCAGCGGGGATCACCGTCCCTGATTGGCACCCACGCAGCAGCTCTCACATCGTGTGGGTGAAGCACAGCTCGGCAGGGCACTGCACGCTGTCTGGGAGCTGTGGTGGCTCCACCTGTTACCCAGAGCCCGGCACTGCTCAGCCCCAGTAGCCCCAGCTCCCAGACAGTGTGCGGTGCCATGCCAAGCCGCACTGCACCCATACCATATGTCAGCTGCCACACAGGTGCTAAGCAGGGGGGTGATCCCTGCTTCCCCACGCTGTCCTGCACTGCATGGGGGGGCTCGGCCATGAGCCCTCATAGGCCCCATGGCCACTGCTGGAGCCGGTGAGTGTAGGCAGGGCAGCCATGGGGGATTCTCCTGCAACTCCTCTGGCTGTGTCTGCCTGTCCCTGGGCAGGGTGAGCTGCAGAAGAAGCCCGCATGGACCCTGCCAGGCCCCATCCCCCACCCGGCCCCAGCCTCCCATCACTTTAAAAGGCAGGCTGAGGGGCTGTGCTGGACCATGCCTGGGGGGTGCCTCCGAAACATCCAAAACGTTTCTGAAACATTTTGGATGCATTCATTTCATTTCAGAGATGTTTTGGAGCCTTCCATTATATTTCAGATTCAGTGTTTCAGGGGCCGAAACATCTCCAAAATGAAATGGCTGCCGATATTTTGCACAGCCCTACTGTAGAAAGACCTACAACTTCTGGGAATGGATCTGTGACTCAAGGATTTTAAGTCACTTCAAGATGCATCAACAGGGATCCTGGTTTCCTCTGATAAAGAAACCCCTAATTTTCAGATTTAAAAAACTTAACCCCAAATCCACATTTTTCCATGATTAAAATAAAAAGCCACTAATATATATACATATGGGGGACTATGGGGAGGACCCCTGCTGGCCTTGCCCATTCCCCCAGCCCTGCCCTACCTGGCCCCACCCGCTGCCTACCTCCCAAGCCCTCCCGATCCCTGCTCTGCCTGGTCCCACCCCCTGCCTGCCCCCAGACTCCCC
>NW_017728886.1:49828803-49836465 GCF_001723895.1 Crocodylus porosus
GGTGGGGCTGGGTGGGGCAGCCATCAGGGGGCTGCAGCAGCTGGCAGGGGATGGGGCCAGGTGGGGCAGCAATTAGGGGACTGGGGTGGGGCATGTGGGCCTTGCAGGGGGTGGTAGTCCCTGTGGGGGGCCATTTGGCCCTTGTTGGGGGGCCACAGCCCCTGTGTGGGGACTCTAGCCCTGTGGGAGGTCACCAAAATATGTATTCATGAATTCATGAAATGCATTTAGAGTTCACTTTATTATTATGATAATAGGCTGGTAGGCTTCCACATTGCTTTAACACTGTAGATATATAAATAAAACATTGTCCAACTGATCGCTTTCTCTGTCTCACTTTTCTCTCACCCTTTATAGTGGTCTTTTGTTTTAATTGTGGAGGAACATGGATTTTGGTGTATTTTACAGAGGAACGTCGGGATTTTTTATCAGGGATTTTTCAGTTTTCCAACAGGGAACACCAGAATTCCTGCTAGGGAGGCCAATGGCAGGGCCGTGCCTGCTCAGTGCTGGCACCTTGGACCCATCTGGCTGTGGCTGACTTCCTGGCCAAATGGGGCCAGGAGGACATGCTTTGACAGTTCAAAACAGACCACCACATCCAGAACATCTTCTGGGTAATAGCTACCCAGATGGCTGGGCAGCGGGCGCATGTGGCAGTAGTGCCACACAGAGGCCAACTCTGCAGCCACAGCCCACTGGCAGCTGGCCCAAAGGGGCAGGTGCTCTACTGGCTGTGCAGTCCCCACCCGGGTCTGGCAGGTGCGCAGCAGGTCACAGCCAGGCAGCAGCCCCCACACCCCACTGCCAGACTGCTGCAGTGAGTAAAGGGTGCGGGGAATGGTCAGGGCTGCTTCAGCAGTCCAGTTGGGACAAGGGGGAGTGTCCCCAGGTGCCTACCGGATGGGCCCCAGAAGCTCCTGAGAGTGAGTAGTCCTGAGCTACTTGCCAGGGCAGCTTTTTCTACTTGATTGGGCCAGGACAGGGTGGCTTTTTATACTGCTGAGGACAGCACAGGTGCTGGCTCCAGGCTCTAGCTCCCCCCGGCTACAGTTCCAGGAGGAGCCAGGCAGGGTTATTTTTCACCAAATGGTACAATTTCCTCTACAACAAAGTGCACATCCAAGCACATGTGCTGAGGCAAAAAGCCCTGGCTCAAATTTGCACTGCTTCTATTTGAGCTGCTGTAAGCACACGTCCTTGTGGATGTGCCCAATGTGTCTTAAATCAGGCTAAAACACCTTAAATTGGCACATGTAGATGTATCCTCTTGCTTACTTCCTCTTATCTTTGTACTTTCTGTTAAATGAAGATGGTGCTACACCATAAGATGCTTTGTTATAAAACATAAACTGAACCTAGGATTAAATAATAGTTTAGTTCCATCTTGCTGTATTCAAAAAAACAATTTTATGTCAGGCAATTTGAAATTCATTATAAAACTTCTCAGTACATGTTTCATAGATTCATAGACGCTATCATCGGAGGGGACCTCAACAGGTCATCGAGTCTGATACCCTGCCTAGGCAGGAAAGAGTGTTACCAAATTTCCTTAGTAATTCTTTGTAGAGAACTTACTGAACGTTTTTATAAGTCTAAATTAATTACGCTGACAATTCCAACCGCCCCCCCCCTTTATTAGTATTTTTTTATTCTTGCAGGGAACTTCAAGAACATGATTTACATTTACAAAAACCATGGTTCTGGGGTTTTCAGCAACTTTCAACTAGTTTTCTCAATGCTATGATAACCTATATTTAAGCACCATTGATTCCATTGAGTCAAGCACATGCTTAATGGCTTTGGTAATTGGGGTCATAGGAGACAATGAAGTAAACATACAATTTGATTACCTCGGTTTCTGTTTTTCCTCAGATATAATTTCAGGATCACTTTCACTGTATTTTAAAATTTTGGAACAAGGTTGACTTCAGTTTCCTGCTTTTACTGGCTGATTGTAATAAGGTTTTGCATTCTTCAAGGCTGCAAAACATCTTTTCCAAATAAAAGAAGAAATGAAGATAAGGAAAGAAAGATAAAGAGCACTAAGTCTGTCAGTTTTCACCAGAAGGTCTCAGACACAACACCGTACATTATATCCTATGTAATGCATGTGATACAACCACCTAACTGTGGGGCTGATCATCCCAATATAATCCTATAAGAGAGTGAGATTATTGGCCTACTGTCAACGTTTCATTAAGGTAACTGTGTCATATCCATATTGGGGTACAGTTTGCATGAAGTAGGGATGCTGTGTGTCACTGCAGTGCTCTTAGTGCAGTCCTCGCATAGTGCAGCTTCACTAAGAGCTGCAGCTACACTACTCCAGCATTTCTTTTAGTACCCTGAAGACTTTAGCTTCAATATTCATATTTTTAAAAGTCATATTTATAAACATTGTAGTTTAGTTATCTGTCAGCTTCCTTCAGTGTTGCTTTGTGCTTGCAATATGAGAACGTGAATAGGAGTGGCTGATTTACCATTGATATACCTGTCATCATTCTAGACTGGAGAAAATATCTGCTCATATTAAGTTAAATAGTAGAGTAGCAAAATGAAGTAGTTAGTGTGGGACATTATTGCACTTATATTTGAAACATTAGTACCTTTAATCAGCTTGAAAACTACCTCCATTGTATTAAGGAAAAGTGATATATTTAAAAAATGCACTGCCTTGTTCAAAAGAAGCATTGTACACAGACAGAAGCTTACACTGAAACCTCAGTATGCTATAATTTTGAAGTGGTTTAGAGTAACTCTGGCAGGTAATCAGCTTCAAAGTGCCATTTTTTATTTTTAAAAATTAAAAAAAACACCATTTTTCCCTTCAAAAAGCTTTTGGAGCCAGATCAGTAACTGAAATGATTTCAGAGTGGTAAAATTGGGTGGCATTATGTTTCTAGCAAAGAAACTCATTTAGATCAGGAAAAATCATTTCAGGTAAAATTATTGAAAGAACTTATTCATCTAGTAAATTTAAGCATGTGTATCAATCAAAAACTGACAGAAAAGTATGAAAAAACAAGATAATGTAAGTTTGATATTATAAAGATTAAGTTTTGTATAATACTTAATTAAAAAATATTACTAAAAGCAGTGAAAAATGAATCTAGAAGGTTACCTTTCTGGGTTTCCTTGCCGTTTCTCTAAATGGGAAGTGGTGTATGTTTATGGCAACATTTGGAAACCGGATATTTCTCAACAACTTGGGTTTGCTCGGATTTTTATGAGCTCTGATTATTAAGTCGAGTTGATTCTTGTCTATGTGTACTGTGTTTGAGTATAACTTTTGTGCTTATAATACTTTTGGTATGTGAACACCAAAAGGACCCTTGATCTCAACCTCCAAGTTGTTGGTGCTTAACTGTTACTTTACTGGAGGAATAAATGTAACAGCCTTTTTTTTTTTTTAGAAGAGCTGCTTAATTTAAAAGCGGGGTGGGTGATGGGGGTCTTGAAATGCCTTCAACTGTTCATATTGACTGCCAGTATATTATTTTTTCTAGGAATTGGCTTTGTTGTTCTACTTTTAACTATTTTTCACCTATAGTTTTGGAAGATCCTATTCCAGTTGCAGAATATTGATGGAAGCTCTAACAAAAATCAAAGCCATGTATAAGCATTATGTTTCTACCAGAAAAAATTGCTCTCCTGGTAGAAACTAGGAAAGTACAAGAATTCACTCAATTTCTCCCAGGTGAAACATGTACAAGAGTGACTGTTTGTATACTTCCCTCCAGGTCTGGCCCAGGATGTCAGTGAAACAGGGGGACAATGCTTCCTGAACTTTCCCAGCTGGGGACTGCCCAGCTGGGGAAATGGGTAGGGGAGGGTTGCCCTATTGCCCCCTCTACTTGGCTCCTGGGTGGAGGGTTTTGTCCCATTGCTCCCTCCACTCTGCTCCTCGACTCTGGAAGAAGAACAGAGGTTGCTCCTCATCCATTCCTCAAACCCCAGTCTGGGAAAGGCACAGGGAGTCTTTCAATACCACTCCACTCCCCGCAGGAACCACCCCAGTCTGGTGATGGTTTGGAGAGCAAAGGAGAAGGAATGGCTGCAGGCTGAATGCCTCTCTGCTCCTTCTCCCAGAAAGATTTCTTTCAGTCGAAATTTCTTAGTACAAATACACCCCTGTACAAGGCCTCTGTCTCATTATGGGACAGGAGTTGATTTTCAGCAATGGAAGGCTGACATATTGCTGTAGGGTATTCACATGTCATTTAATTGACAATGTTGGCAACATGCCAGGGTTGAATCTAATTTATGAAAGGTTTTTCCTGCTGTCATGTTTAACAACTGGATGCATGCAGTGGGGACTATCTAGACCACTGTGTTCCATCTTATGCTGAGGTAAAACTATGCTCTGCAGGTGTAACGTCCAGATGTGTTCTAGGATTTAGTCTTTGGTTTAATCCTTCTATTTGAGTGAGACAACTGAACGTACATTATAAATAAAACTCAGGCAGCCACATTTGTGTTACGCTTTAGCCGCACTACAGCTAACGCAGTTGAGCAATGTGAAAAATTAGTGCTTTAACTCATTTCAATGTATCAATAAAAACAACAAATGAATAAAGCATTCTGTTCCTTAACAAGTTAAGCATCACTGGGTGGGGTTCAGGAAAATGAAAGCTGAAATAAATGGTAAGGCTTCAAATGAAGGTGCATATGAAATAGGAATATGTTTAATCAACTAATCCTATTAGAAAAGACACTTTTTTACGATAACATCTTGCAATTCCATGTTCCTTTACTAATAAGTTTTTTTATTTACAGTGAGGAAATAAATTAGATTTTCTACTGCCAACTCCTTAATAATCAAAACAAAAAGTTATGCAGCATGTAAGCTATCAAAAAAGTATTCATCAGACAGTGCAGAGATGATAAAAGGTTTCTTTGAGCAAAATGTTTTGTATGTCAATTAGAAAGTGAAGTTTTAAGAGCAAATTTTCATGTGTTTATGATTTGTCAGCATTTCAATCCTAACCTTTTATGTTCTAAGGGTTTATAAAGATGCAATCCTTCCCTTTGTGGAAGTCAGTGGTAAAATTGGTAAATTTATTATAAGTGTGTTTTAAATAGAAAGTCTTTTTGCAAGTAAATGAATTATTTTCTAAGAAATGTAGGTAATATAATGTCTATTTCGTTCTTATTTTAGATATATCCTTTCAGGGATGTAAAATTATCTTGTTTTTTAAAAAAATGTTTGAGTGATATTTTTTTAACATGGTCTCTCATTGTATCCTCATCCTGTCACATCATTATGAAGAAGTGCATAATTTTCGATTAAATTCTTCCTATTTCCTGACACACCTCATAGAGAATCCAGCAAAGGTACTGGGGAATGAGAACTGGTACTGTGAGATGCCTGGCCCCCTTTCTCTATGAAGAGGTCTCCATCAGTAATCATATCACTGGCCTATAGCTGACAAACATTATAATAAAACATTCTTTTAATTTGTTAATCCATTTTATCTTGTAAAATTAATTAATCTTCATGCTAAACGGATCTTACCTCCTCTAGATCTGTGTTCTCTTCCTTTCATGTCTGTCATCTTAGCTACATCTCTGCATTAATAAGTGTCCATCTTGAAATGTATTTACTCCCAAATTCTTTGGATGCTTGTGATATTACTTAAATAAATAATTCTTAACAGTAATATCTCATATTTAAATTAGCAACTTATTTAATTCCATAACAAAAGGAAGATATTTTGGGCACCTATGCATGTGCTCCAGGTTGGGGAGGGTGGGGTGTGCATTTTAATAAAAGCAACTCTTGGGAGCCACTGTAATTAAAATGTCTGCAGTGTTTTATATATTCAGCATCCCACATTGCAAAATGGTGGCAGCGGTGCTGTAATTAAAGCTTGTTCAACAAGCTTTAGTTAAAGCACCCACCACCATTTTGAAATGTGGGGACGCTGAATACATGAAAACTGAATACAGTTTAGAACGCTCTGTACACAGGGAAGGTTTCCTCCATATCTGCACAAAGCAAATGTAGGTAGGCATACCCTACGTCCTGCAGACATGCATTGTGGGGTAGTTCCTGTTGCATATAGTGAGATAAGTACTGGAAAGTAGCTGAAGTTTCTGCATCTTACAACTGGGATAAACTACTAAAAATCCCACGGCTCCTCTCTTCCCACTCTGTGACCTGCCTTTCTCCTATAGTTTGAAAATAATGTCAGCTATCAGAAAAATCAGTGTGAATGAGACCCTTCTCTGTGTTATGACACGTGTAACCAAACATAAACATCTCTGCAAACCAGTGCTTCTAACATGCCATCTCTAATATCTGTAGCTTTGGAAGCTCATTGCTGTGCTAATGTGAAGTTCTGGCAGGATTCTGGGCAGTGACGGCTAGAGCTTGTACTAGTTTCCCTCATACAAGCTGCTTCTAAACTTCAGAGTGCAATGAGAAGTAGACAAAGATGACAAGACTGAGGAGGAGGAAGATGACAATGAAATTGAAATGATTGTTCAGGAGAGATTTTTTTGGAATAACTTCATTCTATAGATCTTGACCCTAGGCCAGAGAAACAGGAACACTGCAGATCCAAGTTATAAAACTTGATAATCCTTAGATGGTTATTGGTGATTTTGTATGCATGGTATCTCTAGTTGCATTGCCATGATTGACAGAATCCATATTATAATTGTATGTCTTCTATGCCAAGCCTTGGAGTTTAGAAATAGAATGGGATGTTTTCCATTGAGCTTGGTTGATGCCTGTGATAGGTTCACTGTTTATGAATTTAAAAAACATGGATGATGGGCAAAAATAAAGTTTGTTTATAAGTTAACAAGTATATTTGCATTCATAGTTACCATGCTGATAAAAGTATAAAGGATACAAACTGGTAAAAGAAATTGAATGGAACAAACTGGGAAGGTCACTCAACTTAAAAGAGACTGAGTTTTGTGGGCAGCTGGCTCAGGGTAAAGATGAGCTATTGCCCTTCCTCCTTGTGCCTGGACCTTGTGCTTTAGGGGACTGAGTATCACAGTAGGCTGACCTGGATTGGAGCGATCAAAGGCATCAAGCTTGCATTGCATGCTGTATTCCCTGTCAAGTAGGAGGTGTCCATACTGCACTCTGTGGACTCCTGGTTGGGAGATGAACAGTTTCTGATTCTTGAAAGCATCTTCCTGCAACAATTTCTGTGCCCTGTTGTCCTCTGTGTCATGCAAGGCTGTCTCCCATCTCTACCACAAAGTCGGTCCCATTGCTGGCATCCCATGCCAAAATCGTGTCCAATTCACAATACAGATTGGCGGCTCAAGCAGCAACAGCAGTTTTGTTTACATCATCTTCCACTTGTAGGCCAATTTCAAATCCTGTGCTTTAGTGTCCTCTATAGCATTTAACTGGTGGCCTCTGCTGCTTTCTCTTCAGTGATGCTTTTGTACACTGTCTAGTTGTGATGCTTCTAAACACTGTAAGCAACATTGCTTTACCTTAGGACAGGAGGGCAATCCAGGCTGCCCTTGGCAGGCTCAGGAAATGAGCAAACAAGAACCTGATCGTGTTTATCACTGAAAAATGCAAGGTTCTCCACCTTGGGAGGAAAAACCCTCAGCATGCTTATAGGCTTGGCAGTGCTATGCTGACTAGCACTATGGACTATAAGGACTTTGGGGTCATTACTGACC